>NW_026652292.1:45776124-46044540 GCF_009828535.3 Hylobates moloch | reverse complement strand
AAAAAAAAAAAAGAAGCCTGGTACTTCTTTTCTTCCTTTTTTTTTCTTTTTTTTTTTTTTTAATGGTACTGTGAGGTTCTTCTTCAAATTGACTGTTCCAATTTAAAACCTTTGAAACTCACTGACACTTGATAATGTCAAAATTTTGAATTTTGTGAATCTGAAGTATAACCATTGATCCAAATTAGAGTGGCCATAAAATATATTATCCTAACTCAGAATCTTTTAGAGGAAAAGGAGGTTCTATTTATACTTTTCCTTGGAAAATAGACATAAAAAAAGATGGTTAGAATCAAACTATATTATCAACATAGTTTAAAAAATTCTAAAACCCAAATCTTATTTCAATTATCACGAATAATTCTTTTTATCTTCAACAGCATAAAGTACAAATTCTTTCTCTAATGTCTGTGTCTTTTTTTGTCCGAACCTGCCTGACCTTTGCTTCTAACCGCCCGCTCCATCCTTCCACTGAGTACAAATGACCTGTCGCTGTGCTCTCAGGCTCTTCTAGCCCACTTAGGCTTCTGCTGTGTCTTGTATTCTCTGCCTGTTTTCCTGTCTGCGGATGCCCCAATGCCCTACATTTCCTTAAAGGTTTAGCTTAATTCTTAAGTCTTTTACATTTTCCAAGACTTTCATATTAATAATTACTTTATTTTTTGTTCTATTATACTTTACCTGCTACTACTGTTCCATCTTTATATTCTCCTCTTCTGCTCTGGGGTAATATAGCCTGGCAATTAAGATAATAGACTCTGGACTTGATTCTCAGCTGTGCAATTTGAATCTGGGGCAAGTTACTTAATGACTGCTACTTAGATTCCTCATAGACAACAAAATGGGGATAACAGTTCCTATTTTCCAGGATTTTTATAAGGGTTAAATAAATATATAAAGTACTTGCAAATAGTGCCTGACATATGTAAATATTACATGTACACATGTAAATGTTAATATTTCTCCTAAATACTGGTTTTCCTCAAAAGTTAGGCTTAAGTTTTTCTAAAATTCTCTCTTGCTCGTGCACTAAAGAAACTGAGGTCAATTTTTAGCCACTGCTTTAAATCAGCTCACCAGGGCAGAGGAATGTGGAGTTGAAAGTTCAAGTCTTGAGTGGGCCTGGCTCAGGTTGGTATCTTGGATCTGCTACTAGAGAGCTGTGTGATATTCTGACCACTTTTTTGATGTTGTTTCCTTCCTTCCACTCAAAACTACAAATAATAAAAATGCTTACTTTGTAAGGTTGCAATGGTAATTAAAATGTTACTAGCTAAGCACCTACCATAGTATCTGGCATAATGGATTAATAAATGTCAACTATTGATAATGCACTTCAAACACAATGGCCCTAGGTCTCTAGGTGAAAAATTATCTTTTCTCACTCTATTCAACCAAGCAACAAATACGGTGTTTTCATTGCCTGAATATCCATAATGTAACATAATCTAAAGTATTAATTAAAATGATTTCTAATATTATAAACCAAAATATATTAATAGAAGTTTTTCATGTGTTTTTCCAAACTAAATCCAGTAATGAGTGGTTTCCCCTTAATTATTTGGACATTACCAAATAGTACATTCAAAGCATAAAAACTAATTCCAAGTGATATTTCAGCCTTCCTCAAATAACTTTCACATTTCCATAATATCACGAGAGATTTAAATTATGATTTTTTTGATGTTATATGTTTGTGGTGTGTGTACATGTTTGTTTGTGTATTTCCCTTTTCTTTTTTTCTTTTTGAGATGGAGTTTTGCTCTTTTTGCCCAGGCTGGACTGCAATGACTCAATCTAGGCTCACTGCAACCTCCGCCTCCTGGGTTCAAGCGATTCTCCTACTTCAGCCCCCCAAGTAGCTGAGATTACAGGCATGCGCCACCAAGCCCAGCTGATTTTGTATGTTTTAGTAGAGACAGGGGTTCGCCATGTTGGTCAGGCTGGTCTCGAACTCCTGACCTCAGGTGATCCACTGCCTCTTTCTCCCAAAGTGCTAGGATTACAGGCATGAGCCACTGCACCCTGCCTGTTTGTATATTTCTTAGCTAAGTAACATATTAATATTAAATGATAAAACAATTGTTTTTTATAATAAGTAATTTTAGCAATGGATTAAAAATCATTTAAAATTATTTTAAATGATTATGATAAATGTGTTATCATTTATCATTTATATATTTAATAAACTATTACTATAATTTTGTTATTATTCAATTGTTATAATATCTAAGTGTTTATTTTTATGTGTTAAAATGAAACAGTATGTATTTGCATTGTCTTCTAAAATGCAGAGAAAAGTTGGTATTTGGTGAATGGCAATGATATTTTAAGTATAAAAGTCAACCAAATTTTAAAATAAATTTTTGACAGAAAAATTATTATAGAATATTTTAATACACGATAGGGTAAAAGTGACTGAATTTAGAAACATCTAAGAGTACATTAAACATTTATCTGTTTTTGAACTTATTTAGAGTAATATAATATTTATATTTTTGTTGGATTTCTTTACATAACATTATGTTGTGAGATTCATGTAAGTTACCAATGTAGCAAAATAGTGTTAATTTTGGTTGCTATAGTATCAACAGACATTTCAATTGTTCTCACTTTGGACCCATATAGGTACCTATGGATGTTATAAACATTCTTATGCATATTTAATGCACTTGTGCAATCTCTGGAGAGGGGAATTTCTTGCTCATAGATATACATATGGTCAGATTCAGTATATAATGTTAAACAGTTTTCTAAAGTGATTCCAGTTATTTATCCACCTGTGAGAAATTTATGAAGTTTCAGGTTACTATGTAATACCAAGAGGTGGTATTATCAGTATTTTCAGTTTTGGCCACTTTGAAGTGTATACAGTGGTACGAAATTTAGGTTTTAGTTTGTTTTCATAGGTAATGACCCAGGCCTTCCTTTGTGTTGCTTTTGGAAATACGACTATGCTTTTGAAGGATAATTTCACTGGGTATAAAATTATGGGTTGGTGTTTGGTTTTGCTTTGATTTTAACACACTAAATATTTCACTTAACTCTCTTCTTGCTTGTGTAGTTTCTGGTGATATGTCCACAACATTTACTTACCCTTGTTACTCTATAGGTAAAATTTCTCCCTACCTCAGTTTCTTTCAAGATCTTCCCTTTATCTCTGCTTTTCTTCAGTTTAAATATAATACATCTAGGTACAATTTGTTTTTATATTTATGCTGCTTGCTGTTCTTTGAACCTCCTAGACCTTCCCTTTGGCCTCTGCCATTAGTTTTTGAAAGTTCTCAGTCATTATCAAAGAGAAATAGACTAATCCGTTGTTATAGTTGGAGACTTCAAAAATATTTTTTGCTCTGTTCACTCTTTTACTTATGATATTCCAATTGCACATATGTTACACATTTTAAATTGTCTCAAAGTCCTTGGATGGTGTTTTCTGATTTTTTGCCCTTCTTCTCTTCTCATTTTAGTTTGGGTAGAACCTATTTACATATCTTCAAGTGCACTGATTCTTTCCTCAGCTGTGTCCTATCTACTGATAAACCCTGCAAAGGTATTCTTCATTTCCATGACAGTGTTTACAATCTCTAGCATTTTCTTTAACTTATTTCTTAGAGTTTCTATCTCTCTGCTTCTATTACCCATCTGTTCCTTCACAGTTTCTACTTGTTTCATGAGAGGCTTCAACATATTAATCACAGGTCTTTTAAATTCCTAAGTAGTTATTTTTAATTCTAAAATCTATGTCATATCTGAGTCTGGTTCTGTTGCCTGCTTTGTGTCTTCAGATTATGTTTGTCCTGTCTTTCAGCATGATTTGTAATTTTTTTGTTGAAAGCTGGACATAATGTATTGGATAATAGAAACTGGGTTAAATAGGTTTTTAATATATGGTTGTATGTTAATCTGGCCTGAAGCTGGGCTTGCTTAATGTTTGCTGTAACTGTAGGCAACAGAAACTATAAATTCCACTACTGCTTTTGATTTTGCCTCCCCTGTTGTCTTTGAGCTTCCCTAAAAGTCTCTCCTTAAACAAAGTCTGTATCCTGCAGGTCTTTTTTGTAATCCACTGCTTTTCTACTGCAGCCCTGTTGGTGTACGCTGGTAAGGTTGGAGGAAGGGTTACTGTGATAATAATTTTATTACTAAATCTGAGTCTTTTAATGGTACTACATCCTTGGGTTAGAATCTTTACAGTTGATTCTTAGCTTCCTCCCACCTCTATCTCTTAGGTGACATAGGAAGGCTATCTGAGTATAGAGAGCAAAATGCCCTTCCCCCAGCTGGGATAAGGCTCTGCTAGTCTCTTTCCTTAAAGAGTAGCTATTTGTGTAAGTTCTGGCTGTATTTAAAAGTAACTGCTTTTGTCCTCTCTCTCCATGAGGGGACATTTCTTGGCTCTTTGCTGTAAAAGCCTGGTGGCGTTCCTGGAGATAACACCCATGCATTTGGGTGCTCATGAAAGACTGTGGATACCAGGGAATATAATTTTTTGTTTCTCTAAAGCTAGTGCACACTCAGATTCAAGCAATTTGTCAAAATTATTATTTTGCTTTCTTACCAGTGTATCGCTTCAGTAGCTTCTGCTCCAGGTAAGCAGACCTGAGTGCAACCCTGGATTTAACTGAATCTCCAGGTTTAGTGATACGTTCTGCAACCTCAGTTTTCTGACAGGTTAAAGACAGACAAGACATTGATTTTTTTTCCAGTTTGCTCAGCTGTTTTCTTGCTATAAAGATGGGAATTATGACTTCTGAGTTCTTTAGATGTTGAAGCTGAAATAAAAAGTTGGATAGTAAATTTTAATGACTAAAAGATCTATACTATTAGTAAGAGTTTAGGTTTCTTCAATCCCTGTATGAGCTACTAGTTTACTTGTTCACATGAATGCATTTAGCACATAATAAATATATACTAAATTTTAATAAAATATAATTATTCAGTATGCAATCTTCAGTTATTTTTATTATTTTAAATTGTATTTTATATTTAAACTATTTTGAATGTATAAATTTATTTATGGGTTACCTATTAATTACAGTGTTATGTGCATCTCTGAAATTTTTAATACTGTATGTTTTGTATGTATATAATGGAACGATCTGGAATAGAACCATTGATTTAGCATATTTAATCACATTTTCATGGAAAGAAGAGAAATAAATAAAGTATTATTAAGTCATAACCAGTGTAAGGTAGAATTAATTTGAGGATTAATACGCTCATATTTTTTCTAAGACAACGCATTACTTGAATTTCAAATAATGGTACTTAATAGATTATATTATTTTCTTACATATGTTGCTAAGTGCTGTCTTTAAAGAACTTCGTCAAATGGTTGCTGTGTACCTTCTCATCTAAACAATGATAAGTGGTCAGTTCTACTATTATTCTCTCCATTTAAAATGCATTAAAGAGCATTTAAAAAGGAAGAAATCTTGATATTAATATAATAAAATCCAATCTCAATATAGCATAATGCTTTATGGCAAAACGGTAGAAACATCTTCACTATAATTAGTAAAAAAAGTTGCCAAATACCATGCTAATTTAATTCTGGATGTATTAGACATAGTATTAATAATTAGAGAAGTGTAAGTGATGAGATGCAAAAAATTTCAAGGAAGGGGCTAATATTATGTTTGATTGTACGTAATATAATTGTATACATAGACATATAAATGAAAACCTGGAAGCAAATGCACAATAGAATCATTTTGGAGTTTTTTTTTTTAAATAATGCCTCCTGAATTTCATATCAGCCTAAATGAAATAAAATTTGGATGTGGGGTCTCAGGCACCTGCTACGTTGTTCCTTTTTAGTTTTGGTTTGTTTTTTAATTGATTGCTTGCTATTCATCATTCAAAAAGAAGACTATAAAGACCAAAATGAGAAAGGTGACATTGTTCAGTCAAAGATTATGAGCTCATTTTTGATGTTTCATGTTACATCACTAAAATAGTTTTATTAAACAAATGACAGAAATATATTAGTGTCATTTTCAAACCAACTAGAGTAAGAATGTTACATGTATTTTGTTGTCTGACATCAGGATCAAAATTCTAACAAATTCTCAAACTTGCGTTACAATGTTTTCTTTTTTGGTATGACACCTAAATTCTGTAGTGTGACTTTGCATCAATATTTTAAGCTATTTAACAGAAACTAAGTATTTATATTGATGATTATTTTATCATCAGTGACACCAAGATTTTAAATAAACCATATACAGAATATGCAAATCTTTACATTTTACCCATTCTTAAAGCTTCCGTATGATATTGCTATACTCCTTAAAATGAAGTCTTCAGATCTTATAACTTTGGTTATCCCACTAAAGATTTATTGGCAAACCTATGCCAAGCAAATTTCAGTTACATTTTTTCTTTATTCCCTCATCAATAACAGATTTTAAATAACAAGTTTAGAATGGATGTTAGTGACATTTTCATTTTTTTTATCAGTCATAAACATGTTTTTTACCCACGTGCCTTGAATTAAATGCCTGCAAGTTCTCATCGGGATAGAAATAAATTTTGTTTTTTAAGATCAGCAATGGTTTTGAGACAAAGTGTTTTTTCAAAGGAATTTAATAATATTGGAATTTTCAATGAGTGATATTTGTTTTAGGACCTTATGAATTATTTCTGCAAATGTGTTGAGGTTTTTAAAACATATACCAAAAATCTATTTTTAAAATACGGTTAAGATGAACAGTTCAAAACTGTGATTAGATCTATAAGCCAGGGTTCTATTTTGACTTGTTCTCAAAAACCTTATTCTAGCTGTGTCATATCATGCTGATTTTTCATCTGATTAGTAGCACATTAATTAGATAAATGTGTTTACAGATATAAAAGTTGCATGACATTTGCCGTATCTACAGGAGAGAAGGTCATCAGGATTGAACTATTGTTCTTACTAATATAATTTCATAGTTATTTCAGCTTCCATATAGGCAGAAGGTAAGGGGAAATTTTCCTCTAGAACCTTAGCCATAATTCAGAGTGAAATTGCCACTTGGACTTAGGGGAATAATTTCTACCTGGAGAATATTTCCATTCTTTTCCTCTCACTAGTAGTACTGTTGACATCCACGTGTATCAGTTAAGAGGAAGCGTGTACCATTGGGAGATGTGGCAGCCTGCGGGAGGGGGTGAGAAACAAATGGCTATCTTTCTCCTCTAATGTGAAAAATTTTGAATCTCTTTCCTCTTTGCAAGCACCTCTTCAAATTTTTGTCTCATATACCTCTTCCAAGTACTTTTTCATGGAAAATAGTTATATGTGTAGAAATTTTAAGAGAAAACAAAGTGTGTAGAAAGTAATATTTTAAAAAATTAGGCAGCAAGCCATAATAATTGCAATCAATTAATGCAACTACGATCAATGAAAGTATGTTAGGGATTAGGCTTTTCAAATTTTAAAACAATACTAAACAATGAATTCTTCATTAGAATGTATTAAATGTTATGTTCATTTCCAAATGAATTGAAATTGAAAAAGGAACTAGAGTCACAAATGTTTGATTTTCACAGGCCATTTCTAACATTAAGACAACGTTAAATTAAAAAAAAATTGTTGACATGGTTAACTTTATGCATCAACTTGGACAGAATATAATGGCCAGTTATTTGGTTAAACACTAGTTTAGATGTTGCTGTGAACATGTTTTGTAGGTGTATTTATATTTACAATTAGTTGACTTTAAGTAAAGGAAATTACAAGTAAAGGACAAACCTCGTTTAATCAATTAAAGGCCTTTAAAGAGCAAAAACTGACTTTCCTAGAAAAGAAGGAAATATGTTTCAGTCTAAATGAGAATTCCTGCCTGAGTTTCCAGCCTACCAACCTGCCCTACGTTTTCAAAACTTGCCAACTCTCATAATTGTGTGAGCCAATTACTTAAAATAAAATTTGTCTCTCTCTATTTCTCTCTGTTCCTTATTGCTCTTTTTCTTCAGAGAACCCTGAGTGATATACTAATCCTACCAATGCAGAGATAGAATTGGAACTTTGTGGGATAAGGCCTATGAGCCATGTTTTCTAACATATTTTTTAGCTGATTCTGAGCCAGTAAGCCCTGCATTTGTTAGTGGGCTGGTGTTTAGGAAACACTGAACTATTTAATTCTATCCGAAGTTCACTGTTAGAACCGAAATTGGCAGTTAATATTAGAATTAAATTGCAGTTAAATATTTACATATTTTGAAATTATGACTAACGTGTTATGCTTAATTTAAAAGTTATAAATTTAAATATATTTTTTCTGCAGGAAATGGTTTAGCAGGTCCCTTCTAATTCTTGCATTAAAAGTAACTCCATGGAATTATTCTGATTTTTGTTTTTGGTTTAGACAGGGTCTCCCCATCAGCCTGGCTGGGAGAAAATGGTATAATCATGGCTGCAGCTTGAACGCTCTGGGCTCAAGCAATTCTCCTGCCTCAGCTTCCGTAGTAGCTGGGACTACAGGCGCATGCCACCTCACCTGGCTAATTAAAACTGTGTGTGTGTGTTTGTTTGTTTTGTAAAACAAAGTTTTTCTTTGTTGCCCAGGTTGGCCTCAAATTCCCAATCGCAAGTGATCCACTTCAGCCTTTCAAAATGCTAGGATTACAGGTGTGAGCCACTGCTCCCAGCCACGGCATTATTCTTATTAGTAATAGCCAAAAAGTACAAAAAATTTAAATGTCCATCAACTGGCAAGTAGATAAACAAATTGTGGTTTATCCATATAATTGAATATTATTTAGCAATAAAAGCAGTCAAGTACTGATAAATGCTACAACATGGATGTATCTTGAAAGCATGCTAAGTGAAGGAAGTGAGTCACAAAAAAATCACATATTGAAATATCTCATCTATTTGAAACTTTCTGGGGAAACTAAAATGTGCTGAAGTTAGATAGTGATAATATTTGCACAATTCTGTGAATATACTAGAAAACCACTGAATTGTACATTTTAAAAGAGTAAATTTTATATTATGTAAATTATATCTTAGTACAACTGGTAGTAAAATAAAAAGTAATATAAGCATGATAGGAAGTATGGAAATGTCTAATTTCAAAATATATTACAAAGCTATAGTAATCAAAACAGGGTGGTATTGACATAAAGATAGATATAGAACCTGATGGAACAGAATAGAGAGCCCAAAAATAAATCCTCAAATATAAGATCAAATGATCTTTGACAAAGATGCCAAGACACACAATGGAAAATATTCTCTTTAACAAATGGTACTGAGAAAACTGTATATCCACATACAATAGAATCAAGTTGGACCTTTACCTTACACCATTTACAAAAATTAACTCAAATAGATTAAAGACCTAAATGTAATAGCGAAAACTATAAAATTCCTGAAGAAAACTAAGAGGAAAAGTTTCATAACATGGGATTGGCAATGATTTCTTGCATATGATACTAAAAGCACAGGCAAAAAGAGGAATAGATGAATTGAACTACATCAAAAAATTTAAAAAGACTTCTGTGCATCAAAGGACACAATCAACAGAGGGAAAATCCAACCTACCTAATGGGAGGAAACCTTTTAACATCTAGATTATTTAAAGAACTCCTACGACTCAACTGCAGAAATTAAAAATGGGCAAGGCTTGAATAGGCATTTCTCCAAAGAAGATATACAAATGGCCAATAAGCATTGGTATTTATTAGTGATAAAATAGAAATAAAAATCAAAAGTACAACGAGGTAACACTTCACACCCATCCAATAGAATGACTACTTTTTTTTCTTTTTTTTTTTTGAGAGAGAGAGCCTTGCTCTTTCACCCAGGCTGGTGTGCAGTGGTGTGATTGTGGCTTACTGCAGCCTCACTCTTCTGAGCTTAAGTGATCCTTCTGCCTCAGTCTCCTGAGTAGCTGAGACTACAGGTGCATGCCACCATGCCTGTTTTTTTTTTTTTAATTTTTAGTGGAGACGAGGTCTCACTATGTTGCCCAGGCTCAAACTCCTGAGCTCAAGTGATCTTCTGTTTCGGTCTTCCAAAGTGATGAGATTATACACATGAGCCACCACACCCAGCCCTATAAGTTTAAAAAAGTGTTGGTGAAGATGTGAAGAAATTGGATTGCTTGTGCATTGTTGGCAGATTGTAAAATGGTGCAGCTATTATGGAACACAGTATGAAGATTACTCAAAAAATTAAAAATAGAATTACAATATGATCCAGCAATACCACTTCTGGGCATATATCTAAAAGAATTGAAAACAGGCTCTTAAAGAGATATTTGTAACATTATTCACAATAGATAAAATTTGGAAGCAATCCAAATATCTATCCATGGATTATTGTATAAAGAAAATGTGGCATATATATATATTTCATTATATATTTATGTATTATATATAATACATATATTATGTAATATATAATATAATATATAATAATATTTATATAATATAATATCTATTATAATATATTATATATAATATAATATCTATTATACAAATATATAATGTAATATAAAAATATATATAATATATAAATACATGTAATGAAATATTATTCAGCCTTAAAATGAAGTAAGTTCTGTCACATGATACAACATGAATGAAACTCGAAGACAAAATTCCTAAGTGAAATAAGCTGGTCATGAAAAGACAAATTCTGTATGATTCCACGTGTATAAAATATACTAATAGAAACAGAAAGTCAGCGGTTGCCAGGTGCTTGGGGGACAGGGAAATGGAGAATCATATTTCAATTTGATACAGAGTTTCATTTTGGCAAGATGAAAAAGTTCTAGAGCTCTGTTGCACAACTATGTTAATATGATTAACACTACTTAACTATTTTTTAAAAAGACAAACTATTGACAAATCACTACAAAGAGAAGTATGGGAAATAAGAAAAAAAATTAAAAAGGAAAATTATCTACAGCCAGACCACCCTAATACTAACATTAACTGCACCCTGAGAGAAGACACAGACTCTCAGAACAGAAGAGAATGCCAGTAAACACAGCTGGAAAATCCAATCCTCAGAGAAGTAATTTATTTAAAATCACACAGAGTTGGTGGCAGAATCAGGACTAGAGCATTTATATTTTCAGTTTTACATCAATTCAATAATCATTTAACAATATGTTGTTATTTCAATTATGTAAGAAATATGGAAGTCTGGAAATACAGGAAAGTCTGAGGAGCCATAAAAAGCAAAACAAAAACAAAACTGTGAGATTTGTCAGAAGTATCTGAACTGTGTGGATCCAACCAAGGTGTCAGTGTTGTTAGTTAGCAGTGAATACTAGTGCTTGTGACACCACACAATTATATAATTTTCATGTCCCAAAACTGGGAGGACAAAATGACCACATGAACACATTGCTAGGACCATCCTATGTCATTGGACGAGATACATGCAAGTAAGAGGCTCGGAAACTTAAGCTTATCTCAACCAGAAATTTGCCACAGCACATTTTAATAGCTCAAGGCTGCAATGTTACTTCAGAGAATGGCACCCCAAACACTTGGCCATTTTATCTTCATAAAAAAATATGTGGCTAAGGCAGACTGTTAATATAATGATTGTTTTTATATGAAATGCAATATTAAAGTAAACAGTTCGTGTGAATTAAGGCATCCCAACTATAGAAGATGATATACACTAGACAAAATTAAAAGGCAGTCATCAAGCTGTATCTGCACAACACAAAATATGTGATATACACACTTAGATGTTCACACACACACTTTCTTAAAATCCAAATAAAATCAGTAAAACATATTAGATATTTTGCTTGACATTTTCAGGTACTTGGTTTTGCTCAGTAATTGTATCAGTCAATAATTGGTAAATTACCCTCTGTAAGCTTAGTTTCTTCATTTGTAAAATTAACATAATGCTAACTTTTTGGGTATTCACCATAGGTATATGCTTTATAAGGTTTTGAAAGGATATATTTACATATATATATATTAGCGTAGACTCTGGCAAAGAGTAACTCCTGAAAAATATTTAGCTAATAGTTGAATGATTTTTGATGATATCCTATTTAACATAGAATATTAAACATAGAGTATTTAAATTTAATAATTTCAAGATTATCCATGCCCAAGTTATGACTAAAACTAAACTAGATCCATTCTAATTTTTCAAAAATGAAATTAATGTGAACTGATATACATTTGATATCTTATTTCTTTTTTAAAGTCAAATCTAAAAGTTGCCCAAAGGCTTAATTTACTTATCCCTCTGGTTGTTTTTTTGGTAAGGGTAGCTAAAAATCTATGCATCTGGCATGAATCCCCAACACAGTACAATTTCATTAATATGCCTAGAGCTCTCAGGTTGTACATGAGATCCCTAGATATATTTGCTTCACTGTACTGACTTTCTTACAATCTATATATATCCTATAACAACGTTATGGTTGATATTTTAAAGTACTCAGTTCTTCCCAGTAATTTTATTAGTAAACAATTGTTAAATTACTCTCTGTGAACTTAGTTTTATCATTGTAAACATAATGTTAATGTTATGGATATTCACCATAGGTATGTGAAACCTGAAATATAAACCATAAAATTTACTTCTTAAAATTTTAAAGTTATAAAAGGGGCTTAATTTAACATGCCCTCCTTTAAGAAGACAGAGAAAATGTGTCTCATTTAGTTAAGAAGATTTTTTTAATGATAAAGTGTACATAAAGCCATTGATGACAGTGCTTGTTGAGTGTTTGCCATTTATCATTGATGTGTTACTCATGTGAAACTGAATGATATAATAAAATCATTCCAGATTGAGTCCTTAACTAAGTCCAGAAGAAAATTGTTAACAAACCTGTTGAGTGAAATTACCTCCTAATTCTTATTTAAAATAACATCATTTATTAGAAGAAAATATCTTCAAAATCCATGTTTTTTATTGAAATAACTTCAATCAATGATTTATAATAAATAGTTGCTAAGAGTCTAGCTATCTGCGTTCTGCTTCTATGTTTTCAAGAAACTCATTTTTATGACCACATTTAAGTCTTCCATATTAAAAAATTGATTGGTAATATTTATTGTCTGCATCTTTTTAGACATTCTTTCAGCTTAATTGGTGAATATTAAACACAATTTCTTTAAATTTAAAAAAACTCTTATTTGACCTCTTTATTTAGTCTTTTTTATGGACATATGATCATCTCTTAAAACTGTTGCTCTCCTTATGTTGCCCAGGGTAATGTATGCTACTTAAAATTTTGCTCTGTGTCCTCTCTCTTACTATTGTAAGTCAAATAATAAACTTTCCTTACAATGGGCAATTTAAGGAGTCTGTAAAAGATGATGTTATTAACATCTTTCACTGGACAACTGTCCTTTAGCCAAATTCAGACTTTATAATGTATAAAAATATTCCTGTTTGAGGAACAGAAAGGAGAGTAATCAGAGGAAGCAAGAGAAAGCTGCAAAGAAAATGGAGAGAGAAGCAGATAAGTTCATGCAGAGAGATGGAGACTGTGGTACCCTGGAAGTGACATGGAAGGAAAGGTAGCTGGCTATGAAGAGGTCAAAGGACCACAGAGGCCACAGTATTAGATGTGTCATTTCCAACAATATAGACAATATTTATGAATGTGAGGATAGATGCAGCTGTGGAGAAAGAAAACTGGGCCGTAGTGCTTAAGCCTTCAGTGAAGAGATAGAATGACTAGGAGAGCTCACAGCAACATGGTTGTAATTGTGATGTACTTGGATGACAAATTTTTCAACAGAACTCGTGTTTTATAAGACAGAAAATTGATAGAAATGGCAATGTTTGGGTGGTGGCCATAAAGGAGTTTGTATGGTCCATAACCTGGCCTGGCACAGTGTTGTGTGTGGTGGGAGGGAACTAATATCACTTGGATATGTTTTCAAGCATCATGGCCAGCTGAGGCTACGAGAAGGAAATGTACCCAGGGACATTATGGCTGAACATAAACTTTGTGTTCCAAGGATACAAATGAAAGGGCTTAGTAGAGAAAGAAGAAATGAATGAGTAAATAGGGATGAGATGCTTAAGAACTGATGGAAATTGTCTTAGAGAGTGAGTGTTCTTATAAGAAACATGACAAGATATGGCAGATTCTAATGTTGCCATATCTTGTTGCTATATCTTCCTTGAACACTTCCTTCAACAATGCACTATTTTCTTGTATTTGGGAGTTTTAATTTCCTTTTTGGGCAATTCCTTCAATCTGATTTCAACTGAATTCAAATTGCCAAGATTAACAATATTTTTTAGTATGTGCTTTAGCTTGTCTGATCACTTAGATTCCAGTAATCATATTCAAATAACTGTCTCTTAATCATTCTTTATGAGTGGCTGTGCTGAAAGCATAGGTTAAGAGAGCATAATGTTCTTCTGTCTCAAGTGAAGAATACGTTGTCTTTCATTTATTAAGAAAAATTATGTTTCATCTTCCAAGTTTATAATTACAGCTTTGGGAGCTAACTATGCATTTGCTATCATATTATGTTACATAACTAAGTTACCTGATAAAATTAAGTGTTGTAACATTTACTATATTTTACTATACTCTCACAATGGCTTTTTATAAATCTCTAATTTTTTTTCTAGGAGAGGGTAAGATGTAAAAAGTTCAATAAAGTGATGTTGTAACTGTCACTGTTACATGACATTTTCTCAACTATTCACTTGTTTATTTCTCTGAATATAATTTTTATGCCCAAAGATTCATTTTAGCAGCAAAAATTGAAGATAATAATAATTAATGTCACTGAAGACATAGTAGATTGCTTCATCTTATGTGGTCACATTCCTAGATCCGTTTAACTTTGAAAGCCTTCTTTCTGCAAAATTTTAGTTTCCAATGTTCAAGCTGAACATTTCTTTGATACTAAAAACTGACATATGAAATGACGAAATATAGACCAAAGACCTAGAAATTCTCTTTAATTTATATATTTTTTTTATTTCTTCAGAAAATGCCTTAGGATTTTCTTTGTCACTTTCAACTAGGATAACCACTGGGGAAGAGTTGAAGGAGATCTAAGTCAATGTCCATCTTTATCATTATTTGACTCCATTGTTAGCTGTTCCTTCCCTTAGGGAGATTATTCTCACAAATAATCCTTTAGAGTTGTAGTTAATACACTAGTGTTTCTACAATAAGGAGTTACACAAAAGTGTCATGTATGCCCCAGAAAATTTTTGAAAATTTTACCTTTTACTGTTTTTAATGAATTAACTATTTTACAAATATGTGTATTGCCACTTATGAAGTATATTCTATATGATAACGACAGGGCTAAGTGCCCATATAATCTTTTTTTTCTAGATATGATTAACAAAAGTACAATTAAAATTAATTTAAGCAAAATTGGAAATTTATTCACTGAAAACATCAAATCAGGCCTGCCTTAAGGGAAAAGGTAGAAGTCGGCCTTGTCAATGACTAGAAACTGTGCTTTAGCAATAATCAAGAATCTGTCTCAATTTCTTACCTCTGCTCCTTTCTACCCATCAAATTTTCTCCCCCTACAATTAAAAAAAAATTTTATGACTGAAAACATAGTTAATGGCAATTTCTGGCTTTTATCACTTATACTTTCAGCTCACAGGACTGGGGTCTTTCTTGATTCCAGTTCATAAATGCCCAAGAAGGAACTCAGAAGCTCACATTTAGGCTAGGACAAATCGATGTGAGTAGAGTTTGTGTTAGGTATTACAAAATTAAAGATTTTCATTTAATCATATGAATTTTAATGGCGAATAGGGAGTTGATTACCGGAAAATTTGGGGTAGGCCACACACAGCTCTCCAGAAGATTATTTGCTACAGTTTGAATGTTTATGTCCTCTCCAAAATTCATGTGTTGAAACATATTGGGGGAACCAGCCCCCAATATTTCAATGTAGGTCCTTTCTATTTTCCCTAAGTGTCGGCCAGTCTGAGAAATAAAGAGAAAGAGTACAAACAGAGGAATTTTACAGCTGGGCCTCTGGAGGTAACATCACATATCTGTAGGTCCATGATGTCTCCCGAGCCGCAAAACCAGCAAGTTTTTATTTGGGATTTTAAAAGGGGAAGGGGTGTACAAACAGGGAGTAGGTCACAAAGATCACATGCTTCAAAAAGCAATAAAGATCACAAGGCAAAGGTAAAATTAGAATTACTGATGAGGGTTTATGGCCTGCTGTGTATTGTCTTGATAAAAATCTTAACAGAAAATAGGGTTTGAGAGCACAGAACTGGTCTCACCAAAGTTTACCAGGCTGGAATTTCCCAATCCTAGTAAGCCTGAGGGTACTGCAGGAGACCAGGGGGTATTTCAGTCCTTATCTCAACTGCATACGACAGACACTCCCAGAGTGGCCGTTTATAGACCTCCCACCAGGAATGCATTCCTTCCCCAGGGTATTCCTTGCTGGGAAAATAATTCAGCGATATCTCTTACTTGCACTTCCATTTATAGGCTCTCTGCAAGAAGAAAAATATGGCTGTATTCTGTCCGACCCCACATGCAGTCAGACCTTATTGTTATCTTCCCTTGTTCCATGAAAATCACTGGTATTCTGTTCTTTTTCAAGGTGCACTGATTTCATATTGTTCAAACACAAATGTTTTACAATCAATTTGTACAATAGTGGTCCTGAGGTGACATACATTCTCAGCTTATGAAGATAATGGGATTAAGAGATTAAAGACAAGCATAAGAAATTATGTGAGTATTATTAGGGAAGTGATAAATGTCCATGAAATCTTCACAATTTATGTTCAGAGATTGCAGTAAAGACAGGTGTAAGAAATTATAAAAGTATTAATTTGCAAGACAACAGTAGGTCACAAAGAGTCACATTTACTTGTCATGCAGACCAATGAGCAACTGCCTTTTGGGGTATCCCATGAAAGAGAAGAAAGAAGGATAATTTCTTTTCCAAACTCCCTCTTCTCTCCTATTACCAATTGGTTGAAGTTTACCTCATGCAATAGTAACCTCTCCTCACATCCAATTTGCACTGGAGAATCACATAGGTGATTGTTCGTTATTTTATAATACCACAAACCCTATTATGGCATTTCACTGAAATTTAAAACTGGTGAGAAGATCCAGAAACAAAACAAAACAAAACAAAAAACAGGTTGATTACGCTTTTCTGTCCCATAACAAGTGATTATGCCATGGTTGTGGCAGCATGGACCAAGAGGTAGAAGGTGTATTCAGATGGAAACAACCAGGAAGGGAAAACAAAATAGGCAAATAAGATTTGTCTGATATAGTCTACTTCTTGTGCCACTCAATGCACTCATGTCTTCCCACTGTATATAGATTCCATTTTACAATATTAAGCTTACACTTTTTTATGAGAATAAAGATATTCTCACTCCTTCTCTCAAAGGAGAAGTACACCATTCTTCAAGTTGGAGGCCAGTTATAATATCCTAGAAGACTTTAGTAAGGGAGATGATAAAATAAGATACAGTCTCTGCTGCTTTATGTGGTCTTGTGATCATAACTTACATTCATCATCGTCCTTGTCCTCTACCTATTTTAGCTCACCTCATATTTTGCTAGTATGTCAGATGGTCTGGCTTACATTTGCCATATCTTCATTCTTAGTCTTTAGAATTCTTGCTAGCCCTATCCTAACTGTGTTATGGTAGTTGTTATCACTTATTGGTGTTCTTTACTGAACAAGGAACAACAAAGGAAGCATTAGTGAATTTCCTGAGTTCTAAACACACTCATCTTCAACTTTATTGTGCAGGGGCAACTCTGGATCCTTAAGTACTGGTGATCTATGACTTGGGCTAGTGATGTAACTCCTTTCTTTATGCATTGTTCCACTGCATGAGGAGCTCAAAGTGACCAGATAATAGTCACAACTTCCAGCTTAGTACAAATTTTATATGTGTCCTTGTCCTGGAGAATTTTCATTCAGTGGGAAGTTTTATCTTTGTGGGAACCAGAAATTCTTACCAAGAAAACCCCAGGGTTACAGAAAAAGAACAAATTCCTCAAGTGAGGAAACAGTGTGATAGTATGTGATCTGGTATGACAGTGAAAGAGAGGCCACTCATCTTCACAATAATTGGTTCCTGGGTGAATGTATTCTAGAAATAGGAGACAAAGTAGCATTTACCTACTATCAATTCACTGCTTATACTGCAACTTCCGGTATAAGGAACAGTATCCCAACTGAGCAATATTTTTTCCTGCTTTTGACAACTTGACTGTGTCTTCAATCATTCCATACTTTTAACAGGTCAACAGTATCTGAGTGTTGGGAAATGTGGTAAAATATGTCATTTTAATAAGCATGTTGTCATGTATCCTTTTCTGCAATATAGGTTCCTTGGACTGAAGTAAGAAGTGTGGTATCATGTGGATGGATAATCCCTGGGATGGCGGTGCTGATAATGGTACCACGGACAGGGAAAAAACACCTATATCTGGAGGGTTTTTTTGTTTATCAAGTTCTCTAGGGGTAAATTGCCATTTTCCTTACCCTTGGTAACAAGCTTTAGAAATTATCACCTTGCAATTCAGCAGTTGCTTGTTCACCCAATGAATGGTGTATTATTCAGTGTTCAGTATTGGTATCTGCTGCTAATAAGTTACATACTCAACATGGCAAAACTCAAATGGGTCATCGTAAAGGAAAATGGGCAAAAGGCTTTGCTGAGCCTATGCATAGCCTTCCTTCCTGCCATCACTTATGTTCTTTTCGTGAGACCTTGCCATAAACACTGGCGTGGTTGGAAAGGAAAATGCCTGATTATATGTACATAGAACTTAGGTCTTCCACCTGTTTTTTTCAGAGCCCACTAGGAAGAATATGATCTTTGGGTGGCTACAATAAGCTAATAAATTATTTTCATACTTTAAGCGCATTTCCACCACACATTAAGCCCAAGTTCATCTATATATCTTCTTTCAGATGCTCTTGTCTCTTTCTTCTTCCCGCTTTATGTCTCCTAGGATCCTGAACAATCAGTAAACCATTTAAATCTGCCTATGAGTCAGCCTACATTGTACCTTAGATAAATGCTCCCTCCATATGAAGTGGGTGGTCAAGTTTTCCCACAGCTCCTTACTCTTACGGATTTCCCTTCCAACACCGTCTTTTATGGACAGTCGGATAGAGTTGTCATGTGACAGCCATCCATGACAGCAACAACATATTATGCCAGCTGATCTGTGAATCTGGCAGAGTCTGTTCCTCTTCTGTTCATTATTCAAAGGGAACAGACAGTCAGTGTGCAGTGAGGGAAATTTAGTAATGCAATAGTAGACCAGCAGTCTGGGCCACTCTTTTGAGATGATTTGCTTGTGAATTCTGGACCTGCACAAACTCAGTCCTAAACATACCATTTCCAGCACACAATAGTTTGTTATTGTAAATCCACACGTTTTTGCTCAGAGAATAACACCTAGCTGATGACATAAACTTCTGGTCTTTTGACCTAGCTCATAATATAAACCTCAGGCCATACAGTCTTTTGGTGTGTCCCATGGTCAGAAGCTGAGGCTCAATCCAGTGACAGTGGGACACCAGGACTTCTATGAATAGATTGTTTTCTGGTCACAGACCACATGCCCCTGCTCCAGAATGCTAAGACTTTTAAATTTGAATGTGCCAATATTATTACTTAGGGTATTATTGGCACCATAGATCTGCTAAATCATATGACACATGAATCAGAGAACTTTGCACTGATAGCCTAAATCTACTGCAAAGCTCTATCTTGCTCTGGAACTAATTCAAATTTTCCACGCTTCTTGGTTGCCCAATAAATGTTTGGAACAATATTCCAAATTGAAATATATGTGGCCTTCAAAGTCTGAAGAGGCTCCAAAGGTACTCTACCTCTTTCTAAGTGGTTGGTTATACACATAAAACAGCATTTTATTTATATCAAAGTGGATATTCCAGTATGTCCCAGACACCCAGGTATCTAAGAATTTTCCTAAGAATACCCATTAGCCACTGCCATAGTTTCCTGTGGTTCAAGGCTCTCTGATTGTCACTTTGACTTTATAGTCCATTGTGGTAATTATGTCTAACTTTGTTTCTGATGGTTAACTACTGTCATTAGTTTACATTACAGAATTATATGATTCTCCACTGATATTAGGGAGTTCAAGCTAATGGTGACATCCCTCACCAAAAACTCTAGCTTATAGTAGTTAGCTGCCAGCATCGGTTTTCAGAAATGCTGAATCCCACTTTACCAGTGCATTTTTAACTGCTAGGTGAAGGAGATAACATCTGGGCCCCTCTGGAGCATTTAGTCAAGTACTCATTTCTCCGAGGATATATATATATATAATAACTGCTCCTGGCTGTGTTTGCCAGTTTTTTTTCTAGCACTGGGAATGATATCATTCCCAGTGCTAGAAAAAAAACTGGCAAACACAGCCAGGAGCAGTTATTATATATATATATATCCTCTGAGAAATGAGTACTTGACTAAATGCTCCAGAGGGGCCCAGATGTTATCTCCTTCACCTAGCAGTTAAAAATGCACTGGTAAAGTGGGATTCAGCATTTCTGAAAACCGATGCTGGCAGCTAACTACTATAAGCTAGAGTTTTTGGTGAGGGATGTCACCATTAGCTTGAACTCCCTAATATCAGTGGAGAATCATATAATTCTGTAATGTAAACTAATGACAGAATTCTATGATGAGGTCAAGAATTCAATTGTCTATTTATTTTTGTATTTCTGGTTTATTTTTAATTGTTGTTTTGATTTTTGAGACAGGATCTCACGCTTTTACTCAGGCTGGAGTGCAGTGGCATGGTCAAGGCTAACTGCAGCCTTGACCTCCGGGGCTCAATCAACCCTCCCACCTCAGCCTCCCAAGTAGGTGGGACTACAGGTGTGTGCCACTGTTCCTGGCCAATTTTTGAATTTTTTGTAGAGATGTGGTTTTGCCACGTTACCCAGACTCGTCTCCAATTCTTGGGCTCAAGTGATCCTCCTGCCTCAGCTTCCCAAGGTGCTGGGATTATAGGCATCAGTTACCATGACTGGCCTATTTTTTGTATTTCTAAGGTCTGTACAGTAACTGGTACAAAATTAACTGTAAAATAATTATACTTATAAGTAATACAGAAAAAAGTTTTATAAAGATACCAACACTTAGTGTGGTTTCTAAAACAACTCATTTTAATCTTCGCTTTCAGAAGAAGAGGATTCTCTTTAAGAACATTATATATATATATATATATATATATATACCTAATTTGAAGTATAGGTTATAAAAATCATGGCTCCATTTTTCTGAGGCCCAAATGTGGGTTCATAATTCTTGACCTAACAACCCAGAGCCAAGCTCAGACAAAGCCAGAACTATTAACGAGACATTTGTGTAGTAACAAGAACAGAAAATGTGATTTAAATGGAAAATAGATTGAAATTAGCTTGATCTCATAATTATGCCCTGCAGTATCTGGAAAAGAAGGAGAAATGGTTCATTAATATAACAATATTATTGGATAATCATAAACATTCAGAGAACACGGTATAATTTTTAAAAGTTCTTTACTTTGCCTGAATCTCTAATCAGTCTCTTGCACATTGATTTTTCCTTTATTCCCCTTACTCCTAGAACATTTCATTCCCACCTCCATTGTCTATACCTGTCTGCATGGGATCAGAAACTTCTTTTTATAACATAACCTGATGTTTTTGTGTCAACAGAGTTTTTTACTTTTTCTGTTTTCTATTTAACCAAACACCTGTCTCCTAAAACTGGTGAAGATGGCATGGAAATAATGTGAGTTGAAGTGGGAGTTAAATGAACAAAATTCTGTATTGCCTCATTTATTCTATAATAAAAAATGTTTCGGGTAAATTAAATTTAAATAATTTTATATTTGTCATATATTTTTCGGTGATAAGGTAGTGACAGAAACCATTAACGTGAAAATGTGTCTTTAGCACTAGCTTTGCTATATTCTGAAGAATTTTAAATGCTTGTTCAGTGTACCAACTTCTGAAATATAGATTTTTAAAATCCAAAGCAGAAACTCAATTTAATAGAATTAAAATAAGGACTTTATATGCATAATTGCCAACATACTTATTTCCCTGGATCCCATGACGCTAGAAAAATAAGCATTCTACCATTGCTTTCCCACTATATATTCACAGTAACGTGAATATAAGGTCAGCGGGATATTAACAAACTAGATTATGGTTTTTTATTTGGCAGTTGCTTGCCAGCTGCTTCTAATTTGCTCTTTTCACCTTCCTATTGAAATAATATAAACAAGAGGTAGGCTTTTATTATCATGTGTGAATTTTTCTTATTCTGTCCAGCTCAGCTAGCCTTATTTCTGGCTGTGATACTAATACAGAAGCTCTCTGATGTAAGAGTTTCAAAGATGTTCATTCGTATCTGAACACATAATTTGTTACTGTTCTTATATTTTCATTTAATAAGAGGTTTAATGATTTTTTTTTTGTTTTCCTACAATTCTCAATGTTTAACATTAATAAACCTGAGACTTATATAGGCAATTGCTACCTCTGGCATATGATTAAAGCATACCATAAATTTTGTTCTTAATGCTATGTACGTTCTAAGATTCGGTCCAAATAATATTTTTGTACTAGATTATTAAATTATTTCCAAAGATTTTTATGATGAAAATCTCATTTATTTATATTTATACTCCTCTAACAAATAGCACTTACTGTAGACAGGTATTATGCTATATACTGGGGACACATGGCTAAGCAGAGTACAAAAACTCTTTGCTCTGTTGGTGCTCACAATCTAGAAATGATGACAAGTGTTTACCTCCACTTATTTCTATAAAAAGTCATATGTAACTACGTATTATTACAAACTACATAATTGCAAACTGTTGCAAATGCAATGAAAGGAAAGTATAGGATGCTATGAGAGCTATTTTTGCTATTAAGCTATTTTCTCTTTCACAAGCCTAACCTTATGGGTTCTGTGATGCTTGGGCAGAGACTTGAATAAGCACATTTGGTTTTTGCAGGTTAAATTTCTTTTAGCTTCTACTAGTAGGGGGCACTAGATGGGGATAAGTCAATGGTGTTTTCTCTGTTTGCTATTCTTGTTTAAAAAAAACAAAACAAACAAACAAAAACAAAAACAAACCTCCAGACAGCAGGAATTGTTTTCAGCAGCAACTGTTTCCAGTTTTCAGATTTTCTCATATTTCTAGAGCCTGCCACATTATAACTCTATCAGACATAACAAAACTAGCAGTAGAGTGCCATTTCCCCAGAGGTCTGAAACCCCTCTATGGAGGTTTCAGACTATCCTCTTAGCTTCAGAAGGACTCAGTAGGCAGTTCCCCTTCCTAACTGATAAGAATTTTAGACAAACTTGATATAACCTCTTCTTTTTGTTTCGATAGCTTTAGAGTGGTAGCTATTTCTCGTAATTGCTATTTCTATATTTTTAGATTTTCAGCAACTGTATAAAAATTCATCATTTTAAATTCTGTTCAAATAACTTGTATGGTTTCTATGTCCCTATATGGTTGATACAAGAACAGTTAACAGGGGTACTTTCCAGCAATGGAAATACGGTAAAGATTTCCCTGAAATGATTTTTGACCTAGATTTAAAGAAGTATCTCCAACCCAAATCAATCGCCCGATCTTTAGGCCCATTGTGTCACTGACAATGAAATATCTCCTTTAAAGTTCAATAAGCATCTCAATCTAATCAGCTTAAAAATAAAATTAATTTTTTTCTTAATGCTTTAGGTCTTACATTTATTCCTTTCTCTTTTCCCTATGCCAATGAATGACATCACCATCCACTTATTTACTTAAGTATCTGGAGATTATTCTTTACTCCTTGTTCTTTGAGCCACACAGTCAATCAGTCACTAAATATGCCATTTCTATCCTTATATAGCCCTAAAGCTTGTTTGCTTATTTCCATCATTAGTTACTACTTCCATCACATTCCTTGCCTGACTTGTTAGGGAGGTTTCCTCGATGTATTTCCTGACTATAGGCTTTATCTCATTAAGTCAGTCTTCACTTTGAATGCTCTACCCACTTAAAAGTAGAAATTTAATCACACTATATTCGCTTATGTAAATCAATTCAATAAGCTCCCATTAACCTAAAGTCAAAACTAGTCCTCCAGATCTGATTACTGCTTTCTTCTTTAAAAAATCTTGAAAGAAAACTGTATTTTATAAGTCTCACTATGTGAGTCTAGTACACTGTCACAAACACTGATGAAAATGTATTAATAATTACAGAATTTCAGAAACAAATCCTTAGAATAGATATTTGCTGAATATAAATATTAATATTGCTGATTAGAATCTGAAACCACTCTTGGAGAAATAAAGAATATCATGAGTTTGTAATCTTTTTTTTTTTTGCCTTAAAAAATGGTATCCTAGGGAATTCAAGCTTTATGAGCACATGGTGTTTATATCAGATCCATGTTTGGCTCTCTGAGTTACAGGGTCAGAAATACACATATATAAAAGTTTTAAAAAGAGAAGACAACTGAAATAGAAGTGTTATTGGGAAAGTGTATACAGGTTGCCTGAATTTGACTTTGCTGTACCACTTAAGATATATATGACCCTGTGCAATTTACTTCTCTCTCTCTGTCTCTCTCTCTGTGTGTGTGTATTAGTTTATTCATCTAAAAATGGGAATAATAAGAATATCTACTTCACATGATTGATAGAAAATTAAATTAGTTAATATATGGAAAGCATTTAGAACACTAAATAGCAAGTAGAAATCGCTTGATGTGTACATATATATTAAACTATGTGTACATACATAGAAATGCCTTAAATAAATGTCTACATATATAAACATTATAACTACATAATAAACACAGCCAATTCTCATTATTCGTCTTAGTCGACTTATCAGAGGAATTTGACATGATTGTTCTCTATTTCTTGAAACATTTTATTTACTTGGCTTTCAAGGCACTATCTTCTCTTGCTTTTTCTCCTATTTCTCAGACTTCTCTTTCTTAGTTTTTATTGCTCATCTTTTTCAGTTCTGTATTAGTTCATTTTCATGTTGTTATGAAGAGATACCCGAGACTGGGTAATTCATAAAGGAAAGAGATTCACTTGACTCACAGTTCCGCATGGCTGGAGAGGCCTCAGGAAACTTACAATCATGGCAGAAGGGGAAGTAAACAAATTCTTCTTCACATGGTGGTAGGAGAGAGAAGTGAGAACAAAGCAGGAGAAAAGCCCCTTAAGAAACTATCAGATCTCATGATAACTCATTCATTACCAGGAGAACAGCATAGCAGCATGAGGGAACAGCCCCCAGGATCTAATCACCTCCCATGAGGTCCCTCCCCCAGCTCATGGGGATTACAATTCGAATTATAATTCAAGATGCGATTTGGGTGGGGACACAGAGCCAGACCATATCAACTTCTAAGCTTGGAAGGCCCTACAGCTCAATCCTTAATCAACTTTTGCTTTCCATGTCTATTACTCTATTTGTGATCTAATTCAATCTTTTACTTTAAAGGCTATGTGAATATGTCTGACTCAAATTTATATCAATAGTCTGAACAAGTCCCTGAATTTCTGGTGTGCACCTGTAGATTTGTGTAGTTAAGTATCTACTCATCATTTTACTAATGGAAGAAAACTAAATCGTTATGTGTCCCAAAGTGAGTTCGTCCTATTTTACCATTCCAAATCTGCTACTTCTAAAGTCTGATTTGATCACAGGTCACAAAACTCTTGAGAACTAAAGACCACTGATAAAATTTTATCACTTTAAATTTTTTATGCTAGATATAATTTATTTGTTGAAACATTTATTCATATATGTATAATATGTTCTGAATATTCTATATACATGTGAAGAAATTATCCATCCCTTATTTGTGCTTCTATTGTTTCATGTGCTAATAATTGTTGAAAAGCCTGAAAAGAAAATGCCAAAACTATGTGGCATTGTTTTGTATCTGCAATGTATATTAAAAATAAACTATATTTAATCAAGAAGTTACAGGTACATCATGGTCAACAAAGACAATGAAGTAAAATTATGTCTGCATTACCATATTTTCTAATATTAAATTTAACCAAAAGTAAATTTCAAAAAAATGCCTTCTTTGGCGAAAAATTAATCTTTCACTGTATGATACGAAAAGATGAAGATAACTGGTATGCACAGAAATGAACAGCTGATGTTTTATATTGCACTTGCTTTTAGGCACAGTCTCACTGCATTCTTTCTCTCTCTCCTACTCTGTCTCATTCTCTCTCACTCTATGATTTATAATTTTTGCTAGGCCCACATAGTTGAATTTCTTAAATGAAATATGATTATAATATACTATAATGTAAATTATAACTTCCTAAAATTCATACATGAAAATATCCCCAGCTCGTGGGGATTACTATTCGACTTACAATTCAAGGGGATTCACAGCAAAGGGATTTACATATAATTATCAGTAATCTATTGCTGTATACATTCCCTTCAGTTAAAATTATTTCCACTTCCTAGGCTTTATGTTACTTTCATCATCATTATGTTTATTGCCGAAATAAACATACTTTGTCTAATATAAGGCACAGAAACAATAATAAATTATAGAGATATCAAGTTGTTAAATCTAACTTAAAATACATATAGTATCTTATATTTCCTAGGTCTAAAGATATATGTTCAGCTTTTACAAAACACAAAATAAGTAGGTTCCCCCAAAATATGAAAAGAGTACATGTAGGATTAGAGCAGTGCCTTGGTATAATGAAAACAACCATGAGAGAAGTCAATATTGTTTCCTCTCCACAGAAAGCCTATTTGCAATTTAATAAAACTTTACATTCAGACTAATTCAGAAAATTATTCTCCAAACATTGATGAGGAAATATCTGATCCAAAATGTCAGTAATCTATGGGCTTTTGAGATTGAAAATGTAATGGGCTTACAAGATACCAATCGGTGGTCTGTTGAACATTCACATAGAATGGGTCAAATAACATAGCAACATAGCCTAAAAGTGTTCTCAAATGAGCATGCAACTTCACTGTGTAAGTCTTAGACTTACAAGGACTAGGCACAATTTTGAGTAGGAGTAAACATCATTTTGCATCTTGATGAGTGTGTATGAATGAATGATCTTTTAGGTTGAATTTTTAAGGTATGAGAAACAACAGAAATACATAAAAGTTTAATGATACTGAAATCATTTCCAAATTATATTCTCTCTTTCTCCATTCAATTGACTTTACACTAAAATATCTTTGCAACCAATATTTACAATTTTTTTTACAATTTAGACCACCCTGATTTTCTTAATGTTTCTGTAATAGTTGTTTATAATGATAGAAATCAATTTTTATAATTTTTTATATGAATTGGAGTTACAAACTAGTCAGAGGCAGAAAAAAAAGTGTGTTGTTCTAAAACATTCTCTGTTAGTGGAATAACATTGTCTGTTAGACTTTGTAGTTTGAAAACAAGGCTTCTAGTACAGATTTTGCCATTGGTTGTACAATTAAAGGAAGCTTTCTAATTATTGGCATATATTTATTTCTGCAAGTAAAGAACATAGGTCAATAACTTTCTTGGACTAGATTTTAGGGCTTCCATAGAAATGAATATTTCTAAAGTTGTGAGCAATTATTGCTTATAAACTATTACATTCTTAAATGCTGAAAGTAGTTGCAGAAGGGAATTCTTATTGAGCCAAGTTATATAAATTGTGGGCTGTCAATGAAGAAGTTCTTAAGCATTTTTTTTTTCTGAGGCAACAGTAGTTGTTGCTAATGTAAGGTGAAGTAAAGAAGGAAGAAGACATTTTGTGCGTCCCTTAAGCATAGAGTGCAAATGCTACATTTTACTTGGAAAAATCGTAAATTGATCACTTGTCATGAAATATTTCATGCTTTACAAGCTAATATAGATGAAATGTTATATTTTCTATAAGAGATAAATCCAAGGTTTGCAGCATAACATTAAAAATAACAGGGAATATATTTAAGCCCTTTTGTTAGCAAATGCCATTTTCTTCTACTACCAACGAATAAGATCTCCTGCCTTTCTTTCCCAGGTTCTTCTTCCTCCAGTTAATAGGACCAATCTTTACCTTAAGGCAAGCCATTTTTAAACAATTAGCTCTATGGGGTTACGTTTAAGAATATGCACTTGGGAAATACTATGTATATATGTCACAGTGCCTTTTCACTATCATTCGTATTAGTCAATTTTGCCACACTAGCAAATGATCTTCACATCTCAGGGATTTGCATTAAGAAACATGAATTCCCTACCTGAAGGTAGGCTGTGACTCAGCTAATGGCTGTTTATCTGCTTGCTCTAGGCGTTGTTTTTTTTTTTTTTTTAATTCTTGCACCCTGAAAACAGAGACCTATGTATAGATCATACTCTTGTCATGGGTACATCTTAAAGCTGTGCTGCGTATTAATGCTTCTACTCAGACATGTTGTACATCATGTCTGCTCACAAACCACAGGCCAAGATGTCACATGGCCAAGCTGAAACTCCAGTGAGGCTGGTATGTGTTCCCTTCTCACAGCAGATATGGCAAATCACATGGCAAACGGGAAAGGGAGTTAATCTTCTAGAGGAGAGAGAGGGAATAATTACAAACACAAATATAGGAGTTTTGCTGCCATCTTTTCTCACGTTAGATCAGCTTATTTTCCTGGATTAATCCCTGTCTCTTACAACACTGTAAACCATTTGAAATTCACTCAACGGAAACTCTTCTAGTTCATGGATTAAACATCTTTTCCTGCTTCATCTTAGCAGGACTCCTTCCAGTTTTTGTTTTTTCATCCAAATTGCAGCAGAAAAACATAGTTTCCATGGAATAGATATTTTTCTCCCTCCATTCCTATTATCTCCAGTCACATCCACATCTCTGATTGCCTATTTCTTATATAATAAAACTTTTCCTCAAATGAGGAAGGAGGAAATAACACTTAAATTATGAGCCATATGTACAAAAAAGGTTGTAGGCATTTTAACTTTGATTATGACAGAGCTAGGAGAACTTTGCATTGAAAGGTCAGAAAGTTTATTCATTATACAACTAAGTTGTGCAGATAAGCTATAGCTACAGTGCTCTCTATCATATATGTACTCTTCTTCACTAGCCCCTACTGACTTCTGATAAACAAGAAAAAATAATTTTAGTCTTACCCAATTTAAAATCAATATGGTATAACAGTAGAAATAGTCACTTTTAGGTAATATGTAGTTTCACTTAGGAAAAATACTCAGCCTATCATCATCTTTAGCATCTTTCCCTGTCTGATATTTTCACTGTTCCTCTCCAAAACTTGGGCCACTTTTTGAGGGGTAGTTCCTTAGAGAATCTTTTCCACACGTGTAGGAGTGGCAGTGCACAAAATATAGAAACACTGTTACAGTAGAACAAAAACCATTAAATAAGTTACCTGAAAAACGGATAAATACATTGTTTGCATATCTATATAGATGTATTCTTTATAAGGGAGAAAATAATAGAGCATAGCTGCATTTATCCATGAGGCTGAGTTGCAAAAACATCACGGGAAATGAAAAATAAAAGTCATGGGTGAGATTCTTGGAAGATGACAGTGGCAGAAGCCCAATTTTTCCGTCTCTCCGACCCCGCATAGCAAAAATAGACAGGGAAATACACACGACAGGAAAAAAATTGAAAAGAGAGTCAAGATAGTGACAAATATTAAAGACAGGCAAAGATCCAGAAACTAATGTAAGAGAACTGAATAATAATAAAAAACTATAACTCAAGAAAATTCTGGAAATAAAATTAAATAATATCTACATTTTTAAAGAGTAGACAATGAACCTGTAAATATTGAGTTAGGAAGGCCAATGCCAAGACAAAATATTTTTCTTGGTTTCAAAGTAAGAACAAAATTCTTTCTATATATATAATAATATTAGATTATTATCAAAATTTTACAGCAGTACTTTATGCCAGATGAAAATCGAGTGACGTATTTTAAATAGTTAAGGAAATAAAGTGTGAAGCAAGCAATTATTAAATTCAGAAACAGTGACTATTATGTATAAAGGCCATTAAAATTGTTGCTAACATTGAACACTCAGTTAATACTATTCCACTAGCTGTCCTTCAGTAATCTACCAAAAAAGAGGTTGAAAATAAATGACTAGAGAGACACTGACAAAAGGATAAATGTTGAACATTAATTATTTCATTCCTTGTAAAACTAAGGCTAAATGAGGACTAAGAGGGAAAAATATATACAGTGGTTGTATTTTACAATTATGAAGATACAGCTCAATTTTTTGAATGCAAGAAGAATAGAAAGAACGTTTGCAAATAAACCTTTTAAAATGTCTTTGGTAAGCACTGAGGGTAGAATTAGTATTGTTTTTTGGAATAAAACATATGAGGGGGTGATTCCAATGTTATGCCTCCTGTTCTTTTTTTTTTTTTTTTTTTTGAGACGGAGTCTCACTCTGTCGCCCAGGCTGGAGTGCAGTGGCACAATCTCAGCTCACTGCAAGCTCTGCCTCCTGGGTGCACGCCATTCTCGCCCGGCTAATTTTTTGTATTTTTAGTAGAGACAGGGTTTCACCGTGGTCTTGATCTCCTGACCTTGTGATCCGCCCTCCTCGGCTTCCCAAAGTGCTGGGATTACAAGCGCATCCTGTTCTTCTTAAGCACCAGGAATCTTGATGTGGAATAAAGGAGATACAGATACAATAGAGAAAGTGGTCAATCAGAAGCTCTATAATCTTTAATTTGAATTAGAAATAATATATTCTTGTAAAGTACTTTATAATACATGTGTATAATCTCTAGCTCTGGCCACAGAAGAGATCTAGGAAAAATAAGAACCTCAGAAGAATAAGCAACACTAGCATGTAGAGTGTGATCTTGAAATGTTTTTTTTTTTTCAGCTAAAATAAGTTCTTGGGGAAATGGCTGAGCCTGGCACACCTTGTCATTCTCCATGTTAAGAAGACCGTCGAAAAATAGTAAGGTCATGCCAAAAGAAATCAGGACTCCTCATGAAGACTTCTGTCCAAACAAGGGGACAATTTGTGTTTCAATTTAAGTAACTGTAATAGATTAAAATACATCAAATATGTTTAACTTCAGGGGTTCATATGGTATTGAAAATAGTCACCTTTCTGAGAAGGATAATAGAAAATCAATTTTTTTTCTGAAAATTGATAACTAAAGGTAAACAAATTTATACTTTTGATATACAAAAGTCATGCGGAATGCATGATATAATCTAGATTTTAGATAAATTTAACCACGATTGAGTTTCGACTACAGGAATAAGATATACACATATATTGATAGTGTAGGCTGTTGATTGTGTGCCAGTGTTCCAGGCCTAACCTCTAGGATCTGTGATTATGACCTTATTAGGGAAAAGGGTCTCTGCAGTTTCAGTTAGGTTAAAAATTTTGAGATTTCGGATTATTAGCGGGCCCTAAATCTAATGATAAGGGTCTTTGCAAAGGAAAAGACACCAACAGAGAGGAGAAGAGCATATGAAGACAGATGCAGAGAATGGAATTATGCAGCCACAAGCCAAGGAGCATCTGGACTCATCAGAAACTAAAAGATGATTCTTATCAGAGTCTTCACAGACAGTGCAGCCCTGCCAATATCAACACTTTGATTTCAGATATTTGGCCTCCAAAACTGTGAGAGAAAAAGTTTCTACTTTTGTAACCCACCTAAATTGTGGCTATTTGTTACAGCAGCCACAGGAAACTAAATACAAGCATCATACACTGATTTTTAAGCAGAAGACTAATTTCTGGATCTCTTGAATGTACGATGTAATAAAAAATGTCAGCAAGTTTTAAAAATATAAATGTAACTCTGTACACCTGCTGATCTTTACACATTGAACGGTGTTGTAAGTTTTGGTTTTTCCTATGAATTAAATTATATATTATAAATATTTCATATTATAATGCCTGAAATTATATAGAGAATCTACAACATGGGGTTGCATTCTTTCTTTTAGCATGAGTGATGGAATGAATCTGCTAATTTAGAAATTGGGTATAATAACTATTTTACTCCATATCTAGTGTTTTACCTTTTCTACAGTTCAACTAAGAAAAAGACTGCTTTCTTAGTATGCAATGAGTTTTTTGGCTTATCTAAGAAAATATAGCAGTAAAAAGGTCACAGCAATTTTCTTTATGGGCCACATGTTACCGGTAAAATGAAATCATCCTAGCATATGGCTTTTAGAGTAGAAACACACAAGCAAACAAAAATTCTAAATGTCAGAGCAACTTCATTTTAGCACACACATATTTCCAAAATGTACAGAGAACAATCATAAAAATAAGTTCAGAACATAAATCCAATTAAGAAATATACATTTCCAATTGAGAAAAAATCAAGAGCAGACGGTTTTGCAAGATTTCTCAATCAGATTTTTCAATTATGGGAAAGCTATTCCTCTCTATTTTAACACAGGTAGATAAAATCTTTTCACCACAGTCACAGGAAGTTTCAATGTATTTACTAGTGGTACATTCAGTAACCGGGTTGGAGGATGAAAAAGAAAATAAGATGTAGTGCTACTTTTGGCATGGATAAATAATGTGTTTTTATTTTCCAGTATATCATGCTGCTTTCTGATTTTATACACATTTGAATCAAGTTAATATTTTGGTTTTTCTTCTTACCAATTTAATATATATTATAGTCTTTATTTGAATATGGCTGGTTTTTCCCCAAATTCGTATAAACGTGTTTATAAAACCAATTTAAGCATATGTAATACAAAAGGAAAAGCTCAACAAGATAATGTAAAGCACACTTACCCTTACTAAAAGGGAACTCTGAAGATGTGGTAAAGGAAATAAACCTGGAAAAGAAATGGGTATATGGATTACTTTGGAGGAGTTTTTTATTTGTTTTGCTTTATTTTCCCCCACTAAGATAATCAGAATTTTTAAAACACTATTTTTTCTGTTCAAAAATAAAAGAAAATAACTAAGATGTCAGCATCATTTTAGGCCTGAAGTCATTGGCCCACAATGAAGAAATACAGTAGCATTACTCCAGGAAAATAATTTTGATTGACAGAAATGATCAACAGAGTGTGGAAGACCTAGCAGTTTATAGTCCTTAAGACAGAAAAAAAATTGCATATACTGTTTTATTAATGACTGTATTTTATTTAAAGGGACTATCTACAAGGTGAGGACTTTCTAATGAAGTATTGCCTTTTTTCTTCTGCGTGTGCCATTTATATATTTTCTTTATCATTCTTTATGCCCTACAAAGAACTAAGGGTTTTCCTTGTTCTGTTTTATGTAACTGACAGTTTCTGAAAAGCTTCAAGGATTGGGTATAGTTCAGTCAAGATTATAACCCTACTATAGAAACAGAGTAGGGGCATATGCTCACTAAAATTTAATGGAATGAAAAGCACCCCAGAAATAAGTACTTTTGGTGGCTTGTTCAATAAGGATTAAAAAGATGGTTAGTTTTTATTTACCTTCTGAAACAAATATTTCTTCTCTCCAGTTTTCTTGTTTTTCATTTTCATTTCCAATATTCATAACTTCTTTAGAGAATTAACGGGGAACTAAACATTTGTCTATTCCTGCTATAAAGATGAAGCTGCCTGAACAGGGAGTCTGTTGAACAAATGGAGAAATATGAGGTATGACGAAATGATGGCATCCTAAGTGGTGAAGTTATTATAAGATCCAATTGAAAAAATGCCCATCATCACTGGCCATTAGAGAAATGCAAATCAAAACCACAATGAGATACCATCTCACACCAGTTAGAATGGCGATCATTAAAAAGTCAGGAAACAACAGGTGCTGGAGAGGATGTGGAGAAATAGGAACACTTTTACACTATTGGTGGGACTGTAAACTAGTTCAATAATTGTGGAAGACAGTATGGCAATTCCTCAAGGATCTAGAACTAGAAATACCATTTGACCCAGCTATCCCATTACTGGGTATACACCCAAAGGATTATAAATCATGCCGCTATAAAGACACATGCACATGTATGTTTATTGTGGCACTATTCACAATAGCAAAGACTTGGAACCAACCCAAATGTCCATCAATAGTAGGCTGGATTAAGAAAATGTGGCACATATACACCATGGAATACTATGCAGCCATAAAAAAGGATGAGTTCATGTCCTTTGTAGGGGCATGGATGAAGCTGGAAACCATCATTCTCAGCAAACTATGGCAAGGACAAAAAAACAAACACCACATGTTCTTACTCGTAAGTGGGAATTGAATAATGAGAACACTTGGACACAGGAAGGGGAACATCACACACCGGGGCCTCTCATGGGGTGGGGGGAGGCAGGAGGGATAGCATTAGGAGATATACCTAATGTAAATGATGAGTTAATGGGTGCAGCACACCAACATGGCGCATGTATACATATGTAACAAACATGCATGTTTTGCACATGTACCCTAAAAGTTAAAGTATAATAATAAAAAAGAAAAAAACATAGTGCTAATAAATGTTGCCATGCATTTCACTGCTGAATTGATAAAACTAAGTAGGATAGGCATAAAAAATAAAATAATCTAATGGCAAAAAAAAGAACCAATAGAAGTACCATAGTAAGAGAGAATGAAGATTTGCATGAGAAGAGAGTCAGGGATAGAAATTCAGAAAGAGTTAATCTGGATTCATTTAGCAGACTTAATGGGCACAATTAATAATTCATTTCTATGTCTTTGGCATAGTCTACTTGCTCCAGTTTTATAATAGAACTTTCTTTAGCATTTTTCAGTTAATCTATTACGGGCATGTTTTGGGAACACATTTGAGCAGTGAGGATTAAAAACCACACCACTACCCTATAGACATAAAACATGTATTAGTTAAACTACTACTTTATATCAGGAGTCCAGAAAACTAAAGCTTATAACAAAATCCATCCCACAGCCTGTTTTTCTTCTTTATTGTGGTAAAATACACATAAAATTTAGTATCTTAACCATTACTAATTGTCCATTGCAGTAGCATTAAGTCATTCACATTGTTATATAATCATCATCACAATCCATCTCCAGGACTCTTTTTGTTGCAAAACTGAAAGTTTGTGCCTATTAAACAATAATGTCCCATTCTCCCCTCCCCCAGCCCTTAGCAATCACCATTCTAGTTTCTGTCTCTCTGAATTTGATTACCCTAGATACTTTAAGTAAGTTGAATTATACAATATGTGTCTTCTGTGAGTAGCTTATTTCACTTAACTTGGCGTACTTAAGGTTCATTTATGCTGCAGCATGTGTCGGAATTCCTTCCCTTTTTAAGATTTAATAATATTCTATTGTATGTATGTTCCACGTTATCCATTCATCTGTCAATGGACACTTGGGTTGCCTTCACATTTTAGGTATTACAAATGATTCTGCTATGAATATGAATGTACAAACATCTATTTGAGTCCCTGCTTTACACTATTTAGGGTACATGCCCAGAAATGAAATGACTGGATCATATGGTATCCCATTTTTAATTTTTTTGAGGACATGCCATACTATTTCACATCCTAGCTGCACCATTTTACATTTCTACCTACAATGTACAAGTGTTCCATTTTCTCAGCATCTTCAAAAGCATTTGTGATTTTCTGGAATTAAAAAAAAAAAGAAACAGCCATACTAGTGGATGAAGTGGAATTTCATTTTTGTTTTCATTTGCTTCACCTTAATGATTAGTGATGTTGAGCAGCCTTTCATATGTTTATTGGCCATTTGTATATCTTTCTTACAGAAATGTGTATTTGAGCCCCACGTCCATTTTTTAATTTAGTTTATTTTGTTGTAGCTGTTATTGCTGAGTTGCAAAAGTTCTTTATATATTTGATATATTAACCTCTTTTCAGATGTATAATTTGTAAATATTTTGTTTTACTTTGTGCATTGCATTTTAATCCTGTTGATTGCACCCTTTTTCTCTGTAGAGGTTTTACTTTTGATGGGTCAATTTACCTATCTTTTTTCGTTGTTGCTTGTGCTTTTGGCGTTATGTCCAATAAATCATTACCACATCTAATATCATGCAGTTTTCTCCTATGAGTTTTTTCTAAGAGCTTGTTTTTGTTTTTGTTTTTGCTTTTGCATTTAGGTCTTGAATCTATTTTAAGTTAATTTTTTGCATATAAGTATAAAGTGAAGGTTTAGCGTCATTCTTTTCATATGGATACTCAATTTCCCCAAAACTATTTGTTAACAAGATTGTCCTTTCCTCACTAAATAATCTTGACACTGTTGTTGAAAATCTGGTGACCAGGTAAGTGACATAAATGAGGGTTATTTCTCGGCTGTCTATTTTATTCCTTGCATATATATGCATATTTTAAAAATTTGTTTATTTATTTATTTTTTTGAGATGGAGTCTCGCTCTATCACCCAGGCTGCAGTGGCACAATCTTGGCTCACTGCAAACTCTGCCTCCCAGGTTCAAGCAATTCTCCTGCCTCTCCCAATACTGGTGCACCTCACCACGCCTGGCTAATTTTTCTATTTTTAGTAGAAGCATGGTTTCACCATGTTGGCCAGGCTGCTTACGAACTCCCGACCTCAAGTTATCTGCCCACCTCAGCTTCCCAAAGTGCTGGAATTACAGGCACTGGTCTATATGTTTTTGCCAGGACCATAATACTTTAATCACTGTAGCTTCGAAATAAATTTGAAATCAGGACGTATGAAGACCACAGCTTTGTTGATAATAATAAAAAGGGAGGGGGCAAAAAATATTTGAAGAAATATTGAGAAAATAATTGCCACTTTTAAAAAAATTGATGAAAACAATATACTTATATATCCAAAAAGTGCTTCAACAAGAACACTGAAGAAACCACCAAAGCACATCAAAATTGAATTACTCAAAACTACTAATAAAGAGGAAATAATAAAAACAAATATAGGAAAACTGTAACAAATATAAAGTTGACAGCATATTTCTCAGAAGAAACAATGAAAGCAAGAAGACAGTAGAACAAAATATTTAAAGTGTGAAAGAAATAACTGATAATTCAGTTATATAACCAATAAAAATGTTTAAAATGAGTGATTTTTCTCCAGCAAAGAGCACTATAAAAAAAAAGATCATACCAGTCAGATGGGTCCATCTAGCCAAAAAAAAATACTTAGATAAGAAAATTGTAAAAAGGGACAAAGAAGGTCATTATAAAGTGATAAAAGGAGCAATTAACAAGATATAACACCTGTAAGTATATAGGCACCTAACACAAGAGCATTCAGATATATAAAGCAAATATTATCAGATATAAAGGGAAAGATGAACTCCAATACAATAATAGTTGGAAACTTCAACATCTTAGTCACAGCATTGGACTTATCATCTAGACAGAAAATTAACAAAGAAACATTAGGTTGAAACTCTACTATAGACGAAATGGACCCAACAGACATTTACAGAACAGTTTATACAATAGCTGCAGAATACACAGTCTTCTCATCAGCACACAGAATATTCTCTGGGATAGACCGTGTGTTAGACCATAAAACAAATCTCAAGTTTAAAAATATTGAAATCATATCAAGTATATTTTCTGGTCACAATTAAGTAAAACTAGAAATCAATAAGAAGAAATTTTGAAAATGTACAAGCACATGGAAATTAAATAACATGCTCCATCAAATGGATCAATGAAGAAATTTTAAAAAACATTAAAATTTCTTGAAACAAATAAAAATAGAAATACAACATACCAAAACCTATTGGATACAGCAAAAACAGGGCCATGAGGAAAGTTTATAGCAATAAATGTATACATCAAAAAAGTAGAGTTTAACCTACTGAGACACCTCAAGGACCTAGAAAAACCAGAACAAACCAAACCCCAAATTAGTAAAAGAGAAGAAATCATAAGGATCAGAGAATAAATAAATAAAATTGAGAATGAAAAAGCAGTACAAAATGTCAACAAAAGTTGTGTTTTTGAAAGCATAAAGAAAATTGACACACCATTAATTAGATTAAGAGAAAGCTAAGCTCGACTTAGACTAATTCAGAGAGAAGATACAAATAAATAAAATCAGAAACAAAAACAAAGACTCTAAAACTGATACCACAGAAGTCCAAAGAATCATTACAAACTATTATGAACAGGTATATGCCAACAGATTGAAAGGCCTAGAGGAAATGGATAAATTCCTGGACACATACAACCTACCAAGATTGAACTGGAAAGAAATAGAATACCTGAGCAGATCAATAACAGGTAACATGATAAATCTCCCAACGAAGAAGAGCTCAGGACTGGATTGGATTACTGCTGAGACTTATCAAACATTTAAAGAGCTAGCATCAATTTTCCTCAAACTATTCAAAAAAATTGAAGAGAGAATTCTTCTAAACTCAATGTATACAGGCAGCATTGCCCTTATACCAAAACAAGACAAGGACACCAAAAAACACTGATGAAATATGTTGAAGACACACAAAAATGGAAAGATGTCCCATGTTCATAAAGTGGAAAAATTCATGTTGTTAAACTGTCCATACTAGCCAAAGCAATCTACACATTCAATGCAATCCCCATCAAAATACCAATGACAATTTTCAAATAAATAGAAAATAAAACAATCCTAAAATTTGAATGAAAACAGAAAGACTCCAAATAGCCAAAGCAATCCTGAGCAAGAAGAACAATTCTGGAGGTATCATACTACCTGACTTAAAAACACACTGGAAAGCAGTAGTGACCCAAACAGGATTGTACTGGTATAAAAGCAAATACATAGACTAATGAAGTGGAATAGGAAACCTAGAAATATATCCATATATATAGCCAACTGATTTTTGACAAAATCGCCAAGAACTTGCATTGGGAAAGGAAAGGAATAGACTCTTAAATGAATGCTGCTGGGAAACTAGATATCCATAAACAGAAGAATGAAACTAGACCCCTATCTCTCACCACATACAAAGATCAACTCAAAATGGATGAAAGGCTTACATGTAATATCTGAAACTATGAAACTACTGTAAGAAAGCTTAGGGGAAATGCTTCAGGGCATTGGTCTGGGCAAATATTTTTGGGATAAGACCTCAAAAGGATAGACAATAAAAGCAAAAATGGACCAATGGGACCAAATCAAACTAAAATGCTTCTGCACGAGAAAGGAAACGACAGAGTGAAGAGACAACCTGAAGAATGAAAGAAACCGCAAACTATTTATCTGACAGGGAATTAAGTTCCTGAGTATTCAAGAACTCAAAGAACTCAATACTCAATAACAAAAACAAAAAATAAGGAACCTCAAATAATTCAAAATGGGCAATTGATCAAAATAGATATTTTTCAAAAGAAGACATGTAAATGGCCAATAATTATTTGAAAAAATGCCACCATTATTGATCAGGGAAATGCGAATCACGACAACAGTGAAATATCATCTCGCCGCAGTTAGAATGGCCACTATCCAAAAGACAAAAGATAAATGTTGATGGGGATGAGGAGAAAAAAAAACTTTTATACCTTACTGGTAGAAATATAAATTAGTACAGCCATTATGGAAAACAGTATGGATGTTTTTCTAAAAACTAAAAATAGAACCACCATATGATCTAGCAATCCCACTATTGGGTATATGTCCAAGGAAGAGAAATTCGTATATTGAAGGAATATCTGCACTCTCTTGTTTCTTACAGCACTATACGCAATAGCCAAGATGTGAAATCAACCTAAGAGTTCATCAACAGATGAATGAATAAATAAGATGGGATATATATATATATATATATATATGAAATACTATTCAGCCATAAATAAAGATAGAAATCTTGTCATTTGCTGTGACTTGGATGAGCCTGGAGGAAATTAGGTTAAGTGAAATAAGTCAGGCACAGAAAGATAAATACTGAATGTTCTCCTTCATATGTGGAAGCTAAGAATTTTGATTTCATGGAAGTAGAGGGTAGAATAGTGATTACAAGAGGCTGGAAGGGTAGAGGAAAGCAGAAATGGGGAGAGGGAGGTTGTTTAATGGATACAATATTACAGCTGTTTAGGGAACCAATAATTCATTGTGTGTTTTCAAATAGAAGATTTTGAAGATTGCCAAAACAAAGAAATGATAAATATTTGAGGAGATGGATGTGCTAATTACCCTGATTGAATCATTATATTTTGTATATATGTATCCAAATATCACATAGTACTTCATAAATATGTACAATTATTTTGTCAATTAAAAATAAGAGTTATAGATAATAAAAGAACACAAGCAATATGGTGAAGATATAAAAAGCACAAAAATGATGAGAAAAGAAGACAGAAAATGAATAGATGAGAAAAATATAAAACAAATAGAAAAAAATGATAAAGTTAAACCTCAGTACACCAGCAATTATATTAAATATTATAGTCTAAATGTACTAGACAAAAGGCAGAGATATTCAGATTGCATGAAAAAAACATGACTCAAATATAATCTGCCTGTAAGAAATACACTTTAAATATATAAACAACTGAAAAGCAGTAGTGACCAAAACAGGATTGTACTGGTATAAAAACAAATACATAAATTGTATTTAAAGAAATACACTTTAAATATGTAAACAATTGAAAAGCAGTAGTGACCCAAACAGAATTGTACTGGTATAAATACAAATACATAGACTAATGAAGTGGAATAGGAAACCTAGAAATATATCCATATATATAGCCAACTGATTTTTAACAAAATCACCAAGAACAGGCATTGGGAAAGGAATAGACTCTTTAAATATATAAACAACATTAGCTTAAAGTAAAATGTGGACAACTATACACAATAATAATGCTATTTGAAAGAATATGACAGTGGCTATATTAGCAAGGAACAAAGTGAATTCAAAGCAAAAGTGTTACCAGGGATAAGGTCATTTAATAATGCCAAAAAAATCAGTCCCTTGATAGAACATAATAATCCTAAATGTTTATGAATCTATTTTCAGAGCTTCAAGATACATGAAACAAAAACTGATGGAGCTACACAGAGAAATATATTAATTTACAATTATAACCACTGATTTCAATTCCGTTTCTCCTATAATTCCTTTAATTCCTCTTTCAGTTAGGCAGAATGATAGACTATCAGTAAGGATATAGAAGACCTGAAAAAAATAGCACTTGCAATGGCACTTAAATATGAAATATTTGAGAGTAAATCTGAAAAAGGATGTGCAAGGCATGCACACTGAAAATTAGATTTCATGGATGGAAACATTTAAAGGAGACATTAAATAAATTGAGACATATGCTGTATTTATTGTTTGGAAAACTCAAATTGCTAAAATGTTAATTATAGCAATTAATCTATAAATCAACACAATTTCAATTAAAATCCCAGAAATATGTTTTGTAGAAGTTTACATGCAGTTTCTAAAATTCATATCGGAAGGGATGCAGAAAAACTAAACATTTTGTAAAAGAAAAATTGTGGACTCATATCTAAAATATAATAAATTCTGATAACTCAATAAGTAAACTCACCAGCCGCAAGAAAATATAAAGTTTACAAATAAGCACATAAAAAATGCCCAATATCAAAAGTAATCAGATAAATGCAATTAAAACCACAATGAAATATCACTGCACATCTATTAGAAAGGCTAACTATACCAAGAACTAGTGAAGACATGAAGGAACTGGAACCGTCGTACACTGGTTGAGAATGTAAAATAGCACAAACAAATTGTGAAACAGTTCGGTAGTTTCTTAAAAAGTTAAACATATAACTGCTTTATGATCTTACCATTTTACTCCTAAAAATTTACCTAAAGTAAATGAAAGCATATGACCATACAAGATCTGTACATGAGTGCTCATGACAACTTTGTTTGCAATAGCTAGAAACTGGTAACAACTCAAATGTCCAACTGGGAATAAATTCACTAGTTTAGGTATATTGATAAAATAAAATACTACTCAGCAATAAAAGAATGGGTTACTGATATATGCAACAACATGAATGAAACTCAAAATAATTATGCTGAGTAAAGGAAAATAGATTAAAAATAACATATACTATATTATTGCATGCATATTAAAAACTAGAACATGAAAACTAATCTATAGTGACAGAAAGTATATGTTGGTTGTCAGGGAACCTGGGACCAGACAGTGAGATGTACAGAAAGAAGGGGAAATAATTATAACAGCATATGAAGAAACCATTGGGAGTGATGGATGTAATTCCTATCTTGATTGTGGCTATGATTTCATGTATGTCGATTTATATAGCACATATTTATCAAATCGGACACTTTTAATATGAGCTGCTTATTACATGTCAATTATATACAAGAAAGAAAGGATGAGGGGAAGAAGAAAAAAGAGGAAGAAGATGAGGAGGAGGAAATTAAAAGAACAGTAGAAAGATTGATAAGTAGTTCTTGAGTCCTAGGAAAGATTTTTAGTGCTGTCCTAAAATAAAGTGTAGCTGTTGGCCAGGCACGCTGGCTCACGCCTGTAATCCCAGCACTTTGGGAGGCCGAGGCGGATGGATCATTTGAGGTCAGGAGTTCGAGAGCAGCCTGGCCAACATGGTGAAACTACGTCTCTATTGCAAATACAAAAAAAAAAAAAAAAAAAAAAAATTGCCGGGCGTGGTGGCGGGTGCCCCTAATCTCAGCTACTTGGGGGGCTGAAGCAGGAGAAGCGCTTGAACCCGGGAGGCGGAGGTTACAGTGAGCCAAGACCGCACCACTGCACTCTAGCTCTAGCCTGGGCAACAGCAGGAGACTCTGTCTCAAAAAAAAAAAAAAAAGTGTACCTGTTATAATAAATGGAAGTTTATGAAGTTAACCTTATCTGCTGTTTTCTTTAATTACATATATATTACCTCCATTTTTGATATTAGTTCTGTTTATTCTATTTTGATTGTTTCTAATTTGCCAAATATTTACCTCGTGTATAGGGAATCTTCTGACCCCTTCTTATCATGTCCCAAACTCCATCTTAATTGTTGATATCCTGGAGATTTAGTTGCATTTTAATTCTTCTGCATTAGGCTGGGAATACAAAAAAACAAAAAAGCTGTACAAAAATATGCTTATCCAGTGGTTTCAAGACACGTGGAAGTGATTAAAAAATAAAAGATTTCTAAGAGAGGTCATTGTGACCAGAGAATGATAGCATTCTGGATGATTATTCAGCCTACACCATGTGGAATTAGCCATGCATCAGAAGAAAGCTTTTTTTTTTTTTTTTTTTTTTTTTTCTGCTTGCTTCTTGACATTGGAATTATCTGACATTTGAGATTTCTCCATTTAATTATCAAGAAAATTTTCAGCTGGAAAGTTTGTGTTTTAGCATTCGAACTGACTCTTTGAGACCCAGCTATATAAGATTGTGCTTCTTTCTGTCCAAACGGATTCTATCTCTCCTGGAGAAGCATTTGAATTTCTTTTATTTATTTATTTTTTCCTATGTGTGTACCAAGTAAATATATTTTATTTTTATTTTTATTTTTATATTTTGAGATGAAGTCTCACTCTGTCGCCCAGGCTGGAGTGCAGTGGCACAATCTAGGCTCACTGAAAACTCCTTCTCCCGGGTTCATGCCATTCTCTTGCCTCAGCCTCCCAAGTAGCTGGGACTACAGGCGCCTGCCTCCATGCCCGGCTAATTTTTTTATATTTTTAGTAGAGATGGGATTTCACCGTGTTAGCCAGGATGGTCTCGATCTCCTGACCTCATGATCCACCCGCCTCGGCGTCACAAAGTGCTGGAATTACAAGCGTGAGCCACAGCGCCCGGTCAATTTTATTTTTTAATATGAGTGAGAAAATGCCATTAAAAATTCTTGTGAAGAATTGACTTGTATTTGACTCAGAAAGCTAGAATGTTAATGTACAAAAAAAAAGGATATTGTAATTAACATCCTTTTACTTCAAAATTGTATCAAAATAATTTTTACTATCACTCAATGGGGTGGATATTTGAGGAGTTTGAATAAGGTCTTAAATATGCAGTTCTTTAACAGGCAAAAGATCCTACAATTAAGTTTTTATGTCTTTTGAAAGTCATCATTTTCATTTTATTATTGTTAGGAACCATTCAGTGCCTATGATGTACAAGTCAACAAGCCCAAACTATTTATGAATCTAGTCTCATTTAATCCTTTCAAGAGTCTTGCTTGGAAACTTACTTTAAAGTTAGAATAGAGTGGGAGCTATGAGAACCTCTTGCCCAAGTTGTTTTACAGGCTCATAAATTATATACATAAGTAATTGTGGAATTAATAATATTCACAAAAAACATTTCAACACTAATTTTTAAGATGTTATGGGTGAGGTGAATAATTCTGATACAATTTCCAAAGACAATATGTGTAGATATTTAGGTATTGCTGTGCAATCATTTTATTGTTGATTTCCAGTTATGTGACCTATGTAACATACTATCTTACCACTTCATGGCACGAAACAACCAGTCAGTATGGTCATGAATTCTGTGGATTAGAAAGAAATTGAAATGGGGCAAAACAGGGACAGGTTTTCCTTGTTGTCGTCTGGAACCTCGTTTAGAAGGCACAAAAGCTGAGGGACTGAAATAAGAAAGCCCATTTATTCACATGTCTGGCAGGGGCTGCTAGCTGTCAGCTGAGAACTCAGCTGGAGCTATCAGCCTGAACATCTACATTTCGCCTGGGAGAAAGAGAGAGAAAGAGATGCTAAACTGTATCTTTTATAACTTAGCCTCTAATTCGTACAGCATGACTTCTGCAAGTTTTTCTTTATTCACCTCTGTGGTAGAGCCTGGTAGCTTCTCTCCAATTTCATGTCCTCCTATTTTTCCTGGCCCTCCCACCCTCCTACAGTAAGGTGTGAACACTGTGACTGAATTACAGTTAGTGGAATGGAAAAATGTATGTGTCACATTTCAACACCTAGATGCTTAAAATGTAAAACCACTACTCTTTGCTCTGATCCACTTCCAGCTTACCTGGAATGTATTAAATCTTCAGGGTGACTTTGAAGTCACATGTGGATGAAAGCTGCCTTGAACCCTCGGTCACTGATTGAGGAGGATGGCCCCACCCAGTACTGTTATGAAAAGAAGGGAACTTCTGCCACATCCACTGTACATTTTTGAATTTATTCATTATAGCAGTTAGTTTTTTCCCTACATTTTTGGCACAGTAACTGGCAAAGAGTTGGTACTAACTAAATATTTTACAGTGAATACCTATTTTATAGTAACAGTCAAAACTAAATAACAGTTAAAATCTATGGACATTTTCATTATAGTTAAGAAGATGAGCAAAATGACATTTTTTGGTAGTAATGCTTATAATTGTTCTGAAACTTTTAAGAAATACTATTAAATTAAAAACATATGTTTTTATATAAAAATATTACATATTTTTCTTTCCTTTGAAAAGAAGAAAATCCAAAATAACATTATAAGTGTATGATAAACTTACTTAGAAAACTCAATGGAATAAACAAATTAATAAAGCTAAAAATATAGTGAGATCACTTTTAAAAATAAATATTTCAAAATGATAGTTATTCTATAAATACTGAAAAACTAGCGAGAAAATACATTAAACATATTCCATTCACATTAAAAATAAAAAATTTAAATATTTAAGAATAAGCTGTAGCAAGAGTAGATGAAAACCTATTTTAAAGATAACCGAAAATTTTAGAAAACTTGAAAACACAGGAGATTGTAATAAAGTCAGTGATGCATTGTATGTGTGAGAAATTACAAGTATAGTGCTTATTTTTTCTAAATGCATCTGTAATGTAAATGCAGTTGGTGTCAAAAATCAGTCTATATTACAATCTTGAGTATTAGAGATTTAAAAGATAAAATAGAAGAAAATACATTTATGCAGCACCTATGAGCTTTTAACTTAGTAATATAGAGTGCAAAGTATTTATTTTTATAATTTGTTGAATGAAATCAATGAAATTCTTATATAGGTATTTAAAACTAGTTTTTTTAATGCTACAATAAAACCACTTATAATCAAAGAAGCATCAATTAGATACAAACATACACAAGTATACAAGTTTGGGATGTGATATAAAGAGGAACATGGAAAGAATGATGTGTATAGGGTCTTATTGCTGAAAATGAAGCTGTTATTATACTTTGTATAGCAATACTAGAAACATTCTCCATTTTATACTCAAAAGCATTGAAATTTCAGCTTTTTAATGATGTTCAGAAATCTGTCAGCCTGTTCTAACTTTGAGACTATAATGAAAACTGAAGGAACTGCAATGTCAATTTGTTTAATTAAATTGATATTAAAGCCCTACTTTATTTAGTATTCGTGTTAACGTATATACTATTTTTCAAAACCTTTTAATTCTGTATTCAGAAGCCTAAAATATACATTGAAAGAATTGTTCACATATCCCAGGATGGCAAACTATAGCTCTGGCAGGTGAGAGAGCAAGAAGTCAAGGTCCTATTACAAGGTGAAACAAGGGAAGAAAAGAAAAAAGAAATCTGCTAAATGAGTTGTAGTTTTATTCATGCTGAGAAGAAACACAAGGAAAACTGCTGTGAATTCTGGTAAGATATGTTAATCACCCAATTAAATTTCTTTCTTTAAGCATAGTGTTAGCTAGACCAACACTGTGTCATTTTTTCTTTCTGGTGATTACATGGTAAAGTGCAGAAAATATAAAGACTTTGATTCTGAAAGCAATGCAAAATAGCAATACAGAACAGTTCTGGGCTGCTTTTAGTGAAGGTTTATGGCAATGTACATAGCCCCATATGTAATCTGAAGATTTTGGAAACAGAGTAGCTATAAATGATGTCTCTGGCAAAAGAAGAAATACTTCTTATATCACATGTGAAAACATAAAGGGTTCTTTCTAAGCTAACCAACAGATGTAGAAATCACACACGTAAACACTACTGAACCATTCAGTAAATTATATTGAACCATTCTAATTGCCATTTAATGACTGCTCTTAAAATTGAATTTGTCAAAGATAAGCAATACTGAGTGTGATAGCTGGAGAGAAATTTTTCATTGCAGATCAGTTTCCTTTATTTGTTAGAATAAAAATACTTCCATGACTGAGAAAAATATATCTAAAGATTTAGTTAAAAGGACTTCCAATAATCACACTTTTTCTGATTTCATCTATTTAATATTATTACTTTTTTATCTGTATTATTTTTATATATACATACACCAGTGTTTTTCTTACATGAAATAAAAATGGGTTTAATTAAAATAATATTAAAATGAATTTTAAAAATCCGGTTTTTAGACATAGTTTGACTGCTTCGTATATCTTGGATTGGGCACCTAACTTGAAATCTCTGACCCTCAGTTTCCCAAATTACAAAATGAAAATAATACTGCCTACTTACCTCACAATATTACTGTAGGTGTTTAATGGGACAACTGTTAGGAAATTGCTTTGTTGATTGTAATAAAATTCCAAGTAAGTCACAATATCCTATTTAATAGTGAGTTCTGTCCATGTGACCTTGTACCTGCAACACCTCCTGGGGATCTCCACACTGATTGTGCTTATCCTTCCTCTGGCCTCTGAAAAGTCATGCCTGATACGGCCTACTATTGTTGTAACATCTGTTTGTCTCTTTCATCTGCTTTGGGACATTTGGCTCCAAATGACAATTGCTTGCTCCACTGGTCTGCCAGAAGATATAGTTTCCAAGCGGTCAATGTCTATACAGCCCTGCTTGAAATTCTTCCACAGTGAATCTTTGGAATCTTCCCTGCCTCCAGTAATTCTGTTTGAGCCCAGCACACAGAAAGTAAGTGGGTATTGCTGGCACTGAACCTGCACACATATCCCGCCTAGATGATTTGTGCTACAGCCTGCAGAGTTTCCTTATGGTTGAACTGAAACCATTCTAGCTGATCTTGGCAAGTTAATATTGCCAACTTTGACTCATGGCACGTGCTAACTTATGAGCTTCTTAAGGGCTGGTTGTGCCTAATAAAGTACTGAGATCAATGTGGATATTTAATTAAAATTTTTGTTTCATTGATAATTTATATACCAAAATGACAAATACCAGATTTCAGAAGACTTTATCTTGAACTTGGACATAAAAAATGTAACTTTGTTTAATTGAACACTTATGTCAGATTTTGTTAAGCACATTATATGTCAAAACTTATTTTATTCTCTTAGGCTGTTCTTATGCAGGTTTTCCAATAAAGAAATTTAGGCACATGGAGTTTGACAAATGTGGCCTGGAGGGCTAGCAAGGTATCCACCCTGGGTTTGAACCAAGAGGATCTGCCTCTGAAGCTGAGCTAGGAACCACTTCATCATCATGCCTTCCGACTGTTTTGGTCTGCTTGCCAATGAACAGGTGTTTATATATTTGGATAAATACAGTTGTCCCTTGGTTTTCATGGGGAATTTGTTCCAGAACCCCCATGGTCACCAAAATCCACTGATGGTAGCTTCATATTTATCCAGCAATAGGAAGCTACATTGTGATCATACTTACTGGTCGTGATTTTAAAGAACAATCCACCTGAATAGTTTTATGTGCAATCTTTCATTCCAGAAATAATATTTAGTATGAAAGCAAAGTTCTGATTAAATCAATATTAGTGACAATTAGAAACGAGCTTTAAAGTATGCCTAGTTTCAAGAATCTCAAAAACAATTTAGCACACAAATTATTCTCTTTTGGGTAGTAAACTATTACTGTTTTGTTGAAAATTATTTAGGTTTTACATTATCAATATTTTAGTCAGTGCCTTACATGATGTTGTTAAACTGTAGTATCCCAATTTCATTACTATCCTAAATAATCACCAAAGACATGAGTTATGGAAAAGACACAAGCATGGCACAGGAAGCATAATTGCTTATATTATTCTTTTTTTTTCTTTTTTTTTTTTAGCTTTAAATGTGTGTATTTCTGGTCTTTTTAGTGAAAGGCACAGAATATGGCAAATTCTTTTTTCAGAAAAATGTAGGAGACAATAGCAAAAATTAGTAAGTTTGTCTTGACTTTCTGAATTTTAAGCTAAATAAAAATAAAAATAATTCTTCTCAACTCTACTGATTTGTCAAATTGAGCAAGGCTATGCCACTTAAACAAGAAAGGTAAGAATTTAGAAGTTATTATGAAAACTTATAAATACTCAAGTTCTTTGGTATTATTGTTACTGTAAATAATTGGTTATGGCGGGTATACAGAACTATACATGATTTATAAAGCTATAAGAAAAGTTAGACCTTGGAAATAAAATCAACATGAATCAGATATACTCATATAAGATAAAACATAGTGCTTTAGAGAAAGACTAGTTCTATATGGGTAGGTCTGGAAAGTTTACCTGAATGAGACATCCTTTGAGCAAAAATGTGAAAGTACATATGGATGTCCCTAGTAGCTATAGATTAGCCATCTTTTAGTTACCCTGTACCTATAAATGCAAACTTACGTTTAAAAAATATACAGTAAAACATCTGAAGATGGATTAGAATACAAAGGTTTTAAAAGCAGAAAACTATGTTTTTTAGTTCCAGTGTTCCTAGCCATGCCTGGTGGAATAACCAAATAGTTTTTCACACCTTTATTATTTTTTCTTTTGTGAAATAAAAAGGCAAATAATGGCATCCTGACTTATGTTGCTTGTGCTATACAGACATTACTTTGTACTATGGTGTTGCTGGTAAGACACAAAGTGCAAGACATCCAAATGATAATCTATAGACTATCACTGAAATTAAGATTATTACAATATATTGTTTAGAACAACACAAACATTTCTGCAGCTTTTAAATAAAAAATAAATAGAGCATGGTGAAACTCTGTCTCTACTAAAAATATAAAAAAAATTAGCTGGGCGCAGTGGCAGGCACCTGTAGTCCCAGCTACTAAGGAGGCTGAGGCAGGAGAGTGGCGTGAACCTGGGAGGCGGAGCTTGCAGTGAGCCGAGATTGCGCCACTGCACTCCAGCCTGGGGGACAGAGCGAGACTCTGTCTCAAAAAAAAAAAAAAAAAAAAAAAAAAAAAATAATAATAATAATAATAAAACAAATAAATAGAGCAAGGCCATCAGAGTCAAAAAGATTAATATAAAATCTGGGTATCTTCAGGCTTTAGAATAACCAAGAAAAATGTTCTCATTCATATGTGAATATATTATGTTACATTACAAATGGGAATTGAAGTTGCAGATGCAATTAAAGTTTCTAATCACTAATCACACAATTCTAATTCTAATCTAATTGACCTTAAAATAGGAAAATTATTCTATACCATATGGGTGGCCCCAATGTAATCACAAACATACTTTTTGTTTTAGATAGAGTCTCACGGTGCCACACAGGCTGGAGCACAGTACTGCAATCATAGCTCACTGCAGCTTTGAACTCCTGGGATTACAGGAGCATGCTACCCAGCTAGGGTCCTTAAATGTAAATTGAAGAGGTCAAGGAGGAGTCAGTGTCAGAATGATTGAATGAGAGAAGACTCAACTAGCCATCCCAGACTTTCAAGATTAAAGAGGGGCATGAACCAAGGAACGTGGGTGGCCTCTAGAAAGCAGAAAAGGCAAAAAAAAAAAAAAAAGAAAGTGATTGCTGCTTACAGCCTTCAGAAATGAACATAATCTTGCCCTCTGCTGACACCTTGACTTTAACCCAGTAAGACCCATTTCAGACTTCTGACCTTCAGAATTGTAAAACAATAAATCTGTGTTTTTCATCACTAAGTTATGGAAATTGTTATAATGACTATGAAGATGAAACTAATAAAAATATTATGTCCATCTTTTCCACCACTGCATTCCCAGTGTATAGCAAATGATAAGTTCCATTAACACCAAAGATGCTTAGCGAACCATCCCAACATCAAATTCACATTATTTCCAAACTCATTCCTTTTCTTGCCAAATAATGCCTTAGACATTACAATTTATGGATCTAAAAGGTAATCCCACAGCTGCCATTAATCTTTTTACCACAAATCTTTAAATGTCAATGCAGACGCCAGTGACAGATCGCCTTCAGCTCCAAACTTTAATAATGATTTAAACAGTGAAGGTAGGCACCAGTGTCACAGTATCCTTAGGGTGTCATTTTTCAGCCAGAAGCCTCTGTGGCCAGTGGCACCTTTGCCCAAGTTTTGCTTGGGCCCACTGGACTCGTTCCACCCACTCAGCCTGGCAAGCTGCACGTGGCTTGTGCTACCGGCGCAGATTCCAGGCCTGCTGAGGGCGAGCAAGGCACGGAGTGGTGAAGGTTGTGTGACCAAGCGAGTGTGGGGTCCAGCCATTGTGCACACCCAGGCACACTGGCTGCTGTGGTGGGGCAGGAAGCTCCAGGCACCAGCACAGGTGCTGGCTCCATGCAAGCCTGTGGCTGGGTCAGATGCACCACAAGTGGCTCCTGCTGTGGGCACTCATGTCTGGATGAGGGGAACGCAGTGGCACCCAGAAGCTTGGAGATGTCAGAAACCATGGAGCCCCACAGAAGATGTCACAGCCCTGGGCCAGGGAGCCCCTAGGTCTGGGATCCTGGAAAGGCCACCACAACTCTTCTCTCCTTGCCACCTGAAACATGGAGAGCAGGGAAGAGGGGGCATGTTTCAGCCCTGTTTGTGTTACAGCTCTTCCAACCTTGCCATTCTGCAAGTCCCAGGTTCTTGTTCTATGTCCAGGAAGAATGAGGTGTCACAGACAACTGGAGGGTGAGCAAGGTGAAAAGGTGCTTTATTGAGTGACAGTACAGTTCTCAGGGGACCTGAAGTGGGTAGCTCCTTTCCACAGGCAGGTCGTCCCAAGGAGTGCAGCACTCGGCAGAGAGGAGACCTGGAGTGGGTAGCTTCTATCCAGAGGCGAGTCTTCCTGACATCTGTACAGCCCTCAGCAGAGGAGACACAGAGTGGGCAGCTCTTATCTGCAGGCAGGTTGTCCCATTGAGTCCACAGCCTTCAGCGGAGAGGAGACCTGGAGTGAGTAGTTCCTATCCACAGGAAGGTCATCCCAACATCTCTGTGAGTCTCTCTGAGTCTGGGGTTTTTCTGGGGTTTAGAAGAGAGGAAGTACCTGCTGATTCATCCATGGACAGCTATGGCAGGGCCAGGATAAACCATAAGTTCTCATTCTAGGCCACGAGACTCTACCTGGAACTGACATCCCAGCCCTCATGCTTCAGCCCATCCCTGGCACGAAGGTGGGGCATCACCAGGAACTAACCCTTTTCCACCCAGGAGCCTGTCTGCCCCCTGCCACCATCTGCATATCATCTACGGCATCCAGGCTGTTTGTGCTGAGGGGCTCCTGCAGGCCTGTAACCAGCTGCCCTCAGCAGCCCCCATCAGCTTCCCTCCCGTGCTCATAGACACCCAAAGTCCAGAGGGCGCTGAGGCAGCAGGGGCCTGGAGTGTCAGTGCTGCCCCAAGTGCATGCACACCCAGCCGGTTCACAACAGTGCCCAGGCTCGGTTTCAACTTTGCTCTGAAATTAGAGCAGGTGCCGGGGGCCAGGAGAGGCCAGATAGCAAGAGCAGGCATTCCCAAGCCTGCAGGGGCAGGGGGACTTCCTGGGCCCCCATGAGGGCAGGGATGCCCAAGTCCACAGCTGCGCCAACTCAGAAGGAGGTAGGGTTCCTGCCTGTTCCCAGCTCCTGCTAGTTCCATGGAGCGCTCAGCCCCAGCCATGCCTCCTCTGCTGCAGCCAGCGTCTTCACAGCAGCTGCTCCAGACAGGCTGCTTTTACCATCACCAGAAACAAACTAAACAATCCATTCCTGAAGAAGCTTCAAACTATCAAATGTACCTTCCAAGATTCTCTTTTCTTTTTCCTCATTAGTCAATGCTTTGGTTTCAGATTAAAGGACAAGTTTCAAGCAATACATGTAAAAATACTGTTCATAAGCAAAGCCATTTTTGTTTCATAGCTCTTTTATAATCTGCTAATTACATAGGTAGGAAAATGGTTATGTGACACTCCCTCATGCATTTTCCAGCCAGCCATGTTCCATAAATGCATACATTCCTCTTTGAAATGCACTAAGCAATCTAGAAAGACTGCATACATCTGGCTAAAACTATTTTAAAGTTAGAGATTTCCTCATACACTTCTAATTAACACTATTAACTTTTACAGGGAGGTCTGGTCATAAGTACCTACTTACAAAGTGACGTCCTGTAGCGATTCATTCCTCTGGGTACCTGGTGTGATCAGAGTGAGTTATTGCCCAGCTATTCATTTTTTTAGCTCAACAGGGCACATCCTGGTTGACCATTACAGCAAAGAAAGGGAATGGACAAGACAATTCACCAATCAAAATGATTAAATCATTTTTCAAGATTCACCCATACCTGTTTCTAGAGCATTATTTTTTTATATTATGATTAAATTATTTTTCAAGATTCACCCATACCTGTTTCTAGAGCATTATTTTTTTATATTATGATTAAATTATTTTTCAAGATTCACCCATACCTGTTTCTAGAGCATTATATTTTTTAAAGTATAACTGAAAGATAATCAGTTATTCTCTATGGGGAGTATTTAATGGAGATATGACTTACAAAATGGACAGAAATCGACATTGTGTAATCAAGAAAACAATAATTTATGCCTATTTCTTTTTGGAACAATACAAATCAGAATTTTAGGCAAAACTGTTTGTTTGCATATTTGAAAAAAATGCTACAAAAATGTAAGACACTTAGAAATGTTCCTTAGTGATTTGTGATGTGTTAATTAGTATAGATAGCCAACTATTCTGAATATTAAGAATAAGTGCTTAAAAAATCAGTTGTTCAAACTCACTCGAGTATTTAAGTATTTATTTATTAAGGTCTAGTAAATAGTGAAAATCCTTATGCTTGTGCATGGCTCTCTAATCTCTGGAAAGCCAGATGATACAAACTGATCTCATACCTTCTTATTTAAGATAATTGAATGTCCCAATCTAACATCTAAAAAATACATCTAAAAAATACATTATTTGATGATGTTTTTAGAAAATTATTGAAAACTGATGACTCAATGTATTATATTAACTATTTATTAAATAATAGTTAAGAGGACCAAGAGACATTAAAAATAATTTCTGATACTAATCTCTAAAAGGAAAATAAAGTACATTTCAAACGCTGATCATTCCGATAAGATTTTCCATTTCAATTATTTAATTAGCATATGCATCTTTTTGTTTGCTTTGCCATGAGTCAAAAAAAAATCAGAACTTTTCAATAAATTACTGTTATTACACTGCAATTAGGACAGCTCTTAAAGGATAAATTAGAAAATAATGAGAACTCCCCAAATATAATGCTTTATCTTCATTAATATTACAAACATTTAACTTTCATAGCTTTTTTATAGCAAGAATTTATAAAGTATACTTCAGAATAGGTCAATGGACCCAAAGTGTGTTTTAGAGCATACTTCTATATTTTCTTTGGTAGTAAGAGCAGGGTAGATCAATAACAAAGACACAAACACACACATCTATAAACACAAATGCCTCTCTCTATTTCTCTCTCATGTGTGGTTTCTGCCTCAATATCACTTGTTCTCTTTTGCTCTTTCTGTCACACATACAATGAAGTAGACTTTATACACACTCTTAATAATACTAGCATAGTGAGTAGATTAAATTATTCCCAATAACGCTAGTTGGTTGAATAATTGTAACACTTGGGAGAAAATTGAGTTGTAGACTGCATATTAGATGGGGAAGCAACAGAATATATTGATGTATACTATGTAGAAAGTTCATTTAATTTAGAATTTTTCTTTTTGCATTTTCCATGCCACAGAATGGATAAAACATTTTGTTTCCTTCAACTGTTTTCTATTTTATTTTATCTTAAATTTCTATTTTGAGTTTAGCGATACATGTAAAGGTTTGTTATACAAGGAAACCCATGTCGCAGGGGTTTGTTGTACAGATTATTTTGTCTCCTAGTTATTAATCCTAGTATCTATTAGTTATTTTTCCTGATCCCTCCTTCTCTCTTCCCACACTGCACCCTCCAGTAGGCCTCAGTGTCTCTTGTTTTCCTCTATGTGTCCATGTGTTCTCGTCTTTTAACTCCCAGTTATAAGTGAGAACATGTGATATTTGGTTTACTGTACCTTCATTAGTTTGCTAAAGATAATGACCTCCAGCTTCATCCATATTTCTACAAAGGGCATGATCTCCTTCTTTTTTATTGCTGCATAGTATTTCATGATATGTTTGCACCACATTTTTTTTTATCCAGTCTACCAATGATAGGCACCTATGTTGATTCCATTTCTTTGCTATTGTAAACAGTGCTGAAATGAACATATGTGTGCACGTGTTTTTATGATAGAATGATTTCTATTCCTTTGCATATATACCCAGTAATGAGACAGCTAGGTCAAATGGTAGTTCTGTTTTTAGGTCTTTGAGGTATCATCATGCTGTTTTCCACAAAGATTGAACTAATTTACACTCCTACCAACAGTGGATGTTTTCCTTTTTCTCCACAACCTTGCCAACATCTGTTATTTTCTAATCATAGCCATTCTGACTGGTGTGACATAGTATCTCATCATGGTTTTGATTTGCATTCCCTAACAATTAGTGATATTGAGCTTTTTTTCATATGCTTGTTGACTGCATGTGTATCTTCTTTTGGAAAGTGTCTATTTATATCATTTGCCCACTTTTTGAAGGGGCTGTTTGTTTTTTCTCATGAACTTAAGTTCCTTACAGATGTTGGATATTAGACCTTTATCAGATGCATAGTTTGCAAAACATTTCTCCCATTCTGTAGGTTGTCTGTTTACTTGGCTGATACTTTCTTTTTCTGTGCAGAAGCTCTTTAGTTTGATTAGATACCATTTGTCAACTTTTGCTTTTGTTGCAATTGCTTTTGGTGACTTCGTCATTGTGATAATGAATACTGAGTGTCTACTTGATTGGATTGAAGGATACGAAATATTGATCCTGAGTGTGTCCATGAGGGTGTTGCCAAAAGAGATTAACATTTGAGTCACTGGGCTGGGGAAGGCAGATCTACTCTTAATCTGGTGGGCACAATCTAATCAGTTGCCATCGAATATAAAGCAGGCAGAAAAACATGAAAAGGAGAGACTGGCCTCGCCTCCCAGCCTACAACTTTGTCCCGTGCTAGATGCTTCCTGTCCTTGAACATCGGACTCCAAGTTCTTCAGTTTTGGGACTGTGATTGGCTCCCCTTCCCCCTCACCTTGCAGACAGCCTACCGTGGGACCTTGTGATCATGTAAGTTAATACTTAATAAACTCCCCATATATATATATATATATGTATGTATAATAGGAGACACACACACACACACACACACACACACACACACATATCTCTCCTATTAGTTCTGTCCCTCTAGAGAACCCTGACAAATACAGTCATGAAATCTTTGCCTGTGCCTATGTTCTGAATGGTATTGCCAAGTTGTCTTTCAGAGTTTGTATAGTTTGGGGTTTTAGATTTAAGCCTTTCATCCATCGTGAGTTAATTTTTGTGTGTAGTATAAAGAACGGGTACAGTTTCAATCTTATGCATATGGCTAGCCAAATCCCAGCACCATTATTAAATAGGTAGTCCTTTCCCCATTGCTCATTTTTGTCAGCTTTGTTGAAGATCAGATAGTTGTAGGTATGTGACCTTATTTCTGGCCTCTCTGTGGAGTATAGTTTGAAGTCAGGTAGCACAATGCCTCCAGCTATGTTCTTCTTTCTTAGAATTGGCTTGGCTTTTTGGACTTTTTTTGGGGGAGGGTTCTATATGAATTTTTCAATTTTTTTTCTAGTTTTGTGAAGAATGTCATTGGTAGTTTGATAGGAATACCACTGAATCTGTAAATTGCTTTGGGTAGAATGGCCATTTTAATGATACTGATTCTTCTTATCCACGAGCATGGAATATTTTTCCAGTTTTTTATGTCATCTCTGATTTCTTTGAGCAGTGTTTTGTCGTTCTCCTTATATAGATTTTTGTACCTATATTCCTAGGTATATTCCTAGGTATTTTATATTCCTATATTCCTAGGTATTTTATTCTTTCTGTGGCAATTATGAATAGGATTAAGTTCCTGATTTGGCTCTTGGGTTGGCTGTTATTGTGGCTGGAGCAAAGCTGTTATTATCTAAATATTTTCTGCTTTGTTTAGATGTCCTTTCCCTGATCTTTTGATTAGAAGGAGTAGGTTTTTGTTGGAACCTTTGTCGTTTGCACCAATTGGCTTTATATTTTTGTTGCTAGCTTCTCCAGTAGCTAATCTTGGCTATATGAGGCAAAAATGATACCAAGGTAACTAACATTCCTTCCATTCCTCAGTTTCTGAGGTCCCTAGATCTATTCTTTATATTTCAAATACTTTTTATGTTTGTTTTTAATATGCAGGATTTTAATTGTAGTTTTAGTATGATTTTAAAGTAATTAATATTTTATATCTGTTCCACCCATATTTAATAAGGAACATTCATCTTGGGCATACAAGAACCTGAAAATTAAAATATGATCTTTGCCCTTTAAGTACATAAAGTTGATAGAAGTTAAATATGTGCATAATAGAGTGAAATAACCATATGGTCTAGTTTATTCCAAGGACAGTATATGCATGCTGCATTATTCTTCACTTTACATGTCATATCATTAATCATTTATGACTCTATCCTACCCTGAGTGGATTATGACTCATCACAATGTCCTAAATATCCACTATCAATTTGACAGAGAAGGCCATGAGTTAAAACTCATTTTTCATTTCGTATTTGTAGCAAATAATATAGGATATTGAAGAAAGCATTCACTTTGGGCTATTAAATCAGATAAGAGCTCCTAAGATGTCACATTTAAACTGTGTTTTATTGCAGATCCTTCATTTACTGGCTCTGTGACCTCAAGCAAGTTTTATAAAGTATGTGCTTATGTGTTCTTATTTATAAAAGGGAAATGATAAAAGTTTTTTTTTTTCCAGGTTTATTTCTTCTTGTGTCAGTTTTGGGAAGATGTGTTTCAATAATTTATCTATTTTGTTTTAATTTTCACGTGTATTTGGATTAAGCTTTTCTTGGTAATTTTTAATTATCGTTTTTTAATTCCTGAAACATAGTGATTGTTGTTCTCACTTTTTTGAAGGGTTAAAAAATGAATAGGGTAATTACACAGATCAGTTGCTAACCTTTTGCTCCGGAACTATTTTGCAAAAGACTATTTTTGATTCATCGTTATTTTTTTCAATGACAACCAGGAGTGCATATAAGAAGGAGGGTTAAGTTTACCCTCTGGGTGAATATATAAAGTAATACTGGGGCTTGACGCAGCTGAGAGAGAAAAATGCACTGACCAGGATTCTCCATAGAAAGCTAAAGTGATGGTGGATGATGAACACTGACTTCCAGCAGAAGCAGAAGATATTCCTCAGTGGAGGAAAGCTCAGTTTCACAGAGATACAGTTCTCAAGATTAGTATGGATCAAATGAAAACCCCAAACAACTTTTTAATAGAATTCACCAAGCTTTTTCTAAAATATACGTGAAAGAAAAAAGGGTCAAATATAGTCAAGATACTTCTGAAGATGTAGAATAAGGGGTGTGTCCTATATGGGCAGGAGAGGAATTTGTACCAAAAAGTATATAGCCTCATTAAAAAACACTTAAAATACATGGACCAGTGGACCAAAAATATTAGTCCAGAAGCACGTCAATCAATGCAGAAAGGGGGGACAATCCATAAGATAGAAGTGAAAAAAATGTATACTCCACCTGGAAAAAAATGAAAATTAATCACTGTATCTCAATTACAAAATTTGATTCCAAAATTAAGTATTTAAATGTGAAAATTAAACTTTGAAGCATTTTAAATTAAATGTAAGAGTATTTTTTTTAACTCTGGTGATTGAAATGATAATTCAATTATACCAGAATTAAGCTCTCACTCTAAATACTTGTTTTTTCTCAATTCTCTTTGAATAATGTTTTTTGAGCAAGGAGCTTAACCAATAGCAATAGTTAAATTTCCTCTTTAATTGATATAACATCAATTAAATTATGAAATCAAGATGCAAAAAATTAAGAGGCTAACCAATTAAGTCAGTTGTTAGATGATAAAGAATAATTTAGAGAAATGGCAGGACATATCTTGGTATTCGCTTTATTTGGAGACTATATATGAGGGAAAGAGACGTACGACTAACATTATTGTACTATTTCTAGATTCATAAGTGTCACATTTATTCAACATTTAACAGGTAGTTACTGATAATTTCAAAAGTAAAATTTTGTATTTGATGTATACTGTAAGGAGAAGAGAAAATTTAAGGACTTCTCAAAAAGTTTTGTCTTGAGCTCAAAATAAAAATAGAAGTTGGCATGTTTTGATATGAGTAAGTCTGGCAGATGAACAGGTTCAAAGAAACTAACCATTACGAGCACAGTTTTGGATATGTCATGTTTGAAACATCTGTAATACTCATGGATATATAGATATTTGAAATCACTGCCCAAAATAGGAATGCCAGAATTGTGAAGTGATTGTTGCAACAATTTTTTTTGAAATGTAACATACATATAATAAAATTTACAGATTTCAACTGTCAGGCTCATTGTATCCAAGCAGCAGATACCAGGATGAAACAAATATCAAAATTTCAAAGCTTTGGTAATAGTATATTAGTGTTCATTTAATCTAAAAATAAAAATACAATAACTATATGAAGGCATGGAACAACAACAGCAGGCATAAATTAAATGGTAACCTGATAGAAGTTTGGCCTTGAAATAAAAGAAAAATGTGAACACATCTTTTAGGGGCCGCCATTTAACAAGTAAAATTTCAGAACTATCAAAAGTAATTATAACAAATTGAAATGCTAGATTTGGAAACTACGATATTGGTAATCAAACTTTAATTGCATGGGATTAATAACAGATTGAACATTACTCCCCTGACAACCCTGCAAAATGAAAAGCATCCATAAACTTGAAGATAGATCCACTATCTATTTAAGTATTTTCCCCTTCTGTGAAGTACACAGAGGTACCTCCTCAGAGGAACACAGAAGGGGAAAATACTTAAAAATAGAACAGTACATCAATGGCTTATGATAGGATGTTTAAAAGCCACATAAGCATTTCACATTCATCTAAACCTAGAAGACAATGGAAGCTCAGAAAATGCCTAGCAAGGAAATTATAGAAAACCATGTTTAGAAATATCATAATCTAACTGCTGAACATCAAAAATAAAAGCAATCTTAAAAGAAATGGAAGGTGAATGAAACAAAACCAAACAAACAAACAAACAAACAAAAAAGACACCCACATACTGCATTCGGGGAAACAATGATAAGATTGACTGCCAATTTGTTATTAGAAAAAAATAGAGGCCAGGAAATCATGGAACAAGAAAACAAATGGAAAATCAAACAAAAACAAAAACACACTCTCTCAACTTAGAACTGTATACCCAGTAAAGAGATTTTTTTTTAATATACAGCTGTAACAAAGACACTTTTAGAATTAAAAACCAAACAAAAAATGTGAAGAAAATTTGTTCACAATAGACAAAAACATAGAAAATACTAAAGAGATATGATACTAGATTTAACTTGGAGCTAAGGAGAGAACACTTTTGAATAAAAGTCATTATTGGATATACATTTTGCAATTATTTTTCCCAGTCTGTAACTCAATTTTTGTTGTTGTTGTTTTCTTAAAACTTATTTTGCAGAGTGAGGTTTTTAATGCTAATGAAGTCCAACTTCAATTTTTGTCTTATAGACTATGCTACTGTTATATCTAAAAGGTCCTCATCAATTCCAAGGTCATATAAATTTTATGTATTTTATGTTTTCTTTTAGAAGTTTGACAGTTTCACATTTTATATTTAGATCTATGTTTCATTTTAAGCTAAATTTTATGAAGGATATAAGATGTGTGCTCAGGTTTTCCCCTTTTTTTGTTTACACATAGATGTCCTATCTTTTCAGCACTATTTGTTGAAAAGAGTATTATTTCTCAACATAATTGCTTTCGTGCCTTTGCTAAAGGTTATTTGAGCATGTGTGGGTCTATTGGTGGGTTCTCCATTTTCTTCCATCAATCTACATGTCTATTTTTTCCCTGATACCATACTTGTATACTACAGCCTTAGAGAAAGTCTTGAAATCAAATTATATGAGTCCTTCAACTTTTTTTTTTTCTTCATAAGTATTGTGTTGGCCATTCCAGGTCCTTGACTTTTTGTATAAACTTTAGAATGAGTTTTTCAACAGCCTGCTGGGTTATTGTTTGCGACTGAACTGAATATATAAATCAAGTTGGGAAGAAGTAACATCATAGCAATATAGAGTTTTCCAATACATAAACATAGAACATATCTTTTTTGAATTCCTTCGTCAGAGATCTGTTCTTTTCTACATATATGTTGTGTAAATATTTTGTTACAATTTTACCCAACAATTTCCCTTATTGGTGATATAGTAAATTATATTGTTGCCAAAAGAACAAAGCTGGAGGCATCATGCTACCTGACTTCAAACTATACTACAAGGCTACAGTAACCAAAACAGCATGGTACTGGTACCACAACAGAGATATAGATCAATGGAACAGAACAGAGCCCTCAGAAATGATGCCGCATATCTACAACTATTTGATCTTTGACAAACCTGACAAAAACAAGAAATGGGGAAAGGATTCCCTATTTAATAAATGGTGCTGGGAAAACTGGCTAGCCATATGTAGAAAGCTGAAACTGGATCCCTTCCTTACACCTTATATAAAAATTAATTCAAGATGGATTAAAGACTTAAATGTTAGACCTAAAACCATTAAAATCCTACAAGAAAACCTAGGCAATACCATTCAGGCCATAGGCGTGGGCAAGGACTTCATGTCTAAAACACCAAAAGCAATGGCAACAAAAGCCAAAATTGACAAATGGGATCTCATTAAACTAAAGAGCTTCTGCACAGCAAAAGAAACTTCCATCAGAGTGAACAGGCAACCTACAGAATGGGAGAAAATTTTTGCAACCTACTCATCTGACAAAGGGCTAATATCCAGAATTCACAATGAACTCAAACAAATTTACAAGAAAAAAACAAACAAACAACCCTATCAAAAAGTGGGCAAAGGACATGAACAGACACTTCTCAAAAGAAGACATTTATGCAGCCAGAAAACACATGAAGAAATGCTCATCATCAGTCACCATCAGAGAAATGCAAATCAAAACCACAGTGAGATACCATCTCACACCAGTTAGAATGGCCATCATTAAAAAATCAGGAAACAACAGGTGCTGGAGAGGATGTGGAGAAATAGGAACACTTTTACACTGTTGGTGGGACTGTAAACTAGTTCAACCATTGTGGAAGTCAGTGTGGCGATTCCTCAGGGATCTAGAACTAGAAATACCATTTGACCCAGCCATCCCGTTACTGGATATATACCCAAAGGACTATAAATCATGCTGCTATAAAGACACATGCACACGTATGTTTATTGCGGCACTATTCACAATAGCAAAGACTTGGAACCAACCCAAATGTCCAACAACAATAGACTGGATTAAGAAAATGTGGCACATATACACCATGGAATACTATGCAGCCATAAAAAATGATGAGTTCGTGTCCTTTGTAGGGACATGGATGAAACTGGAAAACATCATTCTCAGTAAACTATCGCAAGGACAAAAAACCAAACACCGCATGTTCTCACTCATAGGTGGGAATTGAACAATGAGAACTCATGGACACAGGAAGGGGAACATCACATTCTGGGTACTGTTGTGGGGTGGGGGGTGGGGGGGGCGGGGACAGCATTAGGAGATATACCTAATGCTAAATGACGAGCTAATGGGTGCAGGAAATCAACATGGCACATGGATACATATGTAACAAACCTGCACATTGTGCACATGTACCCTAAAACCTAAAGTATAATAAAAAAAAAATAAATAAATAAATTATATTGTTTTTAAATTTCAAATTCTAATTTTGTCCTTGATGAGGCCAATATAAATTCTACCTAAAAGACTTTAAAGTAGCCTTTTCATTTATCTGATAGAGTTTTTCCCTTAACTCTTAAATCTCACCATGCTAAAACCCTCTAGTAGTTTAATCTCAGGTTAAATGTCATCTCCCCGAAGACTACTTGTCTGATTACCCAATCCAAGTAGCACTTGACCATTTTTTATTTGCACTGCAGTCATATTTGCTTATTGTAATTCTCTGAAAGACACATTTCACTATTTGTTTTGTTGTTGTTGTTTTGGCTTATTTGCTAAAGTTATGTATATGTTTATTGCTCACGTTTTCATGAGAATATAAACCCTGAAAGTTTAGGGACTTTTTTAGTTTTGTTCTCCATTCTACCCCTAGCAGTTTGAACAATTCCTCAATAAATCTTTGTTGGCTGAATAATTAATAACTTAATTATTCAATAATATCTGTTTCAAGTTAGTTTCCCTCATAAGGAGATGCTCAGACTAGAGTTTAAGTGAAATCCTAAAAAACACATTTAGGAAATGGGAGATGCAGAAAATGAAAGGAAAATAACAGTATAGATCATGGTTAGGTAAATAATCATCCTCCAAAGTGCCCATCCACTAATCCCTGAAACCTGTGAATGTGCTACCTTACAAGAAAAGAGGGAATTTGCAGACATGATTAAGTTAAGGATATTGAAATGGAATGATCCTGGACCATCTCAGCAGATCCAGTGTATCAAAAGAGTTCTTACAAGAGAGTGGCAGGAGAATTAGAGTAAGATAGATATTTGAGGATGCTATTCTGCTGGCTTTGAAGTTTGAAGAAAACACATGTCAAGGCAAACAGGTGGCCTCTAGAAGCAAACAAATCCAAGGAAATGGATTCTCTCCTAGAGCCTTGAGAAGCAGCCCACACCCCTGCTGATACCTTGAGTTTAAGCCATTGAGGAATATTTTGAGCTTCCAACCTCCACAACAAGAGCATAATAAATGTGTATTGTTTTAAGCCACTGTTGTTTTGTAATTGGCCACGGCAACAATAGGAAATGAAAGTAGACACATTAAAGAACATATTATCCTTGTTGGCTAATGAATCTGAATCATGTAGAGGACTGGAAATAGTATAGAATTTGCTTCAGAATCAAACCACTTGAGGGATGAGAAAAATAGTGCACTTGTCCGACTCCAGCTAGTCTTTGGTTGTTCTCCTGGCACTGATAGTCTGAAGCCCCACTTACCTGCCCTGAACATTGACTGAACACGTTATCAAGAATAAAGAGGTCAGCAAGGTGGCTGACTAGAAGTCTCAGCACTCATCCCCCCAACAAATGCAGCCAGAACAATGAAAAAACTACTCTATTTTGATTAAAAAAAATAACTACAGGAGAGTGCCAGATTACATCATAGGAGTAACAGAGACCCTGTAGAGCACAGAAACTCAATATGGCCACATAGAGCATGTAAGAAAATACCTTGCCTCTGCCAATTCACCCCTTAGTTGGGATCAGCTTGGAACCAAATGGACCTTTCCTTGCTGAAAAAGGTAAGCGGCTGGGGGCAGTGGCTCACGCCTGTAATCCCAGCACTTTGGGAGGCCGAAGTGGGCGGATCATGAGGTCAGGAGAACCATACCTTGCTGGCTAACACAGTAAAACCCCATCTCTACTAAAAATACAAAAAATTAGCCAGGCGTGATGGCGGGCACCTGTAGTCATGGCTACTCGGGAGGCTGAGGCAGGAGAATGGAGCCTGCAGTGAGCAGAGATCGCGCCACTGCACTCCAGCCTGGGTGACAGAGCGAGACTCCATCTCAAAAAAAAAAAAAAAAAAAAAAAGGAGGACCTCAGTAGCTTCCAGCATCATGTTTGTTCTCAGTACTGGGAACTCCTGCAATTCTCACAGGCACTAATCTCAGCTGAGAGAGCTGCCTGAATTCCACACAGCTGCTCACCTCAGAGAAGGAGCCAACACTGCGCTCCTCCTTCTGTAGCCCTAAGGCTACTGCACTGCACCATCTTGGAATGGGATCAACTGTTGGAGTAGCCATGATAACCTTCTATCTGTGAGGCCTTGTTGTACCTGAACCGCCCCTACCCAGTGGCCTGCTAAGCTAAGTGGAGCTAAGATGTTACTACACTCTGCCTGTGAGGCCAAGCTGTTGTTGAGCTATTCCATCTACTCCTTCCAATCACTGCTGTACTCTATCCCTTAGGGACTGAGTTGAAGCAGAGCTTTGCCTCCCAGGAAAATGTTGCCATGGCCATCAGAGCAGCCACAACCCCAGGGCCTAAGTTCAAGAAGCACGTTGCCTACTAGGCCTAGCTGAGGAGGTGTGCATCCTAGAGCTGACCTGACATGATAACCCATGTCCTAGGGAAACAGCATTCGCTGAGCTAAGACAATAATGCTCATTTCTATAGGCTGCATAACTGTAGTACCATCCTTCATGGAAACTGGACTATCCCCCCAGAGTCTGAGCTGCTGAGATACTCTCTTCCCCAGGGGATAGAGTTATTTCTCTGTTTCTCTTTGCAAGCCAGAGTCTAAGCAACAGCTGTTCTCTGCCATTTTCAGTTCCTTGCTGCTACTGCACCTGACTTTACAGTCTGGGATATTGCCATGTCCCACTATCCATGGGTCCAGAGTCAACACTGTGCAGTACCTTATTTCCTAAGGTCTGAGTTGTGACTGTGCCCTACGATCAATTTAAATAGATTAAATTCTCCAGTCAAAATGTATGAAGTGTCAAAATGAATTTAAAAAAATAAGATCCAACTATATTCTGTCTACAGACACACTTTGGCCTTAAGAATACGTAGACTGAAAGTGAAGGGATGGTGGAAGATATTTCAAGCAAATGTTAACCAAAAGAAAGCAGAGATGGCTATATGTATATTAGATGAAATATGCCTCAATTCGAAAGCTGTCAGAAGAGACAAAATAGGTAATTATTTAATGATAAAGGGCTTAATTTATCAAGAAGACATAACAAGTATTAATATATATGTACCCAACATTGGAACTCAGATGAAGGTGAGAGTCAAATCGAGAACTCAATCTCTTTTACAGCAGCTACAGGAAAAGTAAAATATCTGGGCCGTGCACAGTGGCTTATGCCTGTAATCCTAGCACTTTGTGAGACTGAGGCAGGCAGATCACTTGATGCCAGGAGTTCAAGACCAGCCTGGCCAACATGATGAAACCCGTCTCTACTAAAAATACAAAAACTAGCTAGTCGTGGTAGTGCGTGCCTGTAATCCCAGCTACTTAGGAGTCTGAGGCAGGAGAAGTGCTTGAACCTGGGAGGTAGAGGTTTCTGTGAGCCAAGATCTTGCCATTCTACTCCAACCTGGGTGACAGAGAAAGACTCTGTCTAAAAAAAAAAAAAAAAAAAAAGAAAAAAAAAATCTGGGAATACACCTAACCAAGAATGTGAAAGATCTCTACAAGGAAAATTACAGAACACTGCCGAAAGAAGTCATAGTTGACACAACAAATGGAAACATGTCCCATGCTTATGGAAGGTTAGAACCAATACAGTTAGAAAATGACCACACTGACAAAGGCAATCTACAAATTCAATGCAATTCCCATCAAAATACTATCATCAATCTTCACAGAACTAGAAGAAAAAAATTCCTAAAATTAATATGGAACCAAAAAGGAGTCTGCATTGTCAAAGCAAGACTAAGCAGAAAGAACAAATCTGGAGGCATCACATTACCTGACTTCAAACTATGCTACAAGGCTATCATTACCAATACAGCATGGTACTGGTTAAAAAAAAACAGGCACATAGACCAATGGAATAGATTAGAGAATCCAAAAATAAAGCCAAGTACAGCCAACTGGTCTTTGACTAAGCAAACAAAAACATAAAATGGGGAAAGGACACCCTATTCAACCAATGGTCCTGGGATAATTGGCAAGTCACACAGAAGAATGAAACTGGATCCTCATCTCTCACCTTGTAAAAAAAAAAAAAAAAAACCCAAGATGAGTCAAATACTTAAATTGAAGACCTGATATAACAATTCTAGAAGATAATGCTAGAAAAACTCTTTTATCCTTCAGCATAGGAACAGATCTTAAGCCAATAACAGTAAAAGAGGATGCAGAATGGCATTAAATAATAATAAAGGGTTCAATTCAACAAGATGTCTTAACTATCCTAAATATATACGCACCCAACTGTGGTGCACTGAAAGTAATAAGACAAGTACTTCTAGACCTAAGAAAAGTCTTACACAGCCACAGCATCATAGTGGCTCATGCCTGTAATCCTAGAATATCGGGAGGCTGAAGTGGGAGAATTGCCTGAGCCCACAAGTTTGAGACCAGCCTGAGCAACACAGTGGAACCTTGTCTCTACAAAAACTAAAAAAAATTAGCCAGGTATGATGATGTGTGTCTGTACTCCCAGATACTCTGGAGGCTGAGGCGGGAAGATTGCTTGAGCTTCAGAGCTCATTGCTGCACTGAGCTGTGATCATTCCACTGTACTCCAGTCTGGTCAAAGAGTGAGACCCTGCCTTAAAAACAAAACACAAATGGACGAAGGACTTAAATAGACATTTATCTGAAGATAACATAAAAATGGCCAACAGGTACATGAAAATGTGTTCAATATCACTAATCATCAGAAAAATGCAAATCGAAACTACTATCAGATACTACCTCAAACCTGTTAAGATACTTACTATCAAAAAGACAAGAGACAACTAATGTTAATGATAACTCTCTATACAAGACTATGGAGAAAACAGAACCCTTGTGTGCCATTGGTGGGGATGTAGGTTGATGCAGCCATTATGGATAACAGTGTGGAGGTTCCTAAAGAAATTAAAAGTAGAACTACCATATGACACAGGATTCTCTCTTCTTGGTATATACCCAAAGGAAATGAAATCACTACCTCATAAAAATATCTATACTCTTAAGTTCATTGCAGCATTAGTCACAATAGCCAATATATACAAACAACTTAAGTGTTCACTGATGAATGAATGAAGAAAAGATTTTATATATTTAGGACTATTATTCAGCCTTAAAAAGGAGGCAAATTTGCCATGTCCACAGATGGACCTACAAAGGACATTTTGTCAAGTGAAATAAGCCAGACACAGAAAGAAGAAAAAATAATGAATGATCTCACTTTTATATGGAACCTAAAAAAAAAGCCGGGGGCAGCGTGCTCAAATATATGGAAACAGAGAATAAAACAAGGTCTGGGTTGGGGAAGGAAATGGGAAAATATAGATCAAAGGATAAAAAGCAGCAGATATGTGGGCTGAACAAGCCTAGAGCTCTAATGTACAACACAAGGACCATGGTTAATAGTAGTGTATTTTATTAAGGATTTTTGCCAAATGAATAAATTACAGTCATTCTTGCCAAGGGGCAGTTGGAGATGGATAACTATGTGAGATGATAAGCTTGTTAATTTGTTCCATTATAGTTACCATATATATATATATATATATACACACACACATATATATACACATATATATACATATATATAACATATAATATGTATTATACCTTAAGTATGCAAAATAAAATATACAAAAAATACCCATAAAATTATCACACACAGAAAAGAACAAATGGAGAAAGCCTTGAGCACAGTTGTAGGTACAGTACATGCATCACAAGGGTTATTGCAGAGAAGATACCAACAGTATTTGCTAAAATTATCTTGACCACTTTCTATGCACATTTTTTCCTGAATTTCTCTTAACATTTATCATAATAACTTAGATTTAATTACTGACTTTTCTTTACAGGAACTATGCTAGGTGAAGACAATGTAAAGCCTTAATCTCACTCATCATGAAATTTCCTCTTAGTAAGAATCAAAAACAATTTCTGGAATCCAATATGAATGTTAAAAAAGATTTAGACATAAGATGACTTCACAGCACATCAGATAGTTATTGGGTCCAGATAATGTTGTAAGGAAGAGGCTATGGGTAGAGATCAAGATGCCAAAGGTGAATGTGGAAACAAAGTAGAAATGGTAGAAGATATATTCTAAGCATAGGGTATCATATTTGTGAATAGATGCCTCAGTAAAGAGCTTTGTAAGTTTGGTTTAGCTGCAGAAAGAAAATTTTGGTGAGGAGTTAGCTTAGGACTTCAATGATGTTGGTAAGTCGAATCAGGTACTATTTTGCTCCCCAATATTTCCACTGAAATTCAAGTCTGGATATTACTAGCTAATGACCTATCTTCCATTTATAGCTGACATGCCTATTTAGCAAAGGGTTACTTTACATGAAACAAACATCTACTTCAACTACCTGAGTTTCCAAAATAACTAAAATTCATCAGTGGCCAATACTGGCTAAAGTGAGACCAATTTCTGGGAAAAATTCAGGTTTTTCTCGTGATATTTATGTATAATATTTGAAGGACTTATCTTCAACTGTTCTCATTTCTAACATTTCTACATCTAATGCATCATCAACAGTGTTGGCTCTAACTTCAAAATATTTCAGCATCTGAATACTTTCAACACTTCCAATGTTAGCATTGCACCATTAACCAGGCAGCCATTTTCTTTCTCGTTGTGTATTGTAATTGCCTTCTAAGCTGTACTCTTACTTTCCTGATTGTGTCTCCTGACTATTATCAACTAAGTAGACAGAATGATCTTTGAAAAATGTTAAGTCAGGTCATAACGTCCCTCTGTTCAAGACATTGTGAGTGATTGTCATCTCAGTCAGAGCAAAAGTCAAACTTTAAACAATTTCCTGCAAGGCCCTCATTCATCTACACTCCTTTTACTTATCTGTCCTTCTTTCCTACTAATCCCACGCATTCATTCTGCTCTGGCCTCACTTTTCCATTTTTGGGGCTTTTGCATTTGCTGTTTTCTCTACCTGGAATTCTTTCCCCCAACATATGTATGTGGCTCCTTTATTTAAATTTTAATTTTAAGTTATTTCCCAAAGCTAATAAATGACAGAGTCAAAATTTCAAAGTAAGTAATCTGGCTCCAGAATCTACGTTTAAACAGGGACATGACCTTTATGTGTAACTTTGATTAAATCTCCTAGTTCCATGATGTCCTAATGTTCAAAACCTTCCCCATAATTTCCTCAAACATTATACCTTTCTTCATTTCTCTGCATCTTGAGTCATTACATATTGACTTTCCCTCTCTTTCTCATTAAATGTTTTATGACCTTATTGGTTTATTGGATATGAGATTAAGGGAAAGTTTCATGTCTCATAATGTTCCTTCTTCTATTTCTCCTCTACTCTACTACGCACTCACTAAAATGTTTCTTCTCCTTAAGACAAATTTCTCTTCTTGTGTCTGGCATGGGATAGTAGAAATGGCCATTGCATTTTGAGCACAAGCTTGAGGTCTTTTCCACTGTCTTGAGTAGTTAATGTAGCTTTAGTAGCTAATGAAAGTGTTTCTTCTTTATTAAAAAGTGTAGCCCCTAACAGAAATTCTGGTGAAGACATTTTTCTATACCTACTTATATGTGCTCCGAACTCAAGTATGAAGATTCTCATTTGTAGCGTGGGCTTTGCCAAAACACATGTATTTATAAAAAGATTTCTGGTAACACTCTGATCACATATTTTGAGACCTATTGAGTTTGAGACCATTATCAAAAGTCTTTAGGAAAAGATAATGGCATAAAAGCAAACTGCTCTGTTCTCTCATTTAGCCTTTCCAAAATTGAATAAAGTGTCAAAGATAATAAACTAAAACAGGAAAATGAAGTTATCACCATGGAGCCTAGAAATAGTGACAAATGTATGCCAAAACTGTTGAAAAAATTATTGCTAAATTCATTACAAAGATGAGCAAATAGAACTTCACTAAGTGGAATTGGAGCTTCCCTCCTAATGAATAAACTCTAGTGGTACAGGAAGCAGTAAAGAAAAGCATAGGGACATCCTGCTAACATTGATTTAAGTGGAAAAAGCAATGTTCAGAGGCTAGCAAAGGGAAAAACACAGGTAATAGCTTGTTTTGAAACCCTTTTGTCATTGTGGAAAACAAGAACATAAGAATATCAAAAACAGTATTCGTGACTATGAGCTTTGTAAGGGAACTATTCTGATGAAATTTATTTTTTTCTGAAATAAAGAGGAATTCATTATCTGGAAGCATGATGGACAGAGTAAGCATATATGGAAATAACACATCAAAGCCTCTTTGGACACTGGGAACTAACTGCTGTCAGAGGCTGAACATGCTCTTGAAATAAAACTACCCCAGGTAACACAAATAAGTTTTAAAGAACATCTGTTGAACACTTTGACAGAAATAAAACATGAGTTATGTGAAATAAAAAATGAGCTACGATATGATAAGAGAGAATCTGAATATAACAAGGAATTGCACTGGCACATTTTAAAAAATAATAAAAGAAAACAGCACAACAATTCTGTTTAATAAATTTAAAAATTAGATGAGAGGATATACGCTGGAAAGGGTGTCTTTTGAACAAAGAGAAACAAATGAAATTTTTAAAAGCATTAAGTGGAGAGATATAGACAGAAGGCTAAAGAGAAAATATATATAATATGGTTAATTGGTATACTGAAGGGAAAAACCATTTAAAGGTATAGTATTTAAAAGTACTGAATTTTAAAAAGTAAAACAGGTTCTGTAGTTTCAAATGATACCCAATAACATTGGAAAGTAGAGTCATTCAAGTAGAATATAAGACAAAAATATTAATCATTAACATTTATTGAGCACTGTCTTAGCTCGAGCTATAATAAAAATCACCATAGACTAAGTGCTCAAATGACAAACAATTACTTCTAGCATTTCTGGAGGACAGGGAGTTCAAGATCAAGGTGTTGGTAGATTCAGTATCTGGTGAAGGCTCTCTTCTTGGTTTGCAGATGGCTGCGTTCTTATCGTATTTTAACCTGGTGGAGACAGAGTCTAGCATCTTCCTTGTCTAACAAAGAAATGAATCTCATCATCGGGGCTCCAATCTCATGACCTCATCTAAATCTAATTGCCTCCCAAAGGTTCTACCTACCAATAGCACAACAATGAAAGTCAGAGTTTTAAAATTTGAAGTTTGGGAGAACTCATTCAATCCATAACAGGCACTCATGCCATGATTGAACTAAGTTCTTTATGAGTATCACTGATTGAATACACTTAGTAGCCATTTAAAGTAAGCACTATTATAATCATTCTCTTTTTATTTAGAAGAAAGGGCATAAAGAATAACTTGATAAAGTAAAATATCTAGTACGTGGGAGCTAGGGTTTACATCCAGGCATTCTAGCTGGAATAGAGATAAAATAGAGATTAAAATTTGAAACATTAATAAAAGACAACAGAAATAGTTGACTTTGAAGATTTGGTTTATTTTTTAAATGCAATGGACTTATAAATCACTAGCTATTTTAGGTGATTTTATTTGTAAGGAGAAAATACAAATACAGATAATTAAGAAAGAAGGCTAGTATAGCTACTGATATAGAAGAAATTCACAGTTTAGAAAAGTATAGCTTATTGAAATGTTCTTGTTTTTTTTCTTGCTCCTTCCATCCCTCTCTCTCTCCCTCTCCCTGTCTTATTTTTACCTACCTAAGGAAGGAACTATAATCGCCTAAGTTGGATAATAGTTCCTAATATGAAAATAAGGGTCCAATGTCAAATTTTATAATGACACACAAAAAAGGCATTTATGTAAACTTTCCCAATTTTTGAATGTTAGCTTAAAAAATTAAAACAATGTGTAACTTAAAACAAACAAAATATCTGTTGGTCAAACTCAACCCACAATCTGAGCTTTTGTCCTTTGATAAAAGGCAAGATCACAACCTATATTTAGATGGCATTTTATAAACATTGAGGTTTATACCTGAATTTCTGTAATCGTTGGGAATTAGTGAAATCCTACCTTTTGGCAAGATGTAGGGTACAAATGTTCAATGTTTTATTTAAATGAAAAAAATGTTCTTTAATAAGCTGAGTTAGAAGTAGGCTTTATAAAAAAAAAACTTCTGCAATTTGAAAGACCCAATAATTACATACCCCTAAATAAAAATGTATTTTTTTCCCACATAGGGGTGAGCTGAAACCATACTGATAAGCAGTCTAAAGCTTTTGTTTGTTTGTTTTTAAAAATACTAGCAGAAAAGTAGGTAGTAGTTTCTTCACTCACTCAGCAAATAATGTATTCATTACCTATTTTGTGTGCCAAGAGTTGAATGCAAACTGTTATTGTTCAATACCTTCATGGAGAATTTGGTGATTTCTAATCTCTAATAGTGAATTACAGAAATAAAGAGAGATGGAGAGAGAGAGGAAAGGTGGGAGGGTGGAAGGGTGATGGGGATGGAGAGTGAGAGTGTAAAGGAGGAACATCCACAAAATTTGAACTATGTGGTAACTTGTCAAGACTTCCAAGATGAAACAGTTACAAAATATATTCTTAGATTCATTAATTAGTAGGTTTGTTTTGTTGTTAAATTAGGTAAAAACTGAATGAAATCTACCCAAAATGATAATTTTTTGGTGGTACTGGTGGAAAGAATTATTAGTCTTAAGCCTTTCCATCTGGCCATGGTTATAGATCTGTGCCAGTTGTTCATCAAAATCTCTTTAGTTTATTGCAATAAAAGTAAGTAAACTGTATCATCTATATAATATCTATAGTTTTTATCTTTTTTCTAATTTCTATACAATTTTATATAATTCATGGTTCATGATAAATAAGGGACTTATCTAGTTATACTTTTATCTTACTATACTTTGAATAACTGGAGGTTGGACTGAATTCTCACCCCCCAAACTTTAACAATAAAAAGCCATAGACTTAAAGAATATTAATGCTAGAAGGAATTTAAGGGATTATCATGTGTCCACATTTCATAGGTGTAAGGTTGAGATCTAATGAAATATTTTGTCAAGAGTTTATAGGAACATATAGAGGTGGCCTACATAGAAAGTGGTCGAGTACTTTGAATGAAAATACCAAAATGTCTGTTTATGAGATATGTTTAAAATTCATCTGTATTTTTAAGACGAAGCACATGCTGTGCAATCAGTTTAGTTCATAGGTAAAGAGCATTATTTCTAATCTTGATTGCAGCAATTTCCTGCAAGTTTTCGCTGGTACTATTTTTGACTTTTGAGGCTATGAGCTCTGCTGTGCTTGGCTCACTGTTGGAATTTCATCAGTAGTGTTTATGAGTCATGTGAGCTGATAGCCATAAAGCTTAGCCTGAGTAAGCTATATATAATGTTCCGCCAATGGTGGTAGGGGTCAGAATGTGAGAGAGGCGTAGGGATTTGAAATCAGCTGCTAGAATTGGTGTTATTGCTGGGGAACATGATGATACTAGCAGAAGGAAGTAGCTCAACATAAAGCAAAGAACAGGGATTAAAATTGTTCATTAGCCAGCACACATAATCATTCTTCTGGTCTTTTCCTAAAGGACTTAGGAGTTTTTTGCCTCTAATATTTTCAAGTGATGATACAGAACAAATGTCTTTAAGTGATTTATTTGGAATTTGTTCCTTGTGAATTGTATGCTTTCTATAATCTCTAAACTGAGTGATTTTGATCTTTAATAAAAAAGTCATAATTGACCAATATGACAGGTATCATTAATATTAATTGGTTATTTCATGTTGTTGGATGATTCTTATTTTAGTAGTAATACACCATGGTGACAGCAGATAAACAACAGCAAAGCAAAACATTGTCTGGGACTCTTATTCAAGCAACTGATTTTCTGTAGGATCTTATTTAAAGCTTTATTTTGGAAACAGGAGAGCAAAATTTTATAAAGCAAATACTGTCACACTCTAAGAAATAAATCTTGCAGAGAATGAAAAAGACACAAGTGAAACATTACTTGATGCAGAGCTATGTTTTGCTATTGTGTTTCTGGTGAGTGGTTTTATATAGTACTTGAGAAAACTCATCACCCCTTGTTGTCCAGTGCAATTACATGGTATTGGTATATACAAAGAAAGACTTTTGTAAATTTTCTGTAATGCTAGTTTGTTTAAAGCCTACAGGGAAATCACTTTTAAAATGTTTTATTTGTATGTGAGATTTAACAAGAAAATTAAATTCTATAAAAAAGTTCTTACAAATTTTTGTGATCTCTTTCAATTGTTACTTCTAAAGGACAAGCAATTCTATGATATGTGTGTTTCTCCCACATCGCTTTGTGATCTCTCAATTGCATTTACTACGAAATTATTTATAAAACCCCAAGATATTAGAATAGGAAAGAGGAAAAGAGATTGACTTTTTTTTTAGATTATAGATATTATATACTATTATTCTGAAGCCAAAAATAACTAATTGGTAAATATGAATGAAAAATGAATATGCATTATCAAAAAGATAATTTTTATTATATCCAATTGAAAAGATATTTCTTTAAGGCTATCAGGGAAGCTTTAGGCAGGCTTAGAAGTTGAAATCTTCAAAAATATTTTTTTAAATAATCTATTTTTTCTACTTGTAAAGAAAAAATGTATTATTATGAATTTATATAAATAAAATTACTTATAGCTTTTCAAGCACCACTCATTTAAGGATTTTATCATTATAATTACGTGATAATATAAAACATTGATTAACCTCCATAACTGAATAGTATTTTTTTCTAATTATTTTCACTTTTATTATATCAGTAGTTCTGTGTTATAGCTGATAATGTATGAATACTCATTTTTAGTTAATAAAAGAGGAGATTTTATGGCTAGGTTGAGATTGTTCCTATCCCAGACCAATGATTATTTTAATGTCATTGTGGGCCATGACCAAACATTTCCCTCTCATTCCCAAAGTACCAATTCTGCTTACAAATAGTATTAATGTGTATTTGCATTCTGGCAAATGGCCAGATATATCTGCATTACCATTTCCAAATAGAGGCAAAGTAAAGGAAATACATTTTGGGGAATAACAGAATGCAATAGAATATCTGCCTTTAGCCTTTCCACTAAGGATTTTATAAACTATTTAGCAAGCATAGTCGTGATTAATGCTGTTAATAATCCAGCTTTTCTTGCAGTGACAAAGTTGTATTATACTTCCCAACACGTCAGAGCTAGATATGGCTATGTGAGATTTTTCTTAAGAACATATAATCAGAAATGGCATGTATACCATTCTGGCTGAAGCATTAAATAATGGTTCATCTTTTTTTTTCCTGTTTTTTTTGAATCTCTTCCTTCACATGGGAACTGGAAATGTTTAGAGATGGTGACTACTCTTTCTAAATGTACTGACTGAGGAATGTAACAAGCAGAGCATCTTAATGTCCTCATGTATGTAGAACATACATTTTTTATTAGCATACAGTAAAATTATCTTATTTTTGGTGTGTGTTTTTGTGGCTTTCTTTAGATTTATTGATTGGGTTTAATAATACCAACATGGTCAGTATAGGGAATAGTTCCCTCATCTCCAAAAATTCTTTCTTGCTGTAATTTTATAGTCAGTCACTCTCCTCTGAGTTAATCTTTGGTAACTATCAATATTTTCTCTGTTCTTATAGTTTAATCTTCTTTATAATGTTATTTGAGATGGAACTACATAGAACACAATGTTTTGATACTGGCTTTAGTCACTCAGCATAATGCCTTTCAGATTCATTCATGTGTTTTGTGTTATCCAAAACTTTCATTTTTGAGCATCCATTGCTTTTCATTTTTGAGTAGTCTTCCATTATATGAATGGACCAGTTTGTTTATCCATTCACCTATTAAAGGGCATTTTGATGGTTTCCAGTTTTAAGATGATTACGAAGAAAGATGGTAGATACCTTGTTTACAGGCTATTTTTGGAACATGTATTCAGATTCTCTGGAGGGATGGAACTAATAGGATATATGTATATATGAAAGGGAGTTTACTAAGGAGATTTGACCCATAGGATCACAAGGTAAACTCACACAATAGGCCATCTACAAGTTGAGGAGCAAGGAAGCAAGTAGTGACTCAGTCTGAGTCCCAAAACCTCAAAAGCAGGGAAGCCGACAGTGCAGCCTTCAGTCTTTTGCAGAAGACCTCAGGGCCACTGATGCAAGTCCAAGAGTCCAAAAGCCAAAGAACTTGGAGTCTGATGTTTGAGGGCAGGAAGCATCCAGCACATGAGAAAGACGAAGTCCAGAAGACTCAGCAAGTCAGCTTCTCCCCTCTTCTTCTGCCTGCTTTATTCTAGTGGTGCTGGCAGTTGATTGTATGATGCCCACCCACACTGAGGGTGAGTCTGCCTCTCCCAGGCCACTGACTCAAATGTTAATCTCTTTTGACAACACCCTCACAGACACACCCATGAACGATACTTTGCATCTTTCAATGCAATCAAGTTGACACTTAATATTAACCAACATAACTTCTATATTTAGAAGTAGAATTGCTGGGCCATATGGTAAATGTATGTGTAATTTTGCAAGAAATCCTCAAACTTCCAGTGCAGCTATACAATTTTGCTTTCCCACCAGCAATGTATGAGAGTTGCAGTTGCTCTGCATCCTCGAAAGCACTTGATATTGTAAGCTTTTATAAATTTATTTTAACAATTGTGTAGTAGTATCTCATTATAGTTTTAATTTGCATTTTTCAAATGGATGATGTTAAACATATTTTCATATACTTATTTTCCATCTGCATTTTTCATGTGCTTAGCATTTACATATTTTTGGTCAAGTGTCGGCTAATGACTTGTCCATTTTTTAACTGACTCGTTTATGTTCTTCATAGTGAGTTTTGAGAATGTTTTGTATATTCTGGATATAAGATATGCAATGGCAAATATTTTCTCCCAGTCTGTAGCTTGTCTGTTTATTCTCTTGCTAGTGTCTTTCACTGAGCAAAAGTTTTAATTGTGATAATGTCCAGTTATCAATATTTTCCTTTTAGATATCTATTTTTTGTTGCCATGTCTAAGACTTTTTTTTGCCTAATCTAAGATTGTAAAGATTTTCTCCGAGATCTTCTTCTCTAAAATTTTATAGTTTTTCTTTCATATCTATGACTCATTTATGCAAGTTTTATTTAAAAGTTTTTATTAGTCTTTTGATTTTTTACATTATGTAATTGAGGTATGATTGACATAATTAAAACTGGATGTATTTAATGTATACCACTTGATAAGTTTGGTGCATTTGGTGGTTTGTTGAGAGAATCAGAGTTTTTTTAAAAAAATTTGGATTGCCATTTGTTCTGATACTATTTGATTAAAAAAAATGCTTTCTCTATTGAATTGCCTTTGCACCACTTACAAAACTCAGTTGACTAAAGCTAGGTGAAGTGACACATGCCTATAGTCCCAGCTCTTCAGGAGACTAAGGCAGGAGGATTGTTGAGCCCAGGAGTTTGAAGCCAGTCTGGAAACATTCCAAGACTCCATGTCTATAATATAAAGTCATGGATTTATGCATTTAAGATTTTTTATGAGAAAATTATTTTGATTACTGTACGTTTATATTTATTCCTAAAGTTGGTTTGTGTATATCCTCCAACTTATCTTTTTTTCCAGAATTCTTTTTGTTACTCTAGTTTATTTGACTTTCAGTATAAATGTTAGAATCAGCTTGTTGATACCTCCAATATGGCTTTCTGAAACTTGGTTAGAACTGCAGTGAAGATATAGATAAATTTTATAAGTTAGGAAAATTGATATTGTAGCTATGCTTTTGCAATATGTGAACATGAAATATTTCCACTTATTTAGGTTTTGCTTGGTATTTTTTCATTAACATTTTATAGTTTTAAAGATATTGTGAATAAGGAAGTTATATTTCTTCTTTTTCAATTGGCTAGACTTTTATTTACTTTTCTTAATGGGATCATTGACAGTAGACATCCTTGCCTTGTTCCCAGTCTTAGAACGCATTCAATCTTTCATCATCAAATACAATGTTTGCTTTAGGGTTTGTTCATCTTTATAGAGACCATCTATTCGTTTTGCCAAATTTTTTGACAAAATTTACATTTTATTTAGATTAAAATAAACTGTACTAAATTTATTTTTAAATACAGAAGTATTTTCTGTATTTATTTCCAGATAAAACATAAAACACCTATTTTTATAGGTTTTCCAGGTTTGGCTTATGAATCAAGATGAGGCATTAGATACAGTTATGACAAAAAAATGGAAGAAAACAGACACGTCAGATATCCGTATCCATGGCCTCTGATTCTGCCTTGACCACAAAACCTATATTTTCAACATATACTGACTAAAAAGTTTATGATATGGGCTCAACAAAAGAATGTAAATAGCAATAACAAGTTTACAATTGGAGTTTGAATGGAAGAGTCTCCCATTTTTGTCCCACATCTTGTTGTTGCTGTCTACATTCCTTCGTTGAGGCTACATCTCCATAAGCTGTTTAGCCAGCATATGTTGAAAACTTAGCAATGGTGGACTCTTCCATTCAAACTTTAATTGCAAACTTGTTCCCTTAAGTTCATTTGATAAAGACAAAATCCACACTGAAATCCTGGTTTGGTGAGCTTTGTAAGTGTTTTTCTCTGGTAATTTATTTAACTGTTTATTATAGATCATGAACAACATATTTAAAACTTCTACTAGTCAAAAGCCAATTGTGGGTTTCACTGTAATATTTTATGAAATGTATTTTGTCTTGCCACAACTCGTCAAAATTTATTTCTTAAAAGAATTGATAAGTCAATACCCAATAACTGGATGTGCAGTGGAAATAAATGTTATGTCTAAAATGGATTAACCTAAACAATTCCAGAGTGACGCTAGCAGGGATCACACAAAAGTGAAACACAGCACTTTCCATACTATATTCTGGAAGAACAGATCGGTCTTCAAAGCAGGAGAGTTAAAACAAGGGCCTTTTAAATACATAGATCATTAATGACTGATGTACTCAATGGAAAGCCTATAGGCAAAGATATGCCTTACAGTTTTTCTTCCAAACATCAAATATAAAAGAAGACATATTTTAAAAGTCTCTTAGGCATCTTCACTGCTTTCTGAATTATCCACAGGAAGCTGTTAGCTGTATAGAGTTTGATATATGTACTCCCCATTAAATCTGGTGTGTTTTATATCAAAAGTTTTGTTAAGCAAAGCTGAGTTACTCAACCTTTGTTCCATCAAAGTGTTTAAGTATGCTTTGAGGCACTTTCATAGATTTTCATAGCACTTATTCTCAATCTTCGTCACAGGAAGAATACACAGGTCCTTAAACGATGCATACATATTAGGAAAAAAAGATGTCAGGCAGGTGGAATGCTTCATACATGGGGGACAGAAGTCCTGTATCTTTACCTCTGTGTTTCCGTTTGACTCTTCAACAAGGAAGCTCAGCTGAGAGCATGTCTGGACTGGGTAAGTGACTTCTGTACTTGTCAGCATGGTGTTCCTCAGATGTATTGAATTTAAGCTGTCCTATGACTGAAGGTACCAGAAATAAGCATATCATAGTTTTGAGGTACTGTTCTGAGAACATATCTTTGAGGTACTGTTCTGAGAATGTATCTTTCAGTTTCTGAAAAATGTGCTCCACAGTTGGAACACTTAGGGTTTCTTTATAAAAACTCTCAGAGGTCAGTTGAGGTGCCATGTTACCTTGCTAAGCTCTATGGAATTTCCCAGGGAGTTTTATTTGACTATCAAGTTTGGTTACCAAATCTGTGGCTTCCTCAAACTAAAAATAATGATCGACTTCAATATCTTCCATCACTTCACTGAACGAATGTAGTACTGCAGTCAAACTACTGCCTACAAAGATGATATCAGAGGTGTGACCCTGGAGATTTCCTCAAAGTGTTCTTGTGAAGGACATTTTTAATAACAACAATGGTAACAACGAAATCAGAATCTGTTGCTGCACTACAGAGCACAAATTCTTGGCTGGGTACTCAGTCATCCCATCTAATATTGCATCATCATTTATGTCATTTAAACATAAAGAAGTGCTGGCATGATGTCCATTAAAATTTCAGAAACATCACGCCTGCCTGTTCAATGGGAATACCAAATTTCCTTTAGTCATTTACCCTTTTCTCCACTGTTTTGAAAAAGAGCAGAAATGACACTGTCAACTCCTAAAAGCAGTTGTGATTGATGGAAAAAATGAAGAAACTTCTGCAGTTGTTCCTAATGCAACAGATACACCTATAATAGGCACTGATTTTGCCGATCACATACATATTTAAGGCACAGGAAAGGCAGGGCAGGTAGATACCTTGAGGATATTTTTCTAAAAGTCTAGGAGAAACAACTTTCATTTTGGAAGAGAATCCATTGCACACAACGTAAACTTGGCCATGACAATAATACTCCATATTTAGTCCCCATTTCTCAGTTAGGGTAGTGTGAAATTTCACAGCCAAAATTTCTGCTTCAGCTTCATAAGGCAGGAAGCCCACAGATTCCTCTCTCAGGTTATGAGATTCATAAACAAACCTCACCAACACAAGTAGGCGCTCTTCCCCTGATATGTCCACTACATTGTCAGTGATGGCTGTGGTTTGGATATTTGACCCTCCAAATGTCATGTTAAAATTTGATGCCCCATGTTAAAGTTGGGGACTAACAGGGGGTGTTTGGGTCATGGGGTAAATCTGTCATGAATCATGTAGTGCTGTCCTTGTGTAATGTGTGAGTTCTTGCTGTCTTAGTTTCTACAACAGCTTCTTGTTGAAGGGAACCTGGCACCTCCCTCCCCTCTCTTCTTCCAGTCATGTTATCTCTGCATGCACCAGCTCCCCTTTGCCTTCCATCCTGAGTGGAAGCAGACTGAGTCCCTTGCCAGACACAGATGGTGGTGCCATGCTTCTCGTACAGCCTGCAGAACCGTAGGCCAAATAACCCTCTTTTCTTTATAAGTTACCCAGCCTCAGGTATTCCTTTATAGCACCACAAACTGACGAAGAGTGATAATGACAAGGAAGTGTGAAATTCTCACTTCCCTTAGAGTTTCTTCCCTAATACAGTTCTCACAGATCTCTAGCATATGATTCTACCGTGTTTCCAAACAGAACAGTGTGTTGTGTTAGCCACTGTTGTCTCAGAGTGCTTTCTTAGGACCTCTTCACCAGAATTTATCTGGCACTCCAGCAGTGCTTGACAGTCATCGGGTGTAAAATTACCTTCTGAGGTTTCATCACCCCAGAAGGAATGTTTAGCTTTCCCTTAAGAATCAAAATTTCAAATAAAGACTTTATGTTTAGCTTTCCCATGAGAGTCAAAACTTCAAATAGAGACTTTATGTATTTTTTTGTTTTCCTTCTTGTCAAAGATTAGAGGTAAAATGTTCTAATCCTGTTCTTCATCCCATTCTCTGCACTGGGGTTCTGAGCATTGCTGTTACTGGTTTCTGTGTGTGTGTGTGTGTGCATGTGTGTGTTTGTGTATGTGTGTGTGTGTGCATTTTCCTCTTCAGTGTTGTGAACATTTTCTGCTTTATGTGTTCTGATTTCATCTTCACTCAATTCTTTTATTCATTTTCCCTATCATTTAGATTGTTTAAATAACTAAGATCAATTATTGCTGGTATTACATTATCTTAAATAACTATCCTATAAGCACTAGTTCTACAGATCATAAGAGGTCTCAAAGTAGTTGGCACATACTTGACAATGTTTTTTTCGTTGATCAGATGTTTTCTCTTCTGTCCACTTTCTTACAATTCACCTGTTTCTGGCATCTGGCTGGATCCGGTGGGAAACTGGAAAAAGCCAGGTCAAACTGTATGCTCTTTTGCAGTACAATTGGTGGCAGTGCAGACCTCACCTACCCTCTGTTGTGCTCAGCCTTCTTAGGGTGGCCTGCTGGACATAGGGGCCCAGGAGAGGAAAATGTGTTGTTGTGTTTTAACAGACCTTTTTTTTTTGAGATGGAGTCTCACTCTGTCACCTAGGCTGGAGTGCAGTGCCATGATCTCAGCTCACTGCAGCCTCCGCCTCCCAGGTTCAAGTAATTTTCCCACCTCAACCCCTCGAGTATCTAGGACTATATCTGGGACCACCACCCCTTGATAATTTTTGTACATTTGGTAGAGACAGGGTTTTGCCACATTGGGCAGGCTGATCTCCAACTCCTGACCTCAAGTCATCCACCCGTGTTGGCCTCCCAAAGTGCTGGGATTACAGGAGCGAGCCACCATGCCCAGCTGTATATCTTCTTTATTTTGTTAATATGATGAGCTATAGATTGAATTTTGAATGTTGACCCAACTTTGTATTTCTGGAATAAATACCACTAGGTTATGTTTGGTGTAGTATTTTTTTATATGTTGATATATTTAATTTGAAAATAATTCATTGTAGATTTTTGCATCTATGTTCAAAATAAATATTGGTCTTTCCTTTTACTGGCTGTCTCACATGTTAGTAGCAAGTAAATATTCCCTTCTTTCTCTAGTCTGGATTCTCCAAAGAAACAGAAGCGAGAGGGTATATGTGATATATGTATGTGTGTATATTTTATAGAAATTGGATCACATGATTATGGAGACTGAGAAGTCCCACGATCTGCCATCTGCAAGCTGGAGAACCATGAAAGATGGTGGCATAATTCAGTCCAAGTCCTAAAGCCTGTGGGGTGGGTGTTGGGAGGTGATGGTGCAATTCCTGGTCTGAGTCTGAAGGCCAGAGAACTAGGAGCATTGATGTCTAAGGGCAGAAGAAGAAGATGGATGTCTCAGCTTAAGAACAGAGAGCAAATTTGCTCATTCTTTTCCTTTTGGTTCTATTTGGGCCCACAATGGTTTGGATAATGTCCACCCACATTGGTGAGAATGATTTTCTTTACACAGTTACTGATTTAAATGCTAATCTCTGCTGGATGTACCCTCACAGACACACCAGAAATAATGTTCTAGCTGCTATCTTGGGCATTCCTTAGCCCAGTCAAGTGGCACATAAAATTAACCATAACACTCCTTTTCTATTTTCTGGAAGGGATGTATAGAATTGGTGTTATTTCTTCTTTTAATGTTCAGTAGAATTTGCCAGTGAAAATATCTGGGTCTTAAGTTTTCTCTTTTGAAGGTTTTAAAATATGGATTCCATTTAAAAAATATTTGTAGGAATATTTAGGGTTTCTATTTCTTCTCTGCTGAGTTTTGTTATACAAGAGTACCCTGCCTTCAAGAAAATTACATTTTATATGGGGAATAGATGATGTAGTTCCTTACATAACTGTGTTATAGGCTCAGGGAGGCATAGCCTGGTGAGCAGTAACACTGTGATCCATTATGTATTCCATAATATTGCAAGAACCAGAGAAAATTAATTTAGAATATTAACAAGATTTTATTCTGTAGGAAGAAGAATCCAGAAGAAACTGAAGTAAGTGTCAAGGTCTTCAACGTATGATTTATGGTTCAGAAAATACTTTTGGTCTTTGTAAGAACTGAGTGTTCAGTGAGGAGTTTGATAGAGAAAGCACACTTAAAGATTGAATCAACATGGGAGGGGAGAGAAAATGGGAGCTGGGCACAGATTTTCTGTCCACAAGTTGCTACAGGAACGTTGAAGAATGAATCATTAGAAAAAAAAAATCCAGATTGTACAACAGACTTGACTTATTAGATTCAAAATTTGCTTCCTCTTCCAGTACAGTTTTTTTAAAAACCAAAGTGGCATTGAGATTGCTGGTAAAATACTTCAGAATTATAACTTGGGAGGATAAGGGAGAAATTTATGACATCACACTATCAGGGACAAAAAAAAACCACTGTTTTTATAATTAACTTTAAAAATTGATAAACGTTATATTGAACAGTCAATTAAACAGAACATTTCTACAAAGTAAATAAAACAAAAAATAATCAATTGATATTCAAAGAATTAAAAATATTAATAACACTTAAATCAAATGAAATAAAATATCATATGACTAACAGTTTGGTCAAGATACTCTTCTGAGACACTTGAGAGGCCTTGGGACTAAAATAAGATAGACTTTATGAGGTATCTTCCTACTGAGAACACATGACATAAACACATTTCCATGTGATATTGGGGTACAAAATCTAGCATCTTAGAAAAGTACAAGGTAGAAACTAAAGTATGGAGTCATCAAAGAGATAACAAAAAGTAACACTGCTAAGTGAATTTCAGGGATATAACTAGAGATAGCAAAACAAATAGATGAAGGAATGAGTTTGGAAACTCCGATGGATGTTTTACCTGGAGAGATATGTTCAGGTTGGAAGATAGAAGTAGTGTATCATACAGGGGTTTGGGTATAGAACTGCTATTGGCACCACACTCTTTGGATAATTTTGGTCAATCGTAATGTTATGAACAATAAAAGCAGTAGGACATCAAGAAGCCCTAAAATCTTTGATAAATGGTGGTGCTGACAAAGACTTTCTCTTTGACCAAATTTAGACAGGCTGGTCTGATCCCTTTTTTCAACTAGGCCTTGTCATTATACATTGTCTTTGGGCTGACTTAGCTCAGTTTTAGCAAGCATCTCCCGTAAGCCAGTTTGGAAAGAATCCCCCATCCTTTATATCTGATTATACTCAATATCTCATTAAATTCCTCAACCCCACTCTTTGTATTTGATCATCTTTGGTCTGTGTTCAGTGAGGGGTTTGATAGAGAAACCACACTTAAAAATTGAATCAACATGGGAGGGGAGAGAAAATGGGAACTGGGCACAGATTTTCTGTTTACAAGTTGCTGTAGGAACGTTGAAGAATCCTGTTAATATCAAGAATCCTGTTAAGTCTGTTTAGCAAGAATTCCCCTACCTTGATATCTTCTCTTAGTAATTTCCCATTCACTGACTCCCCACTTTGCTCATTTGCTATGAATCCTTAGCTATCTTTGCTTTATTTATTCAAGTTGAACTAACCTTTCTTCCTTACTGCAATAGTCTTGACACTATGGCAGTAATCCTGAATAAAGTCTCCCTGATAATTTTAGTGTCAGAATAATTATTTCTTTGACAGCGGTCAAAGTAATATCCATGGTGGTTTCCTTCCAATAAAATGATAAAGAGCATAAGAAAAAGTTTTAACACTGTATTAGGGGTACTCTAAAAATGTCCTAGCAGAAGAAAAAAGTACATATAATTCTTTTCATGCTCTGATCCCTAAACGTTGTGCAAGATGCTAGGGTAAGGCCTACTATAGAATGAAAATTAGGTTAAATTGAATTACACATTTTTAAAATCTGACTTAATAAAAACAAGCACAATATCTAGGAACTTTTGATTACTTACAAAAATTGTTCTAAAATATTTAATGATAATTTGTGAATATGACAGATATATTTGAGAAAAAGATCTCTTTTACTGATCATTAAGTCTTAGGTTTGACTTTACTCCCTCATCCTAGAGTAAGTATTTCCCTTTTTTTTTTTTCATTGCTTTTGGGTTCTGTATCCAGAACACTCATTTCAGGTACTATTTGCACAGTGGTGAACCAAATAGTCATGTTTTCTGCCCTCTTGCCACAATTTAAAAAAGCCTTTTGAATTTGACTTATCTAACATCAGCTTACAGAAAATTGTGATCCATGCATGTTTTTTAACAAATCCAGCATAATTGATTATTTGTTTGGGTATGAAGAATGAAGGGTGATCCCAAATTCTTTTTCCTGAGAAACCAGAAGATTGGAGTGGCATTTCTAAGATTAAGTGATAGGGATTCCAAGTTTTAAGGAAGACATCATGAATTCACTTTTATTGATGTTAGCTTTCAAATTTTTATTAACCATCAAGAGACACTTTTGAGTAGGATAAGCAAGAGACTAGATTCAGAAAAGATATCTAGCTGAGATATTAATTTTGGAATTATCACCAGGTGTCTGTATTAAAAAGCATACAACTAAATGATATATTCAACAAATTATATTCAAAGCAAGAGGATCAAGGTTATACAACATAAAAAGGTTGAAGAAAAAAGAATAAAAATCAAAGGGACTGGGAAAGACCCATGGGTAGGGTAGGAAGAAAGCCATGGTATTCTGAAAGCCAAGTTAAGAAAGTATATTAAAGAGAAAGGAGTGGTGGGAACACTTAAAATATACTCTCTCAGCAATTTTCAAGTATATAATACATCATTAATTATAGTCATCATACTGTATTTCTACCCTAGATCTCTTGGACCAATTTGCCCTGCCTAACTGAAATTTTGCATTCTTTGATCAACATCTTCCCAATCAACACAACCCCCCTTATCCCCTCTTAACCGCCATTCTACTCTCTGCTTCCAATGATATGGTATGTGAGTTAATAAGTATGTTAGTTAGCCTGATTTAGTCATCCCGTAACATATACATATATCAAAACAGGATGTTGACACCATAAATGTATATAATTTTTATTATAATTTTTATTTGTCAAATACACATAAATATAAAAAAGAGGAGAGTGATCAATAGTTTCAAACATGGCTGGTAGATTTTTTTAGCATGAGGACTAAGAGCTATCCTTTTGATTTTGCAATGTGAGATCATCAGAGCCATTGATAAGACCAATTTTAGTAGAGTACACTTATGAGAAAAAAAGAGAAGCACTGGAAATGAGAATATAGATTATTCATTTGAGGAATTTTGCTGCAGAGGTGAATGCAGAAATGGGGCAGTAGTTGGTTGGCAAAAGTGAAGAATGGAGCGACAAGAACATTTATTAATCAGGAGCATGTTTATTTCAAGAGGGTACAAATACTTGCAAATGATGGAACTGATACAGTCAAGTATGAAAGCTTGTCATATAGGGTAGGTCAGGGAGAATTGCTGTAGTAATGATACTAAGACAATATAGAATTTCCTGCATAAATGGGAGGATATATAACAGCATGCATATGTCACCTAAAGTAAGTGGAGGAAAAGCAGAGAAACTGGGTGAACATTTACTTATTTATTTATTTTGAGACGGAGTCTTGCTCTTTCGCCCAGGAGGGAGTACAGTGGCACAATCTCAGCTCACTGAAGCCTCCGCCTCTGAGGTTTAAGTGATTCTCCTGCCTCAGCCTCCTGAGTAGCTGGGATTACAGGCATGCACCACCACATCTGGCTAATTTTTGTATTTTTACTAGAGACAGGGTTTCACCATGTTGGCCAGGCTGGTCTTGACCTCCTGACCTCAAGTGATCCACCCGCATCCACCTCCCAAAGTGCTGGGATTACAGGCGTGAACCACCATGCCCAGCCTGGCTGAACATTTAGAGAGATAGATGGTTAATGGAAAATCTGAGGGTATTCTCAGCCAGTAGCCAAAAGCAAGAGCTAAATTAGGAGAAATGATGGTGATTTTGTGATTACATATAAAAGCTAGGTGATTTAGTCAGGGTTCTCTAGTGGAACAGAACTAATAGGATATATGTATACATGAAAGAGAGTTTATTAAAGAGAATTGACTCATGTGGTCACAAGGTAAAGTCCCACGATAGGCCGTCTGCAAGTTGAGGAGCAAGGAAGTCAGTAGTGGATCAGTCCCAGCCCCAAAATCTCAAAAGTAGAGAAACTGACAGTGCAGCCTTCAGTCTGTGGCTGAAGGACAAACAGCCCTAGGCAAACCACCTAAGTTCATGAGTCTAAAGGCCAAAGAACCTGGGGTCTGATGTTCAAGGGCAGGAAGCATTCAGCAAAGGAGAAAGATGAAGGCCGGAAGACTCCGCAAGTCAGCTCACTCCACTTTCTTCTGCCTGTGCTGCAGCTGAGGCGATGGTGCCCACCCAGATTAAGGGTGTGTTTGCCTCTCACAGTCCCCTGATTCAAATGTTAATCTCCTTTGACAACACCCTCACAGGCACATGCAGAAACAATACTTTGCATCCTTCAATCCAATCAAGTTGACACTTATTATTAAACATCACACTAGGTTGAAAGTCACAAGTACTTGAAGGGCTAAAATGGGCTTACTTTCTCTCTTTCCCCCCATTCCTTCCAACCCCCTCAAACTGGAAAATGTAAAATCCAACCAAATAGAAAGGTTGGATTTCTCTTTCTCCCTCCTTCTGCCTCTGCTTTCCTTTCTTTCTCATCTGCTCCTAGTCACAGTGAAGAGGATTCAGGATTTTTAATCCATTATCCCCATCTGAAAACAGAGCAGTATTTTTTCCTCCTGGGTGGAGTGGAGAAAGAAGAAGTGCCAAAGAGTTCAGGACGATAATTCCTGTAAATAGAAAAGAGAGAGAAGCCTGAAGAAAAAACAGTAGGCAAAGCTAGACAAACAGATCTATGATAAACAATTAGTTGAAACATCATTGGTTTCAGAAGAGTTGTCTAAGCCATTTATTTTTACTGTAACTCTTTAGATACCAGCATATTTGTTTTCTGATACCACTCCAAGATTATGAAGTCACATCATCATCTACTTTTGAATTTGGACAAAGTCTAAAAAGGAGTCTTCTCTTTTTCTGTGAAAAAAATTGTTGTAGTATAAGTAATATCACTCCAAATATTTTTTGTTAATTTGCCTAATATTATGGCAACTAAATACACTAATTTATAAAGTCTGTATAAATGGAATCCCTGGGGAGGGGGGTAATATGTAATTTGCACATCCAAACATGGCAGACCAGAGTTGCAGCATGCACTCCTTACGAAACAGATAAGAGGGGCTGCTGGAATACATGGCACACACACAGCACTTCCAAAATGATCTGTAGAGGGAAATAATTGTTAGTGCCTTTCCAATTCATATAGAGAATTCAGTACATTTTAAAATTAAGGAATATTTATTACTTTTTAAAATTAAAGCTTTCAATATAAATAAATAACTTCTCTTTTACTGGATTTTGAGAGAAAGATTTTTCCTCAGGCAGACATTAATTTAACAAAATGTTAAATTTTACAGATAAAGTTGATTTATATTCATAACCACACTCATGAGATAGAGGATCATTTTGAAAATAAACAAGTAGGAATTGATGGCTACTATATCTGAAGGCTTATGGAAAAACAGATGTTTGTTAAAACACAGTAGACTCTATTAGCCAGTCTCATGAGTGAAAAGAAGTCTTCTATTCTTCCTTGAGCCTCTTCTCTGGTGGTCAAGAACATTTTCAGATCAAGATGAATGTTACTATTTTTGCAAATACCAAGCCATCATTCCAATTCTTCAGTATTGTCCCTGTGGGAGGCAGGCTATGCCCTTCCTCAAAGAGGTCTACACCCTAATCCTTGCAAGCTGTAAATATATTACATTAGGTAGGAAGCAAGGACTTGAAGATCTGATTAAGTTTACTGACCTTGAGAAAAGGAGCACAGCCTGGATTATCTATGTGGGCCACCTTTAATCACATGGCTTATTAAAAGCAGAGAACCTTTCCAAGCTGTGGCCAGAGGGAAGTATGAAATAGGAAAAAGGTCAGAGGGAGGCAACATTGCTAGCTTTCAAGATAGAGGAAAGGGACCCTGGCCAAAGAATGTAGGAGGCCTCTAGAATCTAAAAGTCAAGGAAATGGAGTCTCACTTGATAGCTTCAGAAAGGAACGCCAACCTCTGACTCTGACTTTAGCCCAGTGAGAACCCTGTGAGACTTCTGACCTACAGAACTGTAAGAAACAAATTGGAGTTAAACCTCTAAGCTAGTGATCATATGCCGCCTACAGGTAAAATATTTCTAAAGTATGTTGCCCCTTTTCCTGGCACTTTTTACAGTAAAAAACAAGTATGCCTTTTATTTTTTTAAAAAATGACATATGAATATTATGTTGATAAATTAAGAAATTTTTATTTACATTTCTAGATATGCTTTTCCTCAGGACACACTTAAATAGAGAGTTCCCCTGATACTTTCAAATATGTTATTTAGAATGAAATGTAATTATGTGGTAGTTTTTTGGTTTTTTTTTTTTTTTTTTGTACCTCACTGGTTTTATAGATTAAATAAATGCCAGTAATCTTTGTTTACATGATAATCTGTTTACCCTTGGATGCAATTCTCATGCACAAATATCTGTTGAATGAATGAATGATTGAATAATAAATGGATGAATGGACAGAGGAATAAAAGGAAGGAATGAAGGAATGAATAAACGAATCTTTAGTTATGCCTTATAGCCACAAAAGTATCTCTCCATCTTCTGATTCATTTTAGAAAGACCCAAGAGATTGTGCTTAACCAACAAATCTCCCTTTTAGAATATTGTATCAAACACAGGAATGGTCAATGAATAAGTTTTGTATCAGTCATATTACCTTTATGTTTCTTTTGATCAAAATTGAATTATGATTTTACTCAATTATACTATTTTCTGTACTTGTATAAATATATTTAAGTGTAAATATATTTTGAAGTTATGTAACATAAAAGTTTGTGGATATAAGGACACATATAAATTCATTAATATCTGGGTAAATGTTTCCTATTGTTGAAATTTAATATGTAAGACATTATTATGAATATAAAAAAATCACAAAGGGGGTAAACATTTAATGAAAAGCTGATATGTTGACTATAATTGTGTGGTTTAGCTTTTATTATTATTATTTTTTGAGATAGAGTCTAGCTCTGTTGCCCAGGCTGGAGTGCAACGGCAGAATCTCAGCTCACTGCAACCTCCGCCTCCCGGGTTTAAGCAATTCTCCTGCTTCAGCATCCCGAGTAGCTGGGATTACAGGCTCCCGCCACTACTCTGGCTAATTGGTTTAGCTGTATTTTATTTATTGAGTTCCTTTTCATGCCTGTTCATGTATACCACAGAGATCTTTATATGGTTGCAGTTATATTTGAATATTACATTTTATTGAGTTTATGCTTTAGTAATACATATTTCTTATTATTCCACACATATGATTTATTTCATACATACAATTTTTAATAGGTTCATACTAGCCTGTGTTATTGATGTAGCTTAATTTATTAAGTTACAGGTTGAGTATCTATTATGTGAAAAGCTTAGGACTAGAGTGATTGGGACTTTAGATTGTTTTCACATTTTGGAATATTTTCATATATATAAAATTATATTTCTTATATATTTTTAAATTTAAAAATACTCATAACCTGAAGGAAATTTTATACAATATTTTAATAATTTTATGCATGAAACCAAGTTTTGACTGGACTTTGACTACGGCCCATCATAAGAGGTCAAGTGTGAAATTTTCCACTTGAGGTGTCATGTCTGTGCTCAAAAAGTTTCAGATTTCAGAGCAATTCAGAATGGACTTTCTCATTAAGGATGTTCAATCTGTACTTTCTGCTCAGAGTTCAGGCTGGTCAGGTACAGAAGCCAATATAGGATTTGACTTTTAAAAATGTATAATTTAAAAAATATTGTTGATGTGATTAATATTTTTGCACCTGGCATATAAATGGAGTATGTGGTGATATTAGTGGTAAAAGGGAATGCTCTCTATTCTGCCCTAAAAATCAATATAGAAAGTACCCTAAACATATTAACAACTGACTTCACCTGCCTCTCAGGAGATTTCATGTCTACTCTTGGTGATTTATGTATTTTCAGTGAGTATCAAATAATTTGAATGTTGCCTAAAATATATACAATTATGAAATGTTTAGCTATGGCTGAAACAAAATCATACACACTAAAGCTAAATATAAGAAAATTTGCATTTCTTGAATTTTCTGCATCTATGTCAATTCTACCATCCATTGATCTGGATAATAAAAAATTCAGTATGTTTAGAAATTCAGAATGGAAATAAAATAATAATAAATCTACAGTGATGCAGCATTGCATTTAGAATTAAGGTCTACCCAAATCAAATCTATTACATGTCTGTCTAGCCCCCTCACTCTCTTACTGAGAATCATAAAACCAACATACAACTTAAAGCTATCTTGTACTAATATGCATCAAAACCTCCTCCAATTTGTCTAGCCTGTCACGAGGACAGCAATTCCCACTCTCCTTGTGCAATATTTATTCTATTAATGTCAGTCCCTCTCAGGTCACCTACTTATCTGTTGATATTCTTCTGCCATTGAAGCTTTTGCTGATTTCAGCACGTGCCAGAAGACTGCAGAAAGAAGAAAGGCAGCACTGAAGGATACCTCCTCTCTACATTATTGAGCTTCTTTGAAAATAGGCATAAAAGTGATGCTTCTAGGTTCTTCTATTCAAAAATAGAGATGGTATGGTTTTCATCTTATAACTTACATGTGTATGTACATATTTCCCAGTTAGAGTTTTGTGGAAAATACATGGATTTAACTCTATTTTTGCTCTTTGACAAAAATAATCAGATTTTATTCCTCTTTGAGTTTTGCATTGTTTACAAGAGGGCTTGGTACACCACACATTTAGTATAATATTATTGTTTCAGTATTCTTAGTCACATTTATACAGTGGTTCTTTTTTCCATATCTCTGCTTTTTTACTTTCTAAATAAATTTGATTGTATTATTTCCACTATTTTTTTCTCTTTCTTTAGTGAAAATCTTTGAATCTCTACATTTACTTTAGTAAGTGGTAATGGTTCAGTTTCTGGACTGTTCTTTAATGTGTTTCAGATGAAAACTTTTCACTTACAAAACAAAACATTATTATGTACTTTCACTAAATCTGTAAAAATATCCCAAGAAGCAAAGCACATGTTGATTTTCTACCAAAGTTGGGTTTCACTTTATTAATAAAAGCATGCAGAGACTGATTACACTTTCATAGTTTTCTCCACTAATTGTCTTGTCTTCAAATATTTGTGATAATATTTTATATGGTAGACCAATAGAATATGGTTGAGAGAAGTCTTATCCTGCACCTGAAATGACGATAAGCTAAAATGTCTAAGTAAAAGAAAACTCCAGGAGGTTTTAACAAGGAATCCAGTCAAGTCCATATGACTTAGATTTTGAATTTCTCAAGATTCTGTGTGCCAGAAAATCATGCATGAAGATATGTGAGTAAAATTATTTCTCCTTATTTGACTATATCACAGAAGATATATGTCACATCTGGGAAGATAGCTACTCTTCAGAATGCTGACTGATTTTTACTTTGAATGTTCATGAATCATTTATTTGAATGTAATAGTTCATAATATTCTAAAGATGATTTAATAGTAAACCCACAATGTAAAAAGGTCACAGTATTTGGTATGATTCATTTTATCTCTGTAAGGGTACAAGCAGAATATGTAGCTAAAAGTGATCAGAATATCCCAAACCATTAGTGACAGATAAATATTTTGTGCTGATTTTTCCCACTTGTTTTATGTCCATATTTTATCTCTCCTTTGATAGGTTTTGAACGTAATTCTCCAGCTGATTACTCTTATTGCTTGAGTACTTATTTTATTACATAATTTCCCATATAAATGACACATAGCTCCACTTGGGAATAATTTTATTTGGCAGGTAATGGACCATTACTTTCGCTACATTTTACCAGCAAAGCAGAGTATTGGGCAGTGGTATACCTTTGTTTTCATTCTGTTTCTTAACATCGCATAGCTCTTGATGCATGGAGACTGTCTCTACTCTCCATGTTCTCTCATTTCATCCAGCAACAGCCAGAGGAAGGAGAGTAGGATTTGGCAGAAGATTAACAGCACCTGCTTTGACTTTTTCAAGGTTAGAGATAGGGCAGGAAGCAGCCAATGTTTTACAAGGCATGGACTCTTCGTGAAGCATTCATTTTGTGCACCCATTGTTCAAAATCTGTTTCTCTCTTTACTGTGCTCATGAATCTCTGTAAGCACTACTGATTATAGTAATCACACACCTTATGGGTTAAGTGTTCAGAAAGCAACTCAATTAAGCTATATTTTGCACCAGAATAAAAAAAAATAGCAAGACCTTTGTTTTGTCGTCATAGTTCTATTATTGTTTTATTTTCCAGTACTTTGTTCCATCACATTACTTTGTAAGAATTTGAAATTCTTGCATCATGATTTATTAAGAAGCCATAAAAATACTAATACATACATCAACCAGAAGTTTATTATTATCTAAGAGCATTTTCAGCAAAGTGCAATTTAGCTTTTTATGAAATATGTAGCCATTCATGTTTTATTTTATTTATATTTATTTATTTATTTATTTATTTATTTATTTATTTTTTTATTATTATACTTTAGGTTTTAGGGTACATGTGCACAATGTGCAGGTTTGTTACATATGTATCCATGTGCCATGTTGGTTTGCTGCACCCATTAACTCGTCATTTAGCATTAGGTATATCTCCTAATGCTGTCCCTCCCCCCTCCCCCCAACCCACAACAGTCCCCAGAGTGTGATGTTCCCCTTCCTGTGTCCATGAGTTCTCATTGTTCAATTCCCACTTGTGAGTGAGAACATGCAGTGTTTGGTTTTTTGTCCTTGCGAAAGTTTACTGAGAATGATGTTTTCCAGTTTCATCCATGTCCCTACAAAGACGTGAACTCATCATTTTTTATGGCTGCATAGTATTCCATGGTGTATATGTGCCACATTTTCTTAATCCAGTCTATCGTTGTTGGACATTTGGGTTGGTTCCAAGTCTTTGCTATTGTGAATAGTGCCGCAACAAACATACGTTTACATGTGTCTTTATAGCAGCATGATTTATAGTCCTTTGGGTATATACCCAGTAATGGGATGGCTGGGTCAAATGGTATTTCTAGTTCTAGATCCCTGAGGAATCGCCACACTGACTTCCACAATGGTTGAACTAGTTTATGGTCCCACCAACAGTGTAAAAGTGTTCCTATTTCTCCACATCCTCTCCAGCACCTGTTGTTTCCTGACTTTTTAATGATGGCCATCCTAACTGGTGTGAGATGGTATCTCATTGTGGTTTTGATTTGCATTTCTCTGGTGGCCAGTGATGACGAGCATTTTTTCATGTGTTTTTTGGCTGCATAAATGTCTTCTTTTGAGAAGTGTCTGTTCATGTCCTTTGCCATTCATGTTTTAATCCATAGATTACTTCATCTGATTTTTCTTTTGTTTTACCGTAAAGATGAATATTGTCCATGATAACTGATATTTTTAATGGTAGATATATAAATGGACACTACTGTATGTGTGCTATGGCATCATGCCATGAAGGTCATTTATAAGACACGTGATGTGGAGGAAAGTGGAGATTTTTTTTCGAAGTAAAAATCACTACACTTGTTTTAGTTTACATTACTATTCTCTTAATGATCGAAAACATGTTCATTATTCATGGCTGCTCACTATACACCCTTCTATGTCTTATAATAGCAGCCCACCTTTTAAGAACCCCACACTATTATGTAATCATCTAATTGATTTGGCCGTTAATCCTTTACATGTATGCTCATCTCTCTCCTTTTTTTTTTTTTTTGAGATGGGATCTCGCTCTGTCGCCCAGGGCCGGAGGGCAGTGGCGCAATCTTGGCTCACCGCAAGCTCCAACTCCTGGGTTCACGCCATTCTCCTGCCTCAGCCTCCCAAGTAGCTGGGACTACAGGCGCCTGCCACCATGCCCAGGTAATTTTTTGTAATTTTTAGTAGAGACGAGGTTTCACCGTGTTAGCCAGGATGGTCTCGATCTCCTGACCTCATGATCTGCCCGCCTCGGCCTCCCAAAGTGCTGGGCTTACAGGCATGAGCCACCACGTCCAATCTCTTAGTATTAAAATAAAATTTAGTTAAGCTTATTTTAGCTATATATTTAAACAGTATTTCTAACAAGACCCATTTCTAGAAAAGCAATCTTTAGATGAAATTGTATATGTATGTATGTAAAGTCTATTGAGAATTATTACTGAATTTATATTTTCACAAATAATTGCAAGGAATTCAATTTCACCACTTAACGTACCTGCTTGCTTTTGTTCCCATTAAATCTTTGCTAACGAGGAAAATGCTCTGTTATTGTTTTAACAGTACATTTATTTGATTCATACTGAGAATTATTTTTATTGAACATTTTATATTTTTCATTTTGTGATGTTCTTGCTTTTATATTGGTATTTAATTATTTATCCTAAGTATTAATTATTTAGGTTATATTTTGAGTTTTTCAAATCATTGTCATTCAAATTTTAATTATTTAAATGTGTTATTAACTTGTAGTAGTTAAATTTTTTCTCTTTAAAATATAGCAGTTTCTTATTTATGTTTTCTACTTCTTGAGTCATTCTCTTCTCTAAGACTGTATATATTTCAATTACATGTTTATTCTATTCATAGTTATATAGTTTATTTTTTAAATCCATATTTTCAGTGAATCAGGCATAATTGTACTACCTAAAATGATGCAGGGATATACTTTTGATATTTGTTAATAATATAAGTGTTATATATTATAAAAATGTCTAATTTATTATATTTCTACTTGTACTTGGTCTTGCTTCTAGACTTCTTTATTTTTAAAACTACAGAATTTTATATATTATATATAGAATTTACATATGTTTTATATATTATATATAGAATTTATATAATATGTGTTTTATATATTATATATACTTACATGTCTTGAATATAATACAATATTATTAACTGTAGATTAAATCTCTAGACTCATTTATTATGTATATTATATATTATATTTATATGATATATGTGTGTGTGTATATATATATAACAATATATCACATGATACTTATCTACTGTGGCTTTTTTCAAGGCAGTGTCAAAGAGATGATGATGGAAGACAATTGTGGAGTTATGATATTAAACATACTGGATTTGACTATGATAAGGAAATTTCTAATTATATAGTAATTGATCGTTCTGCTGAGGCATTAATTTGACTTATAAATGCCAGTAGTTGGAGCAGCAGTTGCTACTTAGTGGGTTAGTATGTAGTAACGACATTTTTGAAACGCACGATTTATCGTGTATAAAGGGTTGGTCCTTAGTGGCATTAGATGTTAGTATAGTCAGGTCGCTACTTTCACTTCTATCTCCTATGAAAACCAATATAAACATACAGACACATACACACAAACCAAAAATTGCAGTTTGTGATTGAGGCTGTAGGTGAAACTACATTTGTCTTGAATTACAAAATAACCTTTTCTTACTTATTCTCAGTACCATCTTCAATGATGGTTGTCAATAAGAAGGTAGATATACTTATTCATGCTGTGATAATTAGTATATGCCTAATTTTAATTACTAATTCTACTTGTGTATTTGGCATTATTTCCTGTAGCATAGCATGCTGTGAAGTATATTCACACCAAGTTAATTCCCTTCGTTTCTATTAACATTGAAGCAAAGCACATGAGCACATAATTTCGTATAAGAGTTATTAAAGCCAGATGCTAAAGAGACATACTTTCACTTGTATAGCTCACTTAAGTATTGAATGATTTCCTATGACTGAATCAAATCTACCAAACATTACCTCAAAGAAACAGAATCCGATCATTCTTTGATATAATTGTTTTCCTCTCATTGGCTTTGCCCTTGGAATCCTTCCAGCTATAAATGTAAAATATTTGAAAACATATATTCAAGGATTAAAAATGCTACAAATATACCAATGTACATAGGAATTACTCAGTAAACCCGAGCAATATATGGCACGAAGTAACATTGAAATTAAATCACGTAATATTCAGAGTTGTAAAAACTAACAGGCATATTATGCACGGTCTTTTAGTAATTATATATTTCTAACCACGAATATAAACCTTCAAATCCAAGATATAAATATTTATTTATAGTAAAACTTTTTGCTTTTTTTTCTCTCGCCATCACCCCAGCAGGACAGACAAACCCATCATATAATTTATTACATATTAAACTCTCATTACTTTATTTCTATTGCCACACTTATGGGAAGCCTGGTCAAAAATGCAACAGAATAGGGAAGTAGCCTTTTAAAATGAAGAACACACTAGAAAATGTTAGGTTTAATTACAGGTAATAATTTTAAAGCAATATTTCTCTTATAAACATCTGTGGCATTACAATATAAAATTGACTTGATATTTAGATTTTTGTTGATTTCGAAAAGTTCATCCTAGATAAAAATGTAACTTTTATACAACTAAATGAGGTTTCTGTTTAAGCAAAATGCATCAGATAGAAATAATTTCCAATTACATATTTAGGGTTCTCATGAAGGAAAATTTATTTTCTTTTTGTTTACTCTGATTTCATTTTAATAGGAGGTTACCAGAAGAAAAGCTGCAATATGTTGTTTCGAAAAACTTGATGCTGACCAGAATGAAAAATTGTCTTTAAAATGTATTTTCATGGATTCATAAATCCTCTTCAATTTTAGCTGCAAACTCCAAAATAATATGAAGTGAATATGTCAAATTTGTTAAGGAATCTTGGTAACAAATAGGACTATGATAGAGTAATATGAGTTAGCACGGAAGAAGGAGAGAAGTTAGGGTGCATAAAAGCTCAATATTCAGGATAAATATTTTAACTCAATAATACTAAAAATCAATTTTAATGCAAAATAATTCCATGATGATCAAAATATCGAATTTTAAATGAAGGATCTGATCCTGCACTTGCATAAATCCGTTGCACTCGAATTCTTGTCTTGCTAATTGAAATACACATTTGCTGAATTTTTTAAGTAAACATTCAAATGAAATTGGGAATTTTTATTTATTTTTTATTTATTATTTTTATAGACAGGATCTTGCACTGTTGCCCAGACAGGAGTGCAGTGGTGTGATCATGGCTCACTGCAGCTGCAAACTCAGGGGCTCAAGGACTCATTCTGCTTCAGCCTACCTAGTAGTAGAACTACAGGTTTGTACCACCATACCAGGCTAATTAAAAAAAAAAAAAAGTACAGATGGAGTCTTGCTATGTTGCCCAGGCTGGTCTTGAACACTGCTGGTCTCAAGTCCTCCTCCCACCTTGGCCCCCCAAGCACTGTGATTACAAGTATAAGCCACCAAGCCAGGTCTACAATTGGACATTTTGATTTCTAAACATTGAGTTAAAAAGTCATGATACTAAAAATTATGATCGTTTATGGCAACAAAAATAAAATAGAGATAGAGTGAGATTGCTGATAAGCTGATAATTTCAAATCTGTTAATTCTGAGATTAGTGAAACAAAGATTCCAAGAAGGAATTAATGTTTTATATTTTATTGCATATATTAAGGGAATACAACATGTTTTGATATAGGTAGTGAAATGGTTACAATAGTCAAGCAAAATAATATATCATCATCTCATATAGGTACACTTGCGTGTGTGTGTGTGTGTGTGTGTGGCAAAAGCATGTGAAATAGACTCTTAGCAAAAATCGTGAATACAATATTATTAACTGCAGATTAAATCTCTAGACTTGTTTATTCTACATATCTGCTACTTTGTATCTTTTGACTGACATCCTCCCGTTTTTCTTCTCCCTTCACCCCCCACTCCTGGTAACCATTGTTTAATTTTCTTTTGAGCAGTTGACTTTTTTTTTTTTTTTAGATTCCATATATAATGAGATCATGTGGTATTTTTATTTCTTTGGTTATTTCACTTAGTATAATGATATTAGGTTCATCCATGTTGTAGCAAATGGCAGGATCTCTTTTTTAAAGGCTGAATAATATTTCATTATATATTAGATTACATATATACATATATAATATATCACAATTTCTTTATCTATTTGTCTGTCAATAGACACTTCAGTTGTTTCCATATCTTGGCTATTGTGACTAGTGTCTCAATGAACATGAACATTCAAGTATCTTTAATAGGTAATTTCATTTTCGCAGGATGTGGAGAAAAGGGAACTTTTGTACACTCTTGGTGGAACTATAAGTTGGCATGGCCATTGTGCAAAACAGTATGGAGGTTCCTATAGAAATTTAAAATAGAATTACCATATGATCCAGCAATTCCTCTTCTGGGGATATACCCAAGAGAAATTAAAGACCCGTAAAGACTAAATTTAATAAATCTCATTGATTACTATCTTTCGCTTTCTCTCCATCAATCATTTGAATAAAAAGCAGTTCATACGCATGATTTGTCTATATTTTAAAATACATAGCTTATTTATATTATTAAATATTTATATTAGATACAATTTAATATTCACAAATTTTTAGTTGGCTAACACTTGTGTTTCCCAAAAAGAATAAAAAATTTTCAAACTGATATCTGAAAACTTCATTCACTAACCAACAAGTAAGTAACCAAGAAATCTAGTTACATCACTAAAGGGCAGTTGATATTTTAATATAGGATAGGAGCTAATGGAATTGCTTAATGAAAGCAAATAAAAAGCACGTTTTGAACATCTTTATTTCCAATAAAACATTGACTTTATATTAATTTTTCAATCAATTTATCAACTATATTTGTACCATTGCATAGTATATTGGCCTTTTAATAGAATTTTGTTTTTAATTATTTTTATTATTTTATTTTTCTGAAGATAAAAAGAGATCCAGAAAAATTTTCTACTGTTGGTTTAAAATTTTCTCGAGTTATTAGGTAAAATTGTATTTAAAATTGCTTAAAAACAGAAAGTAACAAATTTAGAAAATAAGAGGACTCAGACTGGGAAGATAATAATACAGAGGTTTAATTTAGTAAGTAATTACTAACACGGAGTTTCTAATGAAAATTAGAAATAGTAGAAATAACTTAACTGAAAGCAGCTGGTTGCCACAGAAACAAGATATGTTCACTCTGGTGCTGATTGAAAGGAACGTATCTCGGAAATAACACAGGCCACAGAAGATGGATATCTTTTGGAATCTTTCTTTTTCTCTAGCTTTTCTGTCCTAGTAAAAGATGGCAAGATTGAAGGCCAGGTGGGCATGCAGATATTACAAATGAGAAAATTCTTCTTGACCTTAGCTATTATAAGTAGAAGGTGATTCAGAATCCATATAGTTCAAGTGACAGGACAAGTATTTACTCAAAAATTTTAAAGTTGAAATAAGATGGCAAATAGATTTCAAATTGAGTGCTGTCCTTAATTGATTTGATTGTGACTGTCTGAAGTGGCAGTGCAGCTGGCTTCCTTGGACTCAACATAAAAGAATACAATAGTTAAAAAAGTAAAAAGCTACCAGTTTGGGGGACAAAATTGCAAGTATTAGTGCCGTCTGCTTTCTAACATGAGCATGGAGAGCACACAAGAATCAAAAGGCTTGCAAAAATCAAAAGTATGCAAAAATCTAAAATTCCAGCCAATTAGTATTATCTATAACTAGTGTTTCTAGCCTGGAGCTTTTCTGACCCCAAATTTCAATATACAAACCAACAAACATACATATTTCTGATTCTATAATCAGAAAGGAGGCATTAAAATTAGCTCACTTGGACTTTCTGTAGAGTTTTAGCCACAAAATCAATTCCTTCTGTAGCTTTTGGGAAGATTTTTGAAAATTATATGTTCATGTCATCTATTAAGAATACATGTAGTAAATTAATAACACTTATATTACTTTTAATTGTGCAATTTGATGGGGAAGTTGACTTGCATTTGGATCTTCTCAACCTGCTCATCAGAGAAAAGACAACAGGCCTAGCACTAGAAAATGAGTAAACCAAAATAATTTCCACAATAACGTTAGATTGTGGGGGCAAGGCTCATGTTTTACGCTTTTGTCTATTAGGATATTATGTAGTAAGCATGATTATATTGAATTTGCAATAAAGAGAATCTTTGTTAGGAAAAATAATACAGTGATGGTTTCCCAACATTTTCACATCTTTTCTTCAATACAAATCATGTATAAAGCAGATAAAAATGAAGCTGTCCTAGTTGAATCAGAAATGTAAGACCGAGTGCCTCAAATACTCAAATTCTTTTCCCACCACACCATCCCACTAGAAACAGCGTCTGAATACATTTTGCGGTATTTCTCATGAGATGAGAATCAAATCACCAGAAGCCAGTTTAAGAACGAGTTTTGATCATTTTTTCTGCAAATATCAGAGTTATTTTTAATAAATGAAGATATTAAAATCCAATAAAAGCTCTTTTTATCTTCAAAACAAATGCAAAAGAAAAAACAAAAATAGGTCACTATATGGAGAACACGTGGGTCAGACACAAACTTAGAGTACGGAGAGGAATCAAAAGGCTGAATCATTAATCTAGAGAAGAAAGGATTGTGATAAAAATCATGATTGTGGCAAGCCTGGGTGAAATGGGAGAGAGAGGAGAGTAGACAGAATCTGGGTGGGTGGTAGGATTCAGAGGGTTGTAGGATTGCAGTAGTTTACTAGCATCGAGAAAGTTCAGGAGTAGAGACAAGTCGAGGGTGAATACTTTCTCTTATTTTGTAGGTAAGTGCTCAAAATATTGTGGCTGCACAGAAGATGAGGGATGAGGTCAAGGGGAAAAACAAAAACAAAAAAAACCTACCACCCCATAGCACGGCGGGAGAGGAGCATGTTCTCTCCTCACTGTCTCCCCATCATCTGATATTCTCTAGACCCAATAGGAAATGGGCAAGGGAAATCTAATTATTCAGTCAAGGGAGGTTTGTCCTCCCAGGCACAGAGCAGAGAAATAGATTTGGAAGAATAAATAAGAAATACTCAACACAGCTGCTAATTTCAAGGATGTGATAACTCTGAATATTTTATGCATTTATCATGTCATTTCATATAATCCTCCAGTAACCACCTCTTACGTTCTTTGAAAGTAAACTAGTTTTAGAAGGTTTTTAAATGCTTTATGCTTTAATTTACATAATATAATGAGTTCACTGATTGTACTCTTCTTGGCACTTTGAATTGCCCTAACAATTTTTCATTTTCAAACATATCTTGTGTGTTTCTTTTAAATTTTGGCTGCATAATTTCCACTTAACCTCTGCACCCATGTGTCATCCTGCTCTTTCAATTTCCATAACTAACTTTCTGATCTCTCACTTTAATAATGTACTGTTTATAATCCTGACTAGTTGTATTGACTTTTATTGATAAATTGTATTCTGTCCTGTATTTTTCCCTTTTGTCACATAAAAATTGTGAATCCAAGACAAAACACATATTTCAAGAGATTATATTTCCAAAAGTCACTTATTTTAGATAATTGGATTGAGATATATTGATAGGAAATGTGCTTTAAAAAATAAACCATTTAAATGAGGTTTTCATCACCTAGTAGTTAGTTGTATTTCTTTAATGTCCCCAAGGATATAGCTAATTTCAGCAGATCAATACACATATTTTCTTTCTGTAGAAACTTTAATGTGTATCTGTGCATTATACCTTCTCAAAATATGTGTTATCTTATCTCAATATTTTACAGAGGAAGAAAGTGAGACTTGGAAATGATAAGTATATTGCTCAAGACATCAGCTAAAAAATAACAAAATAGCAATTCCAGCCAGGTTTACAGTCTCCATAATTTGTATACAGTTGACTTGTACAAATATTTAAGGTGCATGTAAACAGACTCTTACAATCTCACTTTTAGAGGTAAGCATACTGGCAATTATTTCATATTGGTAGGATAAGAAAGTCCCAAGTTTTTAAGTATTTGTAAAAAGGAACAAACACTCACAGAAAGAAAAATAGCAGGTACGTACTTACCTTATCAGTCCCTTACATGAAAATAATTGGGCAGCAAAGAGAGATATAATAGGTCACCTCAAAAAAACAGAACAACATTTCCAAGAGACCATGGCATGATAAGAACAGTGATATTATAAGCTTGCAACTGTTGTCATCCATCATACTGGGAATACAAATAAGAATGAGATTTGAAAAAGGGTATACACAGGCAAAGCTGGATTTGAATTATAATAGCTCGCTAAACCTTTTCAAAGCTTTTTCTCAAGAAGCATTTATTTTTTCTCATCAAAAGCAATTAAACAAATAACTCAGCATCACAGGTAAGGCAAATGCAGATGATTCCAGGCCTGCAACAGAGAGCAGACACTGCTTCTATAATCAAATGGAAATCTCATGAGCATTACGAAAGTAACCAGAGCAGCTGCCTTTGAATTCTGCCAAAGAGGCAGGTGCTCTTGAAACATCCCCTTCCACTGCTGCTGCCTGAGTCCCAGTAGGGCACTATTGTCATGCCATTCCACTTGTATTTTGTTATTTTACTCATAGCCACATTTTACTCAGACTATTAAAACTTTGATAGAAATTAAATGCCATGTGTTCACATTAGACTTTCACTAGCAGCTCTATTCTCTGTGAAATATTTTAGTCTGAGAAGAATCCAGATTTCACTGAAAACATTCCTTCCTTAGCCATTCAAGTACGTTTTTTTTTTTAGTTTAGCACTAACATCTTAAAGGGCAAAGGTCTCAGTTTTACACAGTTAAAAGAAAATTACTTAAACCTATGATCACTACCATAACAAATGTTTGCATCAAATAACGTTAAAAATATGTCTCATATACCAAGTAGAACATTGTATTTATCTAGGATAAATATTGAATCATTTTTGCCCATGTACATTCATAGTGACTGCTTTACATTAGGGTTAATTGCTCCCTAATACTTGGGGAAAAAAATCCCAAATCGTATTGTTTTAATCAGGGACCCAGAAAGACTAAAACACAAGACAATTTATCCTAGTTTTTTAAATTGTGTTTGTAAAGTGCATTTTTCTTTTTTATTGTTGATATTTTAAGGTTTTATGAATTTTAACAAAAGGCATATAAACATAAAAAGTAAGATATTTTAAGCCTATATTCAGAAAATTGAAATTCTGAGTTGCTGGATTATAACCAGAGCACAAAATACAATATAGTAAAAAAATAAAACAAATGAATACCATTCAGGACATAGGCATGGACAAAGACTTCATATGAAAATGCCAAAAGCAATCGCAACAAAAGCCAAAATTAACAAATGGGATCTAATTAAACTAAAGGACTTCTGCACAGCAAAAGAAACTCTCATCAGAGTGAAAAGGCAAACTACAGAATGGGAGAAAATTTTTGCAATCTACCCATCTGACAAAGGTCTAATATCCATAATTTACAAGGAACTTAAACACATTTACAAGAAAAAAACAACCCTATCAAAAAGTGGACAAAAGATATGAACAAACCGCTTCTCAAAAGAAGATATTTACTCTGCAACAAACATGAGAAAAAGCTCAACATCACTGATCATCAGAGAAATGCAAATCAAAACCACAATGAGATACCATCTCACGCCAGTTGGGATGGTGATTATTAAAAAGTCAAGAAACAATAGATGCTGGCGAGGCTGTGGAGAAACAGAAACACTTTTACCCTCTTGGTGGGAATGTCAATTAGTTCAACCATTGTGGAAGACAGTATGATAATTCCTCAAGGATCTAGAACCAGAAATACTATTTGATCCAGCAATCCCATTACTGGACATATATCCAAAAGAATATAAATCATTCTACTATAAAGACACATGCACATGTATGTTTATTGCAGCACTATGTACAATAGCAAAGTCATGGAACCAACCCAAATGCCCATCAATGATGGAATGGATAAATGAAATGTGGTACATATCCACCATGGATAATATGCAGCCATAAAAAGGAATGAGATCATGTCCTTTGCAGGGACATGGATGAAGCTGGAAGCCATCATCCTCAGCAAACTAACACATGAAAAGAAAACCTAACATGGTGTGTTCTCACTTATAAGTGGGAGTTGAACAATGAGGACACATGAACACAGGGAGGGGAACAACACACACCAGGGCCTGTTGCAGGGTTGAGGGCAAAGGGAAGGAACTTAGAAGATGGGTCAGTAGGTGCAGCAAACCACCAGGGCACACGTATGCCTATGTAACAAACCTGCATGTTCTGCACATGTATCCTGGAACTTAAAGTAAACTTAAAAAAAAAATAATAAAGAAATTGTTAGCTTATTTGATCCTTAAGTTTATTCAAAATATCATAAGAGTTGCATTGAAATTAGTGGTCTTAAGAATGAGGAATATAGTATAGTGGTCAAGGTTATGGTTATTGAGCCAGATTGCCAGGCTCAAAGTTTGTGTCTGCCATATAATAACTGGGCAAACATTCACAAATTATTTAAATTCTCTGTATCTGTCTTCATCTACAAACTGTGCATCATATTTGTATATATCTCACAGGGGTATTGTGAGAAGTAAATGAGTTGATTTTGTAAAGTACTTAAAAGAGTGTCTGGCATATAGTAAATGTACCATTTTTTCCAGTAAGTTTTCCAATAAATATTTGTCCAATAATTTTTTAAAAGTTAATTTCAACCTACATGAGTATATATCTTTTTATGTATGTATGGTAAGTAATGCTTGACAAATATTATTTTCTCAATCCCTTTTGCTTTTCTACCAAAAATATGATAGGGTTCTCAATAAAAGATAAATTAAAAGCCATGCACTGAATTGGAAGCACATAAGCCATGACCCTGTTGACTTAAATCCTTATTTGGAAAACTAAAGAGGGAGGTGCTAATAAGTAGACGATACATCTCTTCTAAATCTAAAAATGTGAATTTTACTGTTACTGGTTAAATTCATAAGAAAAAGTGTCCCTTCTAAAATATAAAGACATTAAAAATGTAAGAGAGCTGTATACATGATAATTATTATCTTATATTGGTATTCTGTTGAAATTTTTACAATTTACTACTGTTATTTTCACATAATAATATGTACTGTCTTAATTAATTATTTAAACACGTCAAATTAGGGAACAAGACCACCATTAAATATTTGAACATAGATGACAGTCATTTGAGCTCCCTAATTAAGTTTAGTATCAGTTGTTAAACATGTTGATTTGGCCCTTTAAATGTTATGCATAAACATTATATTTCAGAAGAAAATCATCACCTAATAGGGGAAATAACTTTGTCCTTCTTCATTTCAAGTTTAAGTAATATGTTTTTTAGTAACGATAATATTTTTAGTGAGTATCAGTGCTATTGATCATGAACTATGTGCCACGGTAAGAATGCAAATAAATTAGTGTAAGATAACGCTATGAAACATCACAGTCATTCATCTTGAATTGATGCATTAACTGCAGATATGGAAATATTATTTCTGTTGGGGTTTATACCAGTTATCTATTGCTGTGTAGCAAACTACACAAAAACTTACTGGCCTAAAACAGCAAATATTTGTTATAGTTTTCCTGGGAGAAGGAATCTGATCACAGCTTAGCTCTGTCTCAAAGTCTCTCACAAGGCTGCAAAAATTGGGGCTGGGGCTGAGATTTTGTCTGGAGTCTCACTTCCAAGCAAAATTGTTAGCAGAACTTAGGTCTTCACTAGGTACCAGCAGAGAATATTAGTTCCTTGCCACATTTGCCTCTCCGCAGAAAAGCTCACAAGGCAACTGGCTTCCATACAAGTGAGAAAGTGAAAGTAAAAGGAAGAGCAAGACTGCCAGAGTTCTTTGTAACCTAATCGCAGATGTAACATCCCATCGCTTTCTGTATTCATTAGAAGTGAATGAAATGAATCTGTAATAGAGTAACTCAGAAATATACAGGAGCATGCAAACCAAGAAGTTAGAAAATATTTGGGACAAATTTATAATTTTTCTACCACAGAATTGCAGCAAAAATGTTGTGTACTGGGTATTTAGTTTTGTTCATGAACATTTTTATATTAAAATACAGTAAAATTTTTATTAAATTACTTGATTGATGTTAAAGATTTTAGAGTTAGGACTCTAGCCAGTTTTATATTTTGCCACAATTTCAAGCATATGAAGTGATGCCATCTTAATGCTTTCCATCTCAGTTAGAAGCATAGTCATTGTGCTCGGATGGTTTCCAATAACTGCCTGTTTTAAACAGTTGCTTCATAATTATATAGAAATAGTGAAATCCAACAGAAACAGAGTCAAAAATACAAGTTATGAATACTACAGCCATTAACATTTATAGCTACTTTATAGATTCCCATCTGTTTGGTCTTGTCAACATTGTTAATTTATTGACTGTGCTTATGACTTGAAGTAAAAGTCATGCTATAATAATTAGATTCTTCTAACTTGTTAAGTGACAGTGGTTTTCCTGAGTTCATATCGTATAAAGTTTTCAGATAGATTTTCTTGGTTTTAGGATATCTAATATCTCATTTACACATGGAAGACAAAATTCCATTTATAGATATCTGACAGTAGGCTAAATATTGCCGTATGTAGAGCAAATGTAATTCTCATGGCATTGCGAAAAGAAAAACCCCTTGTATCATCTTGGCCCAAATTATTATTCTTTAAATAAGACTATATGTGGGCAGAAGAATTTTCAAATACATAAACACGTGAATATTTCCATTATATAATTTTGTTTAGGTCAAATTTTCTGCTTTGTATTATAAGAGAAAATAGTGGCTTTTTAAAAAAAAATCAAGCAATCTGCATTTTAAAAGGTTAATACTTTTGTGAAGCTTTTTGAAATGTAGTAAACCTAACTTGTTAAACTATATTTTTATATCTTCAAATCCTTAGGTCATAATTATTTTGTCATTCAAGATCTATGACAGTTTGGATGACCAAATTATTTTTTTTCTTGTCCTCAGCACCTGGATGAAGCGTGGAGAAATTTCTTGAGATGATAAAGCCTATAGATAGAAAAAGTTGCACAGAAGGTTGGAAAAGGAGCTTGACTTAGGTGGTGTTGAATACAAGAAGTTTATTAATCAGGTGGAGATATTGAATAGGCAATTGAATATGAGTCTGAATTTAAAGGGAATGATACTGGCAATTATCATCACACAAATGGTATGGCTAGCATGAGACCTGATAAGTTCATTTAAGTATTAATATATGTAGAGATAGGAAGAAACAAGCAAACTGTCTAAGACAGAATGCCTAGTATTGTCAGAAGACTGAGAAAGGCATCAAAGAAACCAAGTTAAAGATGTGCTTCAAAAATCTGCAACTGCATCACTTACACACACACACATGCACACACACACACACACACACACACATATATACAGATAGATATATAAGATGAAGACTAAAACTTAATCTTGAGTACAGTGATATGGATGTCAATTGTTGACATTGACAAATTATATTTCACTTTACTAAGTGGAGCCAACTTCGTGCTGGAGTGGGCTCAACACAAAATGGAAGACAAAATGGGGACAAAAATATAGACAATGGGCATTTGTTAACTTGACAAGATTTTTTTTAGTTATGTATTAGTGATGAATGGCTAAATGTTATTGACTGTTTTGAAATAATAAGACTGAAAGAGAGATAATAAGTTTAGAAAATTCTTGAGGATTCTTGTGTGAGTAAATAAATGAACTATAAAATAAAACAGAAAATAGCAAAATATAAAAGCTAAGTCTGGTTCTTTGAAATGCTTGATATGATTTATAAATCTTGGGAAAAATAAATAAAGGAAAAAGAAAGAAAATATGAATGTACAATGGGAGGGGGTGAGAAATGAGAAATTATGTAATGTGTATAGTGTACACTATTTGGGTGTTGGTTACACTAAAAATTCAAATTTCACCACTATACAATATATCAATGTAATGAAACTGCACTCGTACCTCCTAAATCTATTTTTAAAATTCAGAATAAAAATGCATATTAGCTTCTAACACATTGATTTATAAATATAATGTAATAATATTAAATAAATTTTATCCTTATAAATTTGCAAATGTATCTGAAAATAATAAATTTACGTAAAACTATAAATATAAAAAATGACAGGAAAATAAACAGAAGTCTTGAATAAGTTACTTTTTAATAAGTAGAAATTAATTAAAGCCTCATAATCTGCTTACTCCAAAATTCCTAGACCTGTGTGCTAATTTTTTTCTTGGTGAATTTCACCTAATACCTAAGGGCTTTATCATCTCTTTCTAAGACTTATAGGTTCTTTTCACTTATGAACAAATATCCACATACCTTTAAAAAATGTTTGGTTAACTGAATCCCAAAGTATATTAAAGGCACTATAAATGTAGGTTGAGCACATGGACAAAAAGAGCAAGCCAGCATGTGAAGAAAGATGGGAAGAGTTCCATCCAGCAAGAAGAACACATGAAAGTACTGAATTAGGAAAGACCTTGGAACATTAAAGAAAACTAGAAAGGAAACACAGTGACTTCCATCTGTCAGACACTGCTTGAACTAACAAGCTGGAAGCAGTAGGCAGTTTCAACATCAGATCATGCACATTACATACTTTTGATACCTCAATATTTGTGTGAAGCTGCTTCTTGGGTGATTGCTGTGATAAAAAGGAAGTAGCTTGTAAAAATCAATATGGAACAGAAAATAAGAGTGTTAGTGTCCAATTTGAATCCAATATTTAAGAAGATGTGCAATATCCAACAAGCACACCCATCCACTGGAGAAAATGCAGAACAAGGCATTTAGTTTTGTGTGTTGCAGACATGGTGAAGAAGTAGAGATGAATAAAGTATCAGAAGGATGGCAAGATTATTTCTCCTTCCAACATCTTCGAATGAGCACTTTTAAGTCCTTGCCATGGGCTGAAAAATAAAAGTTGATAGATGCACAAAGATTCAAACACAGATAGCGAAAGCTAATTGAGTATTTCTACTCTTTCATGTCATTGAGTATCTACTAAAAAAACTTTGGATAAGGAAATTTATGGTAGTTAACCCAGCAGACGAAACCAACAGAAGCTAATAACAGACTTTATTAGCTCTTATTTAAGAGCTCAAACATAAATTATTGTGACTTTAAAAATCAAAGTATTTCATGATCTACATATAAAACTAAATATTGAGTGTGAAATGGAGACAACACTGATTTAAAAGTTTTTCATTTAAAAATGTAATAGGGTCTAATATATACATTTACAATATTCAGGTTAAAATTAAAAAGAATATATTAGAACAGATTTAAAATAATATCCCATTTCCTTTTGCTTTCTATTGTGCTATAAGCTTATAAATATGCCTACACATCTCTAATGGAAAGGAAAACATAGGTTGTATCGTATTTGGAAGATACTGATTTTGAAAATAGAAGATCCAGATTATACCAGAGATAGTAAAATCAGAATGCTTGAAAGCCATATTCAAGAGCACTCTCAAATTTCTCTACTCCCCTTAGCATTTGGTTCCATTCTTCTACATGAGATTTTATATGTCTTCTAGCAGAAGGAAGGATGTGGGAAATGGGACAGTGCAGTAAAACAGGAAAGTTTCTAGTTCAAATAAATTTACTAGTTCAAAATGATGACCACACAGTCAAATATAGAACTTTAAAATATTTCTACTTCTCACTGGTACAAATCTTCAATTGTGCTGTCCATTATATTATTAACAACATATGGATGTACCACTGTTGCAGAAAGTTCTATTGGACAGTGCTGCTATAGGATGAATACAATATGAAAGGGCATCGATTGATTTCCTTACTGAATATATACTGTATGATGGTAGCAACCTTTTTTTCTAGATAACATTATTTTCTACAGTATGCTTTGAAAACATATCACAGACAAATGGAATGTAATATGTTTTTTGAAAATGCATGTATGTGGTTAAATAGATATTAATAAATGAGTCTTCACAATGCAATGGTAAAATGATAGGCAGATAGTATTAAGAAAATGTATACAATATATGAAAAAAAACTAGACCCCTAAAGGTAGACTTCAGATGAATTAGAGATTTAAGTATAAAATATAAACCTAAAAATCTATGCAAAGAAAATAAGTAACATCTGGAAAAGGAGATGGAATTCTTACTCTTTAAATCACAAAATTACAAGATAAAAATGTTTCATTATATCAAAATAAGATAGTGTTTCAGTGAAAGATATCTTAGATATAATTAATGTTTTATATGACCTGTTAAGAGAAAATAGGTCATAATTTAACAATTGTCAAACACCAAGTGTGCATATAAAATGCCTCCAAACAAGTAAATGCCTGAAAAATCAATTAGAAAATTATATGAAAAGATAAATTCTAAAAATAACAACATGAAAAGAGAGTAATTATATGAAGAAATAGTTAAACTCTATTAATCAGGTTAATGCATATGAAAACATGCCATGGTATTTTATACCAAGTAAATAGACAAACATTTGGAATTTGAAAAACATCAAGCATTGAACAGAATAGGAATAATATGAACCCTTATACAAAACAAAAATGTAAAAAGTAAAATAAAATTCTCAATGAAAGAAAGTGTGAACCTAAGATTTATATGCAGCCAAACTGATCTTTAATGACTAAATTATTTTTGATGAGTTGTCTAAACGATATCAATTTTTCCAAGAGGTGATTAGGAAAACTTCAGTAAAAGTTCTGATTGCAATCATATTTATATAAATAAATATAGATCTAAGAAGAAAAAGTAAACCTGAGGGAAGAAAACTAAGGTACAAATGTTACATGTTGTGACAAAGAAATAATTCAATGATTAAATAGGAAGATAAGAGAGACATGAAAAAGAAAAGCAGAATAAGCTTATAGTAAATATAGGCAATAAATGGGAGTTAAAATACTGATAAAAACAGACATGTCAAGTAGTAAAAAGTTAAATAAGAAAACAATTACTTAAATGTATTTTAATAGTACAATGATATGCATCAAAATAAAAAATTCTTCTAAACACTTTTAAAATTAGAAATAAAGTAGTAATTATTAAGCAAAGTCGTCAAAAAAGTATAATTAGAGAATATACAAAATAAGATACATCATTGTACAATAATATGATGTAGTTGGGACAAAACATGTCAGTCACATCAATAAATATGAGTGGGTTCTTCTCATCTGTTAAAACTATTTTAAATTTGGTATTCAAATCAAGACCCAACTATACGCTATGTATAAGACACACCAAAAACAATGTTTTTTTTTTTTTTTTTTTTTGAGACGGAGTCTCGCTCTGTCTCCCAGGCTGGAGTGCAGTGGCGCAATCTTGGCAAGCTCCATCTCCCGGGTTCACGCCATTCTCCTGCCTCAGCCTCTCCGAGTAGCTGGGACTACAGGCGCCCACCACCACGCCCGGCTAATTTTTTGTATTTTTAGTAGAGACGGGGTTTCACCGTGGTCTCGATCTCCTGACCTCCTGATCTGCCCGCCTCGGCCTCCCAAAGTGCTGGGATTACAAGCGTGAGCCACTGCGCCCGGCCAAAAACAATGTGATTCTTAAAAGCTTAAAGACATGACAAATAGAAATAACAAAGCAAGACTAGGAATTCAGATATCAAACCAATTAAGATTCAAATCAGAAAAACATGAAAATTAGGAGCTATTTTTAATACAAAATGCCAAAATCCATGAGGAAATCATAACACTTATAAATATCTGTGCAACAAATAACCGAGCAACCATTTTTGAAACAAAAACTGGGGAAGATACAAGGAGACATTAGTAGGCAAAATACTAAGAAGAGGCTTTCACATAAATCATTAACTATGAGACAGATGAAGTGACAAAATATTAGTAAGGGGATAAATACCTAAAGAATATAATAAGATGTTATAGGTATATAGCAAATTTGTAACCTGATAATCAAGAATGTACCTTTTTTCCAAGTGTTCATAAAATATTCGACACATTGATATGTTAGTTCACACAAAAATATCAATATTAAATAAATTAGAAATATATGAACAATATTTCTGGTCATAATGTAATAAGAAATTAACAACAACAAAAAATCATATTTCTTATGGAAATTACAAAATTCTCCATTAATTAACTCTTGGATTATAATGAAATTATAAAATGAAACTAAAGAATTTCTAATAAACAATGATGAAACACTGCAAATCATAATCTGGAATTTTAAAGCAGTGATGAGAGGGGAATTAATGATACTTAAGACTTACCAGTATAGATGATATTTTAGTATAGAATTGAATGCCCAGCTCAATGACTGAAATAAAAAAGCAAACCAAAGAAAGAATAACTAAGAAGATAGTGATGACAAAAGTAGAAATTAATAGAGTATGGAATTGAAAAGGCAATTATGCAGTTATCTTCACTGCTATTCATTCTTGTATTCAAGGTATTTGCCAATACACAAGATAAATAATTTAGTGTAATAAGAATTGGTAAAGAAGAAATATAATTATCTTGATTTGCAGCTGTTATGACATTTTATTTCTGTAAAACCCTAAAGAATCTATGATAAAAGAAATATAATAAAAATAATTCATTAATTTAGCAGTGTATAAAATTAACATACAGACATCGATAGCTGTAATATATACAAACAATTATCAGTTAGAAACATTGTGGTAAAAAAAAATTCATTTACATAGCAACAAGCAATATTAATTTGTAAAACTTAGAAATTAGCTTTCTATTGTTGCTGTAAAAAATGCTACACATTTAGTGGCTTAACACAACACGAATTTTTAGACTTTGATAAATCAGAAATCTGATAATCTCAGTGGACTAAAACCAAAGTGTTCACAGCCTATCTTCTTTTCTGAGGCTCTATTAGGGAAGTTGTTTACTGATCATTTAAGTTGATATAATTTTGTTTCTTGTGGTTGTAGGACCAAAGTGCCCATTTTCTTGCTGCATCTAATTTGAAAGTCATTTTTAGCCTGTAGAAGCCACTAAATTCCTTGGCCTTTGGATCCCTTCCTCCATCTTCAAATTAAACAGCATGATCAAATACTTTTCATGTCATAACTCTCCGATCCACTGTTTGATTTCCACTTTTATGGACTCATGTGATTAGGTTTGGTCCACCCAATAATCCAGGATAATCTACCCTGTCTCAAAGTCTTTAATCTTAATCTCAATTGTAAAGTCCTGACATATTCATAGGTCATCAGGGTTAAGACATGATCTGTGTGTAGGGGTGGGTGGGTGTAATGGAAGGAGATAGGCATTATTTCTCTTTACTATAGAAATAAGTATCTACAAAAACTATTGGAGGAAATTTTTTAAGAATTCTTGAACAACACAAAAGTAGACCTAGCAAACAGAAAGATTTTACTTGCTTTTAATAGGAGAAGTCAACTTCATAAAGATGTAGTTCCCTTAAAATGTGACACAATTTCAATGAATATATCAATAAATACTTTATTGACATTAGTTTAACTAACATTAAAGATCCTATAGAAAAATAAATATTCAATAATATGTAGAAAAATATGAAAAAAGAAAAATAGAACCAGATATGGTCTGGATTTGTGTCCCTGCTCAAATGTCATGTTGAATTGTAATCTCCAACATTGGAGGAGGGGCCTAGTGGAATGTGATTGGATCATGGGTGCGAATTTCACCCTGGCTGTCTTGTGATAGTGAGTTCTCACGAGATCTGGTTGTTTAAAAGTGTGTAGCACCTCTACCCCCTTGCTCTCTTTCTCATGCTCCAGCTATGTAAGACTTGCTTTCTTCCCCTTCACGTTCTGCCATGACTGAAAGTTTCCTGATTTCTCCCCAGCCGTGCTTCCTGTACAGCCTGTGGAACTGAGCCAATTAAACCTCTTTTCTTTATAAATTACCCAGCCTCAGGTAGTTCTTCACAGCAATGTGATAATGGACTATTACATAAAATTGGTGAGGGGAAGTGGGGGATTGCTATAAAAAATACCTGAAAATGTGGAAGCAGCTTTGGAAATGCATAACACGCAGAAGTTTGAAAAGTTTGGAGGGCTCAAAAGAGGACAGGAAGATGAGGGAAGGTTTGGAACTTCCTAGAGACTTGTTAAATCACTGTAACCAAAATGCTGACAATGATATGGACAGTGAAGTCTAGGCTGAGGTGGTGTCAGATGAAAATGAGGAACTTATTGGGAACTGGAGCAAAGGTCACTTTTGTTATACATTTGTGAAGAGGTTGGAGGCATTGTGCCCCTGCCCTAGAGATCTGTGGAACATTGAACTTGAGAGAGATGATTTAGGGTATCTGGTAGAAGAAATTTCTAGGCAGCAAAGCATTCAATATGTGACCTGGTTTCTTCTAAACTCGCATGTTTATGTTCATGAGCAAAGAGACGATCTGAAACTGCAACTTATATTTAAAAGGGAAGCAGAGTGTAACAGTTTAGAAAATTTTCAGCCTGACCATGTGGTGGAAAAGAAAAACTCATTTTCTGGGAAGGAATTCCAATCAGCTGCAGAAATTTGCATAAGTAAAGAGAAAACCAATGTTAACAGCCAAGACAATGGGGAAAATGCCCCAAAGGCATTTCAGAGACCAACACAGCAGCCCCTCTCAACACAGGTCCTGAGGTCTAGGAGGGAAAAATGGTTTTGTGGGCTGGGTCCAGGAATCCACTATCCTGAACAACCTCGGGTTATTTTTCCCTGAATCTCAGCTGCTCCAGCTCCAGCCATTACTAGAAGAGCCCCAGATACGTGCCAGGCTGCTGCTCCAGAGGCTGCAAGCCATAAGCCTTGGTGGCTTCCATGTGATGTTAAGCTTGCAGGTGCACAGAGGGCAAGAATTGAGGCATGGGGGCTGATATGGTTTGGCTCTGTGTCCCCAGCCAAATCTCATCTCAAATTATAATCTCCATAATCCCTATGTGTCAAGACCAGGGCTTGGTAAGCAGTGATTAGATCATGGGTACAGTTTCCCCCATGCTGTTCTGATGGTAGTAGGTGAGTTCTCATGAGATCTGATAATTTTATAAGGGGCTCTTTCTGCTGCGTTCTTTGGCTCTCCCTTGCCTGTCATCAGTAAGATGTACCTCTTCCCCTTCCACCATGATTGTTAAGTTTCTTGAGGCCTCCCCAGCCTTGTGGAACTGTAAGTCAATTAAACATTTTTTTTAATAAATTACCCAGTCTCAGGTATGTATTTATAGTAGTGTGAAAACTTGTGAATACAGTAAATTGGTATCTGTAGAGTGGGCTACCACTATAAAGATACTTGAAAATGTGGAAGCAACTTTGGAACTGGGTACCAGGAAGAGGTTGGAAGAATTTGGAGAGTTCAGAAAAAGACAGGAAGACGTGGGAAAGTTTGGAATTTCCTAGACACTTGTTTAATGTTTTTGACCAAAATGCTGATGGTAATATGAAGAATGAAGTTCAAGCTGAGGTTGTCTCAGATGGAGATGAAGAGCTTCTTGGGAACTAGAGCAAGGGTAACTCCTGCTATGCTTTAGCAAAGAGACTGGCAACATTTTGCCCCTGCCTTAGAGACAGTTGTAATTTTGGACTTGAGGGATATGATTTAGGGTATCTGGTGGAAAAAATTTCTAAGCAGCAAAGTGTTCAAGAATTAATCTGGGTGCTTTTAAAAGCATTCAGCTCTATATATTCACAATGAGATGGGTTGAAATTGCAACTTATTTTTAAAAGAGAAGCAGAGCATAAAAGTTTGGAAAATTTGCAACCTGATGATGCAATAGAAAAAAACCCATTTTCTTCAGAGAAACTCAAGCCAGCTGCAGAAATTTGCATAAGTAACAAGGGGTTGAAGGTTATTCTCTAAGACAATGGGGAAAATGCCTCCATGGCGTTTCAGAGAACTTCATGGCAGCCCTTCCTATCACAGGCCCAGAGGCCTAGGAGGACAAATGTTTCCTGGGCCAAACCCAGGTCCCCTGCTGTTCTGTGCAGCCTTGGGACATGGCACTCTGCATCCTAGCCACTTCAGCTCCAGTCATGGCTAAAAGGGGCCAAGGTATAGCTCAGTTCATTGCTTCAGAGGGTGCAAGTCCCAAGCCTTGGCAGCTTCCATGTGGTGTTGGGCCTTTGGGTGCACAGAAGTCAAGAATTGGGGTTTGGGAAACTCTGATTTCAGAGGATGTATGAAAATGCCTGGATGTCCCCACCAACATCTGCTGCAGGGGTGGAGCCAGCATGAAGAACCTTTCCTTAGGGCAGTGTAGAATGGAAATGTGGGGTAAAAGGTCCCACACAGAGTTTACACTGGGGCACTGCCAAGTAGAGCTGTGAGAAGAGGGCCATTCTCCTCCAGACCCCAGAATGGTAGATCTACCAACAGCTTGCACTGTGTGACTGGAAAAGCCACAGACACTCAACACCATCCTATGAGAGCAGCTAGAAAGGAAGCTGTATCCTGCAAATCAACAGGCTAGAGCTGCCCAAGGCTGTGGGAGGCCACTTCGTGCATCAGCATGACCTGGTTGTGAGACATGGAGTCAAAAGAAATCATTTAGGAGCTTTAAGATTTAATGAATGCCCTGCCTGGTTTTGGACTTGCATGTGGCCCCTTTGTTTTGGCAAATTTCTCTAATTTGGAATAGGAACATTTGCCCAATGCCTGTACCCACATTGTGCCTTGGAAGTAACTAACTTGTTTTTGATTTTACAGGCTCATAGCCAGATGAGAATTTACTTATCTCAGATGAGACTGTGAACTGTGGACTTTTGAGTTCATGGTGAAATGAGTTAAGACTTTGGGGGACTGTTTGGAAGGCATGATTGGTTTTGAAATGTGAAAAGACATGAGATTTGGGAGCAGCCACTGGATGAATGATATGGTTTGGCTCTGGGTCCCCACCCAAATCTCATCTCAAATTGTAATTGCCATAATCCCCACCTGTCATGTGCGGGACTGTTCTCATCATAGTGAGTGAGTTCTCATGTGATCTGATGATTTTACAAGGGGCTCTTTCTCCTTCACTCATTCGCTCTCTTTCACCTGTCATCATGTAAGATGTGCCTCTTCCCCTTCCTTCATGGCTGTAAGTTTCCTGAGACCTCCCCAGCCCTGTGGAATTGTAAGTCAATTAACCCATTTTTTCTTTATAAATTACCCAGTCTTCGGAATGTCTTTATAGCAGCATGAAAATGGACTAATACAGAGGCCTCAAACTAGATTTTAAAGGATATATGGAAATGCCTGGATGTCCACTCAGAAGTCTGCTGCAGAAAAGCCCTCATGGAGAACCTCTACTAGGGCAGTGCAGAGGGGAAATGTTGGGTTGAAGCCCACACACAGAGTCTGCAGTGGCGCACTGCCTCGTGGACATGTGAGAAAAGGGCCATTGTCCTTCAGACCCCAGAATGGTAGATCCACTGACAGCTTGCACTGTGTACCTGGAAAAGCCACAGGCACTCAATGCCAGCCTATGAAAGCAGCTGTGGGAGATGTACCCTGCAGAACCACAGAAGAAGGGGTGCCCAAGGACTTGGGAGACCACCCCTTGTATCAGTGTGGCCTGGTTGTCAGAAATTGAGTTTAAGGAGTTTTTTTGGAGGTTTAAGATTTAATGACCACCCTGCTGGGTTCAAACTTGCATGGGGCCTGTAGCCTCTTTGTTTTGGTTGATTTCTTCCTTTCGGAATGGATGTATTTACCCAATGCCTGTCCCCCACTGTATCTTGGAAGTAACTAACTTGTTTTCGATTTTACAGACTCATAGATGGAAAAGACTTGCCTTGTTTCAGATGAGACTTTGGACTGTGGACTTTTGAGTTAATGCTGAAATGAGTTAAGACTTGGGAACTATTGAGAAGGGATGAGTGTATTTTGCAATGTGAGAATAACATGACACTTGGGAGAGGCTGAGTCAGAATATTACGTTATGGATTTTTGTCCTCACCAAAATCTCATGTCAAATTTTAATCTTCAATTTTAGAGGAGTAGCCTGGTGGGATGTGATTGCATCATCAGGGTGGACTTCCCCCTTGCTGTTGTCGGTGAGTTCTCACTAGATCTGGTTGATTAGAAGTGTGTAGCACCTCTCCCTCTTTGCTCCCTTTCTCATGCTCCATTCACATAGAACATGACTTCTTCCCCATCACCGTCTGCCATAATTCTAAGTTTTCAGAGGCCTACAAAGCCATGCTTCCTGCACAGCAGGAACTGTGAGCCAATTAAACCTATTTTCTTTATGTATTACCCAGTCTCAGGTATTTATTTATAGCAATGTGAGAATGAACTAATAACCCTACAAAACAAAATATACTCTAAAATCTTTATAACTAAAACAGAGTGGTACCTAGTATGTGTTAAAGGTAGCATCTCGAAACATTGAGACAAAGGTAGACTTTTGATTGAATGGGGCTGGGACAAATGAGTAGTTATTCGCAAAAAGATAATATTGAATAAGTAACACATAGTATATAGAATAAACTACCAAAAACAAAAATGTCAAGGATAAAATGATTTCATGCTTAATAAGATATCAGTGTAGTCCTTTTTATTCTTCATGCAAAAAAACCTATGGCTTAAAATCCATTTGCAATAAAGTGTAACATTAAAAAATCCAACAGGATAAAATAAAATTTTGCCATGGCAAAAATACTATGAACAAAGTTCAAAGTTAAGACACTTTAGGAAACTGCAAGAAAAATATTTGTAACATATTCTGTGGAAAGAAAGAATATCATGCCTAATACACATATAATGGCCAAAATCTGATATCAAAATAGAAAAGAAGATATGAACAGAGAATTAGCTAGATAGATAGTAGACAGATAGCAGACAGTAAATTGTCCTCAAACATACGGGAGAATGCTGAAACTCACTCAAATATGAACCTTGCACATCTGGATGAGACATACAAATCTAAGCACCTCCAAATTGGGAGAAAAGCTTGTAATTAAAAGCACAATGTCCTAAGTTAAGGAAGAGGTCAATAGAATGACAAAAAGAAAAACGGAATTAGCACAATGCTCCTTTCTGTCAACGTATTGCCTCTATGGCTTATAATGGAATGTGTAAAATCTAAAGTGTTATAAAATGGTCATTGGAACTGGAAGAGATTTTTTTGAAATGCTGCAATCAGAGATGGGCTATCGTGTGTGTGTGTGTGTGTGTGTGTTACATGTGTTTTTTCTTTCCCCATAAAAACATACTCCTGGCATCTAGTTTAATTAATTTCCAGGTATCTGCCTCTGCTTGTGCAGAATAACATTCATATCTAGATAAAAGTAAAAAGTGTAATAACACATTTTGTTTGTGAGATTGGGGAAACAGGTATGCTTACATACATCATATGCATTAACGTTGGTTCCTATTGCAATACGTTGGGTTCTCTGGAAACATGCTGTGATGGAGTTTGCTATGCAGAGATCAAGATCTATGGAGAGTGGGAAGGGAAAGCAGATATGGACCAAGGGATACAAATAACTGTGAGGTGATACCAACAAAATTTCAGCGAGCTCACCAGGAGCTAACATAGACAGGTCTTTGGACTCCTGGTGTGATTGGTTGCTCAATATGGGTTCCTCTTGGCAAGAATCATTGCAACTGAATCATATTCTAAAGATGTTAATAGCTGGAGTCTATCTACTGACAGCTGGGGTCACAAGTTTTTATTTCACATGGAATCTGAGACATTCTGTGTTTATTAGAGCACTTTAAAAGTGATAGGAATGAGAAACGGATCAGGGAAGGAAAATAATACAAGAGGGGCCCCATGATGGTAATATACCATGGACTGAGGATTATTCTGAAGTCCTTTTTACACACCTGAGGATAATTATGTGATATCGGTGTAAGTCTTAAGGTAAGTCTTTTGCCCTTTGGGAATTCACATCATTTCCCTGACCCTCTGTGAACTTAACTCATCTGTAAAATAGCAGTATGAATGTCTTTCTCACACAGTCATCTGAAGTGCATGGTAATTTCGTTCGCTTTGAGGCTTGAAACATTGTTTTAACTATGTCTGTGCAATAAAATAACATATATTATACATGAACAGTCACTGGATATATTTGTTGGCAGTTAAATTTAGCAAACATATTAGAGGTATGATTATTCTAGTAAAAGCAAGACAATACCAAACTTCAGTCAAAAAAGAGCTCAGAGAGCAGAGCTCAGAGAGCAATGCTCAGTCACAAAAGAATTTAAGTGGTAAAAGAGGAGGGCTGGAAATCTCAGGAGAAAATATTATCAGGCTGATTAAATGCTGAGTTCAAAGAAGTCAAGTGAAGTAGAAACATTCATGAAGTAAGAAAACAAAGTTCATACAAACAAAGGAAAAAAGTATTATTTATTATGCATCATCTACATTCTAAGCACAGAAATGGGCATTAAAAAATATTTCTCTCATTTGCATGCACCTTAACTTTGTGAAATATGAATTACTATCCCAAATATATAGAAAGGTAACAGACATGGAGTGTAGTAGCAAATTAGGTGGTTCAAGTCCAGGCAGATAGTATGCAACAAATTTGGTATTTAAATTCCAGTCACTGTGAGCACAAATTTCTTATTTTTTGTTAACAATTTCACTGTTGAACACTAATTTTAGGCCCCAAATGGTATTTTGTTCAGTTTACCACACAAACAGTGAACAAACACATCCTTGATTCTCGGCTGTGCAGCCACATTATTTTCTTCAAAATGTGGCATGGTACTTAACTGATAACCATATTGGTTCCATCAGTGATCAGTTGGGCAGTGGTTATTTATTCTTTCCTCCTAGATGGGTATTGCTTGGGCTATTGAGTAGGTGATAAGGATTGTAGGAGGCTGAATTGGGTGTGAAGGTAGTTGTGAACTGACTTTGGAATAGCCTGGTGTGGATTCACAAAATAAATGGGAATGATTACTGTCTTAGTCTTTTATCTGACGCTGTAACAAAATACCTGTGACTTGGCAACTTATAAAGAACAGAAATTGTCTTTCTCATGGTTCTGGAAACCAGGAGGTCCAAGATCAAGGTGCTGGCAGTTTGGTTGTCTGGAAGCTGCTCTCTGCTTCCAAAATTGCAGCTTGCTGCTGCATCCTCTTGGGGGAGGATGCTGTGTCCTCCCATTGTGAAAGAAGGAAAGGCAAGCCAGCTGAATGCTGCATGAAACCTATTTTATAAGAATCTTAATACCATTTATGAGGTAGGGGCCCTTATGACATGATCACCTTTTAAAGACCCCACTTCTTAATACCATCACGTTGGCCATAGAATTCCAGTACCTGAATTTTCGTGGGGACACATTTAAACCATAACAACTACATTTGAGAGCAAAACAGAAAAGGAGCCAAGCAGAAAGTAAAGACAAAACATCAAACCAAGCCGGGCGTGGTGGCTCATGCCTATAATCCCAGCACTTTGGGAGGCCGAGGCAGGCGGATCACTAGGTCAGGAGATTGAGACCATCCTGGCTAACACGGTGAAACCCTGTCTCTACTAAAAAAAAAAACAAACAACAACAACAACAAACAAAAACAAAAACAAAAACATCAAACCAAATCCTCTGATGTTAAGGTGGAAACCAAGTGGTAGGTTATAGTTTGGAAAATAGACATCAAAACTATTAAATACATTTTGTATAAGATGCTTTCTGGGGAGATTCTCTGGAATCTATAAGATTTACCTTTAAGTAGAATGAGAGCTATTAAAGGATCCACACCAGTTTTTCAACTGACTGCCATAAAGTGTCTTAAAAATTATCTTGTGCAAGATTCTTGATGTTAGGGGTAAGGAAGTTGAGAGAGTAAAGTGATTTATACCAACTAATATAGCTATTTTATGGCAGAATCTTTACTATATAAAATGTTAATATCATATGTGAAAATTGTCATTATAAAAATGACTGACTTATTGATTATGAAAATCAGAAGTGTGGAATATGAATGTATGCTAAATAAGAAAAATTCACCCTTCACAGCTTAGCGAAGGAATTTCATTTAAAAAATTAAATGACAATTCAAATTATGTGTTAGAAGTTCAAAATCAAAATGTTATGTCCACAAATTCAGTATTCTTTCTGTTTATGTATATTTGATTTCCCATAAGAAAGAATGACATTTCTTCAATTCTAGAGGTCTGAGGTCAAACGTGTTTGGAAAATAAACTATTTTATATAAATTGTGTGGTTTGGATGTGTGTCCCTTCCAAATTTCATGTAGAAGTGTGATCCTTGGTGTTGGAGCTAGGGACTGCGGGAGGTGTGTCGGTCACGGGGGCAGATTCTTCATGAATTGCTTGGTGCCATCCTGGCGGTAATGAGTGAGTTCTCTTTCTGAATTTATACAAGTTCTATTTGTTAAGAGTACTGCACCTCTTCTCTTTCTCTTGTTTACTCTCTTACCCTGTGATATGCTGGCTCCCTTCACCTTCTACCATGATTATAAGCTTCCTGAAGCCCTCACCAGAAGCTGAGGGTGGAGCCGTCATGAATGGGATTCGTGCCCTCATAAAAGAGACCTCAGAGAACTCCTTCACCCTTCCTGCCTTGCAAAGACACTGAAAGATTTATAAACCAGGAAGCAGGCCCTCACCAGACATTAAATCTGCCAGTGCCTTGATTTTGGATTTCATAGCCTCCAGAACTATATAATGTTTTGTTTTGTTTGTAAGGCACCTAGTCTATGCCAACTAGTTATAACAGCCAAAATGAACTAAGGCAGTATATGACCAGAAGTGATGGTGCCACTTCTAATATTGGGCCATACAAATTTCTCATTAATGTTTCTCCAGTTTCTTGCTCCTTCTACTGTCTTGAGGCAAATGTGCACAGTGACATGTTAAAAAACATGGAAGGAGCTTTGTGTGTGGCCATTTTAAGAAGAACCAATAAATTGAGGGCACAAACTGAACTTTACATAAGCTAAATTCCTAATATGATTGAGCCATTACACATTTTTGTTTGTTATTGAATGGCAGCATTTCCTTAATTAATATAGAAATGATACTTTGGAGTGATGTAATTCTTTTGTATACTCATAGGCTACATAGGATTGGATCAGCAATTAGTAATTTCTAAGAAATTGACATTAGAGTTTAGAAAGATGTAGTCTCTGTGTGTACTGGCAATACATTTATTAAAACTGTTGCCCTTGATGACTTAGATTGGCTACATGCTTCCTAACTCTGTAGTTCTAAGCAATGTGACAACTAAAGTGACAGTGTGTATTGGCTTGTATTTTCTGCTTCCAGCAAGATATTTCATGAAAAAGATAAATGCAATAAAGAATTGGGGAGCTTACAAGGCAACATAAAAGCAAAAAGTCTTCTGATATTTGGAGACTTCCAAAAATTAGAAAAAATCTGGCTGCATCTGGACTATCAACACTTAGATTTGAGCAACAGATTGTTTCAGGAAAACAAAATAACTGTCCTCGTGCAAATTTCAGATGAACTTTTTCTAACCTAAGTAAGCCTATTATTTTAGATGACCTGAAGGAAGGCATTCAAACGTGTTCATCATGGGAGAAAGAGAGAGAGAGAGGGAGACTAACTTAAAAAACAAATAAATAAAGCGGGCTTTAGGATTAGAATTAGGAGATAATTTTGCTTGTGGTTAGATGCTTCCCGGTGCATAGATGGACAGGAAGCAAATAGATTAGAAGCTCAACAAAATTTGAAGAGTTGTCTGTCAAGAAATTAAAGTCGAATTTTAAAAATAACATTGTTTACCTGAAGCTTAAGTCAAACCTCAGCCTCCCCTATAGCAAATGTGCCTCACCCAAAGAATGAATACACTCCAACAACCACTTCAAATATGTGTGCAGAAAATAATGAAAATGAAACAGTCTCAGAGGATGGAGTTAGAGGTCTTTAGTGTATAGTGTATGGTGTGTTAAACAGAGAACAATTAGCATCCAATCATCCTAGGATTGAAAGTGTTTCCATTTTAAGTTTAATACAAATGTATTATTTCTACGGTCCAATGACTGTTTCTTTTCTTTGTTTCTTTTTTATTTTAAAAATTTATATTATTTTAATTGACAAGTTATAATAGTATTATATTCATGAAGTTCAATGTAATGTTTTGATATATGTATAGAATGTAGAATAATTAAATTGAACTAATCAATCTAATTTTCTATGGGTCTGAATTCTATCTGGCATATGAGCACAATCTTAGCTTCTACCTTCTATTACTTACCATCATGTTATTTAAATGTTTTGGAATCACAATATTCTAGATATGTCTCTTTTATGTGTAGAGTTGGGTTTTTGATATGGTGTCCAATCTACAAATATTTTCCTTTTTGTGGGTTAATTAAGCTAATGAGCTATCTTATTAAGCTATGTTGTAGTTTATAATATGTGGATGAATTGTGGTTGGAATGTTTTCTTACCTTTATTTTAAGCATTACTTTTTTAGTTTTAGAAATTAATTTTCATAATTTTTGTAATGCTGTCTCTCCTTTTATTGCATTAACTTCTACTATTTGGATTGTTAGGGAAAATTTTACATGATGTCTTTGATTCCCTACTATCAGGGAGAATATGTGATTTCTTCTTTCCCTTTAAGTTTATCCAAATTTTGCTATAGCATTTTCATTTTTTCAGAATAAATACTATTTACATACTATTCCTAAAGTTGTTCCTGCTTTTATACATGTATTAATACATTCAACGCTGTTTCTATCTGCCTTGTCATAGGTTAATAGGATATATCTTGTTTTTACTAGATTCTTGAGAAAAGACCTTTAGAATAGTATTTTATGAGTTAGTGTTTATTTATTTAGTTTACTACAACTTAGTTATAGATATAGCTTACATTAATTGCCAAATCTAATGTCAGAAAGTTTCCTTCTATGTTTTCTTATAATTGTATAGTTTAGCTCTTACATTTAGGCCTTTAATCTATTTTGAGTTAATTAATCACATATGGTGTGAGGTTAGGACACAACTTTATTCTTTTGCATGTGAATATCCAGTTTTCTTAACATCATTGGTTAAAAATATTTGTCCTCTCATCATTAAATATTATTGGCACTCCTGTCTAAAATCATTTGGCCACATATTTGAGGGGTTATTTCTGGGTTTGGTGTTCTATTCCATTGGTCTATATTTACACCATGCCACACCTTTTTGATTACTATAATTTTGTATTACATTTTGAAATCAGGATAAATAAGATCTCCTACTTTGTTTCTATTTTTCAACGATGTTTTTCTCCATAGGATCCTTGAGACATCATATTAATTTTATATTTTTTCCTTCTTCAACAAATGTATTTGGGATTGTAATAGGGATCATGTTGACTCTGTAAGTCACTTTCAATTGTACCAGCATGTTAATATTTAGTCTTTCAAGCTATGAATACATAATATATTTCCACTTAATGCCTTTAACTTTTTCAACAACAGTTTGTAATTTTCATTGTAGAAGGCTTTTGCCTCCTTGGTTAAATTTATTCCTCAGTATTTTATTCTTTCTGATGCTATAGTAAATGGGATTATTCATTGTTAGTGTATAAAAATGAAACTGATTTTTGAGTGTTAATTTTGTATTCTGTAACACTGCTGAATTTGTTCATAAGCTCTAATAGTTGTTTTTTCTTTTGTTTATTTTGTAGTGGAGTCTTTTGGGGTTTCTATATATTAAATCATGTCATCTGTCAAACAGAGATAATTTTACTTATTCTTTACAATTTTTATGCCCTCCGTTTATGTTTCTCACCTAATTACTCTATCTAGGACTTCTAGTATTATGTTGAATAGAAGCATTGATAGTGGGCATCCTTGTTTATTTGAAATCTTTGAGAAAAAGCTTCAGTCTGCCATCACAGAGTAAGATGTTAATTGTGGGTGTTTCATATATGACCTTTATTATGTTGAAGTAGTTTCTTTTTTTCTTTTCCTAGCTTCTTGAGTGTTTTTTTTTTCCCCTGAAAGGATGTTGAATTTTGTCAAGCGCTTTTTCTGCATCAATTGAGATAGTAATGTATAATTTTTTCTTTATCCTCTTATTGTGGCTTATTATAATGATTTATTTTCTGATGTTTAACCATTCTGAGATCTAAGCCATGCTACTTTTGGTTATCTGAGCTCTCAAATTAGGCAACACAGAAATCAGTCCCTCAACAGTCACAGCCAGTTTAACGCTGAAGATTAGGTCTGCTCTGTTCTCTCTCAGGATTGAGGATGTTAACTGAGGACCTGACCTCTGCTTCCTTAAAATACAACATTCTAGGGAGTGGGTGGGATGAGAGAAAGCAAAAATACCACACAATTTTCTACTATTTTAAATATAGTCTTTTGTTTGATTGGACGTTTGCTTAATTGTTTTAGATCTTTGCTTTACGGAGCTCCTGTAAAGTTGCTTTGGCCATGCTAGTTGGCTTTTTTTTTTTTTTTTTTAAAAATAAAAAATATTTTTGTAATGTATCTTATTATTTAGTTGTTTGATTTATTTATTTTTTATTATACTTTAGGTTTTAGGGTACATGTGCACAATGTGCAGGTTTGTCACATATGTATCCATGTGCCATGTTGGTTTGCTGCACCCATTAACTCGTCATTTAGCATTAGGTATATCTCATAATGCTGTCCCTCCCCTCTCCCCCCACCCCACAACAGTCCCTGGAGTGTGATGTTCCCCTTCCTGTGTCCATGAGTTCTCATTGTTCAATTCCCACCTATGAGTGAGAACATGTGGTGTCTGGTTTTTTGTCCTTGTGATAGTTTACTGAGAATGATGGTTTCCAGTTTCATCCATGTCCCTACAAAGGACATGAACTCATCATTTTTTATGGCTGCATAGTATTCCATGGTGTATATGTGCCACATTTTCTTAATCCAGTCTATCGTTGTTGGACATTTGGGTTGGTTCCAAGTCTTTGCTATTGTGAATAGTGCCGCAATAAACATATGTATGCATGTGTCTTTATAGCAGCATGATTTATAGTCCTTTGGGTATATACCCAGTAATGGGATGGCTGGGTCAAATGCAAACGTTTCTGTGGAGGAAACAAGGGTGGGAGCTTTCTAAAATCAGCTGTCTTATTGATTGAGTGTCTCCAAAGCTTAGGTTGCTGAAAAGTAGTTTTACTTAAATCCGCGGACATCCCTAACTTGTCTTGAATTTCTTGACAATATTGCTTCACTACCACTTGGTTTACATGTTGCTATATACATCCTCCTTATATTTTTTCTTTGTGACTTTGTCTTTTTACTAGGAAGATCAATGATTATAGTTTCAAGTCTAATAGACAAAAATGCCTAAAAATCAATATATCTAATTCAATTTTATGAGATATGAGTGCACACTTTCAAAATGTTGATTCAAGTCATCTTTCTAGAGACTTTTCTCTCATTATAATTTCAAATACTCGTTCTGTTTTACTGTGGTGACTTTCTTCTTCAGAGATTCAAATCATACAATGGGTCTTTATTGCCTACATTCTAAATCTATTGCTTCTGTTCATTCATTTTTATCTTTTATGTTGTTGGTGTGTTCTTCTTTGTTTTTACGCCTTCCCTCAAATTCCCTTTTTATTCTGAGATCTAAGCCATGCTAAATAATTAGCATAGCTAATTATTTATCCCTCGAGAATTTTTAGATTCAGTCTTTCTTTATAGATATTTTTGTCTTTTCTCTGCATTTCATGCCTCAGGTCAGGCAACTTGATTTCAAATTTTCGTGTGTGTGCGTGTGTGTGTGTGGATGTGTGTCTGTTTTACAGTTTTATTGAGAAATAATCTATGTACTATATAATTCAACAATTTAAAGGATATGATTGAATGATTTTTAGGATATTCACAGAATTCTGCAAGCATCACAGCAATCTAAATCTAAAACATTTTTTATCACTCAGAATGAAACCTGTGCCCATTATTAGCACACACTTCCCATGCACCCCTCTAGCCCTTAGCAACCACTAATCTACATTCTGTTTCTATAGATTTGCCTATTCTGGGCATTTAAAAGAAATGGAAACATAAAATATGTTGTCTTTTGTGACTGGCTTCTTTTACTTAGCATGATATTTTTTAGATTAATTCACATTTCCCGCTTTGTAGCTTATTTCTGGTCCAATTAAATTCTAAGATGTTGACTTTCTGATTCACAACATTCTTTCATTTTTCCCATTGCTTATTTAATGTTATTTAATTTACGTTTGAGAGCTGTATTATAATTTTCTTCTGCTTCATAATTGTTGTTGTTATGTATTTTCATCTGCTAAAAAGTTTTGACACTTTCTGCTTTCTTGTAGTAAATTTAAAGTGGATGCTATGTGAATTTTTGTGTGTTTTTTAAGTACCTTTTATTTTTCTGAAACAGTAATTTTAGTTAATTACATGCAGATGAGGCTGAGTGGTTTGAATGGCTTACTGAGATTGTTATTCAAGCTTACTATATTCTGTTGGTACAATTAAGTGAAGGTTCTTTACTAATTGTTGTCTTTCTCCTGTGTGTGTTTTGAGTATCAGAAAGGTAGAGTTGCTTCTGATGTGGTATTTTTGTTTGTTTTGAAGGTTCCATATTTTTCATTGCTTTTTTTTCTCTTCCTTTGTCCCCCAGCTCCTAAATAATGCCTCCCCTTCATGTGGACTCTATCATCCTTTGCAAAGTCATACTTTTTCACTTCTTTACCTCTAACCCTACATATGTTCTAGCCTCTTCTTTTTAATTCCCTAAGAGACATTTTTTTTTTGATGCACAGATACTTGACATGTTCTAATTTTTCTGTTAAAGTGAAACTTTCTCTTTAAGGGATGCTGTTTTCTGTGTTCTCCTACTGCTAAGACTTGCTAAGTCCTCTATGTCATGGATACTTTTTCTGTTTCTCTACTTAGAAAAGGCCACAAAATAGGCTATATTTGTTGTAGATGTTTACGTAAGTTGGAGATTAAAAAAAAATTTTTTTTTTTTTTTTTGAGTCAGAGTCTTGCTCTGTCACCCAGGCTGGAGTGCAGTGGTGTGATCTCTGCCTCCCAGGTCCAAGCAATTCGCCTGTCTCAGCCTCCCGAGTAGCTGGGACTACAGGTGCCTGCCACCATGCCCAACTAATTTTTGTATTTTTAGTGGAGGCAGGGTTTCCCCTTGTTGGTGAGGCTGGTCTGGAACTCCTGACTTCAGGTGATCCACCCGCCTCAGCCCCCCACAGTGCTGGGATTACAGGCCTGAGCCACTGTGCCCAGCCAGTTTCTAGAAATTTTTATCTATCTATTGTACTCTAGAAATGGGTTACAGTTGACTTTATGTAGTTAGAGTTTCTGTGGGAAAACTTCATATTTAGGAGTCAGTCATTATCCTATCTTAAAAATAGGCTAAATTGTTAAGAAATAGAATATTGTACTTCTTTCCTCTCCCCCAAAACTGTTAAATTCATTGTGATAAATAAACGAAATAGTCGTACCAATTATTATTTTATCTATTTTTTATGTAATTGTCTTGATATTTGACTGATTTCAATATGTTAAACAAGAACATTGTAACTTTGGAATAAGTTTTGGAGATACAGATTACTAGTATTCACCAATATCTCTGGTATTGCTTTCCTTGTACAAAAGAGACTAAAATTCTAAGATTTCTTTTAATTAAGTGGGGCCATGTGTGTATTTCTGGTCATTAAAATGTGTGTGGAAGAAATATATCATTTTTAGGCTAACACAGAAAATAAGTAATTAGGAAGTCATAGTCTCTCACTCTCCCCTGCTAGAAGAATAACGGAGGCGACTTTACCTTGTAAGAGGGAAGCCGTAAGATGGCGGTGGCTAAACTACTGCATGGGTTTACCCTATCCTGACAAATATGGCTTAGATACGGTTTGGAACAATCTCCTCAGGATAAAAGCAGGTATCTAGGCTCCTATGTTTCACATACAAAAAAATTAACTTCACAGAATTCAAATAGCCATTAAATCATTAACAATTTTAAATTAAGTTCCTTAGAGGAAAAAGTTAGATGAAACTCTTCATACATAATGTAATTAGGAAGCTGAAAACTTCCTGTATCCCTCTGGAAGTCACATTTATCTATACAGAAACTGTCAAATAAAATGATACACTATTTAATGTAGGAAACTGCAACTTTATTATCTTAAGAAATAGGCAGCCAGCAATAATTATATACCAAGTTTGCTTAAAGGAGATATATTGAAAATTGGATATTTGTGAGAAATACTTTGCAAGACAGATCTCCAAATTTGTAAAATTATACGAAATATAGAAAATAGATATATAAAATGTATAAAATATATAAAGCACTCCCATACAAATTATATCTTTTAGTGAATATTTTAATTAATTCTCAGAAGAATAACATCCAAAATATCACTGTTAAGTTTAATTAATTTATTTTGATATTAAATTAATGTTTTCCTACTGAAATTAAGTATATCCTATAATTTATATATCATTATAGTAATATTAAGTATGAACAAGCTATATTGGCAAAACTAAAATAGTAACAGGAAATGATTGTGATTGATGCTGTCTTATATATGTGTGTTACAAACAGCATGAATGTGTATTTAGAAACGCATGTTTTCCCATTACAGAATGTTTTAATTCTAACTGAAATGTATTCTGTCTATGGTTGATCTCTTTGTGTTTTCTGCCTTGGTAGGGAATACTTTCTCAGTTATGTATTCAACTGTTGCCTCCTTTCCTATTAACTTCACATTATGCAAATGAAAATGCTTCTTAAAATTCTTGAACCAATCCTTGCCCACAAAATTGGTTGCTTCAAATGCTGTGCTGGTAACTTCAGCACCTGTGGTTATAAAGAAACATTTTTCTTTACAGTCTTCTGGCATCTTCTTAAATTATATTTCCACCAATAATCACGTTTCCTATGCACATCTTCATACCACACATTAATTATTTTTTCAGCTGTCATAAATTATTCTCTTTTAAACTATTAACTTTTTTACTGGCTGGAAAACTGTATGAAATAATTTTTATCTTTATTTCTATATGGAGATTGTAGAGTTAGCTGAGTCATAGTCCAATTCACCAAAATTGTTTATATTCTAGTTAAGATTTGCTCGCATAGCTTCATTTTCAGGTCTTACAAGAAGCATTATCTTGGTTTTCTAGATGATTCTCAGTAAGACACGGTGTTATTTATTATTTTTATTTTAAACTTAGAGTACTAGATATGGGGTAATGAATTGACATGAGCTAAGCTGTACTGAAACATAGGCATTCATATTTACTAGTTAACAAAAACAATCTGACAATACAGCCTCATGTGTTCCATAAAAAACTACAAACACAAATATCATATATTATAAACACATGAGCACATGAAAATAGACACGTGTTATAGAATTCATCAGTCTTTACTGAATACAAAAACAGTTGTTTTTTATTTCCCTGAGTACCACAATAACAAAGAGACGGAATCAACTTAAATGTCCATCAACAGAGAATTGGGTAAAGAAAATGTGGTATATCTATTATGGGCTACTACTCAGCCATAAAAAAGAATGAAATCGTGTCTTTTGTAACAACATGGAGGCCATGATCCTAACTGAAATAACTCACAACAGAAAGTCAAATACCACATGTTATCATGTACAAAGTGGGAGCTAAGCAACGGGAACTCACGGACATCCAGACTTCTAAAGGGCAATAATAGACATTAGAGATTACAAAATGATAGACATTGGAGACTACAAAATATAGGAGGGTAGGGTATTGTGAGGGTTGAAAAATTACATATTAGATACAGTGTTCACTGTTTGGGTGATGGGTACACTAAAAGGCCAAACACCAGTATGCAATATATGAATGTAAGAAAGCTGCTCTTGTACCTCCTAAATAAAATAAATAAATAATAAAAATTTCCCTGAATACCTAGAATGTAGTATACGTGCATTTAACATAGTCTTTTAATATAAGTTTGATAAATTTCAAAATATTCTCCAGCCCTCTAGCAGAGAGGAGTAAACTGGTAGGAATTTGTTTCTATTTTCTATCTCCAAGCCACATGAACAAAATCTAGTGTATTTTACCTAATTATGTATTTGTTTTACATGAAGAAAAGGATACACAGTAATAAGGATGAAAAACATTTTACTGTAACAGCAAAAGTACTGCCAATTGGTAAGGCATTTGGGTTACATAATACTACAATATTGATTAAAAAGGTAGAGTGTCTTATCCCAACTAATTAATCACCAATGAGGTAGTTATATAATTCACAATTTATTAAAAATACACTTTTTCATTTATTTCTAATTTTTTTATACTGAAAAATAAGAGTAGCAATATATTTAGATTTCTTAGAATGGAAATTACATCTGTTAAAGTTTTTGACCATACATTTTATTTCAGACTCTCTTCTGATTATAAAGAGCTGACAAAGAGTAGATTTGAAAGTTACATTTTGCATTCAAATGTTTTCAAACACATTTAATTAAGCCATTCTTAATGTCTGGTATCAGAAAATATACTTCAAGGAATCAAATCAGACCATCCTGATGAGGCTTCTAAATTTTTCCTCTTGGGGAGGATAGTCAATGAGCACCTATAGTACCCTGTAGGGGTCTGCAATTCCTCTCCTGAATTTAATATGCTAACAACCCCATTAACCATGAACTATACCAAGAACACTTCTAAATGTACATGAGTATATGAATTAATGGATTCCTGAATATTTTTGTCATTCACATGAAAATTTGACCCTGAGGTTAAGGTATCCATTTTTCGACAATTCTGATAGATATGGGTTACAGATTTGGCTTTTGGCAAATTCATTCTGTAATCTAGACCAGTGGTTCTCAAGTATAACTTGCTTCAGAATTATGTGTATGGCTTTATAAATATTCATACATTAGCCTGATCTCTTGTGGCTGTTACTCAGCAGTTTGGGAGCTGCATCACAATATTTTATAAGCTTCTCCAAATGATTAGCTTGAAAGCAAGTATTTGAGAAACTTTGCTCTAAACTAAGTTCTCACCATTTGAGTACCATACCTAGAATCAAAGGATAATCAGCATATTTAAGCAGTATAAGTTTTCTTTTCATTAAAATAATCCACACATATATATGTGTGTATACACATATATATGAATATTATATAATATATACTATACAAATAAACGTAGCTAGGTGTATATATAATATATAACATATGTAATATATGGTATACATATATAATATATATACACATATATATTATATATGTGTACACACACATCAGATTTTCTCTTCCTTTTCTCCATGAGCCACCTGCTTTAGAGTTTTAGAATTTGACAGTATGAACAGCAAGCAGTTTCCAATCACTTGCTTTTCCCATACTAAATCAAGAGGTTTGGGTGGGGCCGATTATCTTCACAAATAACACATTCCCCAGATCAATACTTACAACTTGAGTCTTCCAATAATGGGTAGGATGATGAAAAACGTCATTTATTTATTGAGTGGCTATTTTCACTATCTATGATTTCTAAGGGTTCCCTTGATTTCTCAAGGCAGAAGATTTTAATTATCCCATATGACACCTCCATACTCTGTTTGGTTAGGCTTTGTATCCCCCTCAAATCTCATCTTGAATTGTAATCCCCATAATCCCTACTTGTCAAGGGAGAGACCAGTTGGGGTAATTGAATCATGGGGGTGGTTTCCCCCATGCTGTTCTCTCCTGATAGTGAGTTCTCACAGATCTGATGGTTTTATGAGGGAAAACCTTCACTCTGCACTTCTCCCTCCAGCCTCCTTGTGAAGAAGGTGCCTTGCTTCCCCTTCACCTTCTATAATGATTGTAAGTTTCCTGATGCCTCCCCAGCTGTGCTGAACTGTGAGTCAATTAAACTTCTTTCTTTTACTAATTATTCCATCTCGGGCAGTTCTTCATGGCAGTATGAAAACGGACTAAGACTCAACTATGATTCAACTATGATTTCTCAATAATGAGGTGGAAGGCGTGCCACAAATATCATTCCAAAGACTGTATGAAGGCCCACATAATTTAATGGAGTACATCTTTTCTATTAGACAGGGCTATTTTGCCAAGTGAAGAAAAAAAAAGAGAAGGGAAATAAGCATACACTTTCACATACCGTATCTTTCTTGACATATTTAATCTTCCCCATAACTCAGTTTTAATTAAGCATGGTTTTTATTTGAGTAACTTGATCAAGTTGATGGAGTCAATGAATGGTGGAAACTGGATACAAATTTAGGTCGTTCTAATGTCAAATTTCATGAGTGTATATTACAGTTCTGCCAAAACTGTGGTGAAAACAGTGGAAGAGAATGGAAGCTTCTTAGCTAAGAGACTAGATAATACTGGGCTGAATTCATTCTTTGGTCATTCTCTTGGTGAGACTAGTGCTGCAAATATCTGGAATTCTGATTATTGATAACATTAAAATCTGCAGCTTCTATGTTTTTTAAAGTATATCCCTGATCAATATGCAACATTGTAAGGATTATTTTATTGTTGTACTATGTTCCAAATTTCTTAGAATATTGAAATAAAAATTAAATATTATTAATTTTTTTCAAGGCAGGGATCCAATAGTACTTAATATATCAATCACTTTATTTTTATGTTTGTTTCTTCCAACTTTTATTTTAGGTTCAGGGGGTACATGCACAGGTTTGTTACATGGGATAATTGTGTGTCACCGGGATTTGGTGTACAAATGATTTTGTTACCCAGGTAGTGAGCTTAGTACCTGACATGTAGTCATTCTCCACCTACCCTCCACCCTCAAGTAAATTTTGGTGTCTACTCTTCCTCTTTGTGTCCATGTATATTCAATGTTTAGTTCTCACTTATAAGTGAGACTATGTGATATTTGGTTTTCTATTCTTGTGTTATTTCACTTAGAAAAATCACCTTCAGCTGCAAAGAATAGGACTTTCTTCTTTTTTATAGCTCAGTAGTATTCCATGATGTACATATGCCACATTTTCTTTATCAAGTCCAACATTAATGGGATTTTAGGTTGATTTCGTGTATTTGCTATTATAAAAATATGCTGCAACGAACACACATATGCGTGTGTCTTTATGGTAATAAGATTTATATTCCTTTGGGTATATACCTAGTAATAGCATTGCTGGGTCAAATGGTCACTCTGTTTTAAATTCTTTGAGAAATATCCAAACTACTTTACACACTGGTTGAACTAATTTACATTCCCACCAGCAACATATAAGCTTTCCCTTTTCTCTACAAGCTCAGGAACATCTGTTGTTTCTTGACTTTCTAATAATAGCTATTCTGACTGATTTGAAATGGTATCTCATTGTGGTTTTGATTTGCATTTCTCTATTAGTGATGTTGAACACTTTTTCATGTGTTTGTTGGCCTGTGTATGTTTTGTTGAGAAGTGTCTGTTCATTTTCCTTTGCCCATTTTTTAAATGGGGTGTTTTCTTTTCTGTTTATTTGTTTAAGTTTCTTATAGATTCTGGATATTAGACCATTGTTGGCTGTTTAGTAAACCTATACAATGGGAGAAAATATTTGCAAACTATGCTACTCTATTGATAGTTTATTTTACTGTGCAGAATTAGGTCCCACTTGCTAATTTTTGTTTTTGTTGCAATTGCTTTTAACGTCTTCATCATGAAATCTTTGCCAGGGGCAATGTCCAGAATGGTATTTCCTGGGTTTTCTAATAAAGTTTTTATAATTTTAGGTTTTATATTTAAGTCTTTAATCTATCCTGGTTGTGTGTTTTGTACATAGTGAAAGAAGAGGTCCCGAATCTTCTGCATATGGCTAGCCAGTTATCCCAGCATCATTTATTAGACAGGGAGTCCTTTCCTCATTGCTTGTGATTGACAACTTTGTCAAGATATGATGATTGTAGATGTGCAGCTTTATTTATCAGTTACCTAATTTGTTCCATTGGTCTATGAATCTGTTTCTCTACCAATACCATGCGGTTTTGGTTTGGTAACTGTAAGCTTGTAGTATAGTTTGAATTTGGGGAGTGTGATGCCCCAGCTTTGTTCTTTTTGATTAGGATTGCCTTGGCTTTTTGAGCTCTTTTTTGTTTTTATATGAATTTTAGAATAGTCTTTTTTATAATTCTGTGAAAACTAACATTAGTAGTTTGATTGGAATAGCACTGAATTGCTAAATTGCTTAAGACAATATGGTCATTTTCACAATATTGATTCTTTCTCTCCATGAGCATGGAATATTTTTCTATTTGTTTGTGTCATCTCATTTTTTTGTCAGCACTGTTTTGTAATTTTCATTGTAGAGATCTTTTACCTTCCTGGTCTGCTGTATTGCTAGGTATCTCATTCTTTTTGTGGCTATTGTGAATGAAATTGTGTATGGATTTGGCTCTCAGCTACAATGTTATTGGTGAATAGAAATATTACTGATTTTTCGTACGTTGACTTTGTATCCTGAAATTTTACTAAAGTAATTGGTGAATTCTAGGAGCCTTTGGGCAGAGACTATGAAGATTTTTAGGTATAGAATAATATCATCTGCAAAGAGAGATAAGTCAACTTCCTCTCTTCCTATTTGGACACCTTTTATTTCTTTCTATTGTCTGATTGCTCTGGCTTAGACCTCCAGGACCATGTTGAATAGGGGTGGTGAAAGTGGGCATCTTTGTCTTCTTCTAGCAGTTAATGGTAATGCTTCCAGCTTTTGCCTGTTCAGGATGATGCTGGCTGTGGGTTTGTCATAGATGGCTCTTAATATTTTGAGGTGTGTTCCCTCAATGCTTAGTTTGTTAAAGGCTTTTAACAAGAAGAGATGTTGAATTTTTTCTACAGTGTGTTCTACATCTATTGAGACAATCATGTGGTTTTGCCTTTAATTTTGTTTATGTGATGAATCAAATTTATTAATTTGCATATGTTGAAGCACTCTTACTTCCCAGGAATAAAGTCTACTTCATTATGGTGATGTAACTTTTTGATGTGCTGCTGGATTTGACTAGATAGTATTTTGTTGAGAATTTTTGTGTCTATATTTATCAGGGACATTAGCATGACATTTGTTTGTTGTTGTTGTTGTTTTGAGACGGAGTCTCGCTCTGTTGCCCAGGCTGGAGTGCAGTGGTGTGATCTCAGCTCACTGCAAGCTCTGCCTTCTGGGTTCATGCTATTCTCATGTCTCAGCCTCCCGAGTAGCTGGGACTACAGGCACCCACCACCACACCCAGCTAATTTTTTTCTTTGTATTTTTAGTGGAGACGGGTTTCACCTTGTTAGCCAGGATGGTGTCCATCTTCTGACCTTGTGATCCTCCCACCTCAGCCTCCCAAAGTGCTGGGATTACAGGTGTGAGCCACCACACCCAGCCTATGAGGGATAAATTTCTAATCATTGCCTCATTTACTCCAAACCATGGAAAAATAGACCAAAAAAATGATGTCCTTATAGAAGAGTAAAGACTTCTTGGCAATGCTTTCTTTAATGCATGATGTAGGTTAAGAGGAGTGGACCACAATGTTCTATTTCTGACTGATTATGAGGCAACAAATTTATCAGTAAAATTTCTCACCTACGTTAGGCCTTCATTTAACATCTCTCAAGACATAAGTTTGTCTGTGTGTAAGGCCACCTGCAAAATCTTTCACAAACTGAAGTATACCCCATGAGTGCACACAACAGATCCCCCTTTCACTTCTATTGTTCATAGAAGCATAGGCAAAGAAACAAAAACTGAAGGATTAAGAGCCTCATGACAGCAGAGAAATCTCGATCCACAACCTTGGGAGAAAGCTGTCCACATCATGGATGTCATCTTCTTCTGGCGAGAATCTTCCCTGGTTACCTTTACTTTAAGATTTCCAATGGGTATGCAGTTCCAAGAGTATGGAGGGACACTTCTGAATTGTGAGATGGTGAACTCAAAATTCAAGGTCCTGAAGTTTTGCTTAAGTTTAGATGGCAAGGGAAGTCTATCTCTGATGTTCTCAGGAAGTCAAATTTTGGGTTTCTGATTGTGAAGGGGTTGATTGTCCTCAGCAGTGGACCATGAAAAGCTTTCTTTACCTGGTGAAAATACATTTTGACATAATTACCTACTGTTATAACATCAGCCTTCTTGCATACGAAAACTTTTATACAACCACAAAACATGCATTGAAAATTATAATGGAACGAAATCTCTATAACTGTTTAAATGGTCCATCAGGTAGCAAAGATGTACCTGATGTTTTGATCATCTTCCCAGGAATATCGGTTTGACAAACCAAACAGTGGCCATAAAAACTATTTTAGCAATTTAGAACAGTCACACCACCAATATCCTCTACATATTTTAATTTGGATACTTTTCTCTTTTCCATGATGAGTCATGGAATGCAGAGCTTTTAATAATAAAAGCTTTAAGGACTCGGAAAAAACAAGGCAACTATCTAGGTTCTCCACGAATCCACGTTTAACGTTGGACTATATCCTATGAAATACCAGTTGTTTCTCCAATTTAGGTGCATAGTACTGATAACTAAAATGTTATTATAGATGATTTGATTGGAACCATGAAGTTCATTCAAATTGCCTATCTAAGCAATTTTAGTACTGGCTGATTTAGTATAAAAATCTGGCAAGGTCTTTTCTTGGTGTTTAATTTTTGTTCTGGTTGGGTTGGCAATTTTATAAACCAGTATCTTACTTCAAGTTCTGAAAATTCTTACCCTGTCCAAATGATAAGGTCTTAAAGTTACCAGAAACCTGTATTAAAGGGTACTTGTCAGGGTGCTTTCTATCCTTTCATGAACCTCCTTAAAGACACCATAGTCTAGGATTTTGTGTGCTTTAGAACTTTTCAGAAACTGCACCAAAATTAAGCAATTAACTGTGAAAATGACTTTAAATGGTCATAAAGACACAGTTTACAAGGAAATTTTATTATTTCTCTGTGGCCTACAATAACAACATTAAAACCATAATTATGACTGATGGCATATACCCAGACATACTAGAAATTTAGAAATTCCATACAATTTTGGTACATACATTAATAACATATTTATTAAAATATAACTTGAAGAAGGTTAAACATCATGTCTTATTTTAAAACACTTCTCATGTAATTTAACATGTCAAATAATTCTGTTTGTCTCTCTTTTGGATGCTTCAGGGGCCTCGTGTAGCATCCCAAAGTTAGAGGTCAAGAAAGACTTAATTTTGAAGCTGAAATTTGATTTTGGGAAGCCTGTCAAATATGTCAAAGGTTTAAAACATTTGATCAAAATAGGATCACAGGTTGCCCTAAAATGATAGTCATTTATCTAGCTAAAGGGATCATTAAAACATTGTTTTTGTAAAAAAACAAAAACCTGTATTCTTTGATACAGGAGACTCAGTCTTCCAAAAAGTCAAAAGAGCCAAGGCAGAATGATACAGAAATCTGTCCTTTTCTTCTTTCTTGTCTTTTTTTCCCCTTCTTGCAGTTTACTCACAAGGTGAACGAGAATGTTTTACTGTATCTTATTAATACTAAACAAAACTTTTTTCAAAAGAAAACCAAATTTTACTTTTGCATTAATGTATTATTTATACTAAAGCTAATTTTAATAAAACCTCATAAATAATCAAATCTGGCATCATTTAACCACACAAGATTTCCATAAACCTTTCATTTACATTTTCCCCTGGCTGTCTGTATTCATCTTGTTTTGTCTATTTTTTATTCCTTCAGTTTGAAAACTTTAAGTAACTTTAAACCAGACAAAATTTTTTAAAATACATTTTTATGCCTTTATAACTTTCCTCATCAAAATGATATCTTGTTTTTGTTTATATACTCTGTATACAGAATTGTTTATTTTATATCTAGTAGCTTTAATTATATATGTTAACTACATTTTTACCTCTTAGTTACCCTAATTTCTAGTGAAAACCCTAGAAATTTATATTGAACTATTTTATAACAGTATTTGTAGATAAAAACTATTTTATCAGTTTTTACAAAGAGGGTTGTTCAAACTATTTTTAACAGATATAAATATATTTAGCTTTTCCATCCCATATAAAATAACATGTTAAGGTATATAGACTTAAACACATTTAATAATTAATATTTCAGTGTTCTAACTTACAAATGACTAAGACATTTTATGATTATCTATTAATTAATTTAATATAACATAGCTTCAAGATTTTAAATTACTGAAAATAATTTTACATAGGTACCCTTCCTGGGTTTGCCCAGCCATCATGGGTCCCAAGTAGCCATATGGCAAACAGGAAGACTATGAAGGTCAGGGTCTGCCTGAGTGCTGAATTTACATACCATCTCTAGAGGTTAGAAGACAGGACAGTGGAAACTCTACCTGGAGTATCCAACCCCTTCCAAAATAGCCAGTAGACAAGCAGGGAAAGCAAAGAAGAAGGGGGCATATTGGGCTTGATTCTGGCTTGTAATTGCTGTTCTATGTGCTAAGAATATGTCTCCAGACCTCAACATGGCCACTTATCCAGACCCCTGAATCCAGAGGCTGTAAACCAAAACAGCTCACACTCAAATCAAGCACATTTCTAATTATGTCTACCTGATAATTTTGAAACCATTCGTATTTTATCAACAATTTTCAAGCTAGCTTTATTTACCGAATATTATCACATACACATAACATGAGGAGACATACGAACACAAAAGGAGATCTTACAGCTTTCAGAACGGATTTTCATTTTCCCGCATTTAAAGTTTTTCTTTTCCCCATTTGGTCTATTAGTCTTCCAATACCTATGTCATTGCTCTAAGCAATTGTTAACTAGGCAACTATTTGCATTTCTAAAGGGACAACTCTTAGGTTGAAACAAAAAAATATATTTCATAAATACAGAACTAAGATTTTAGGCCTAAATATTCTATCATCATTTGCTCAACCAAGGCAAAAACAGTGCTCTTATAAAAGTCACGACAAGATGGCCAGAAAAGTACCTTAAACAGAGGTATGACTTATTCTTTAAATTTAAAACAAATGTTGAGAGTTTCTAATGCACCAAGGGAGGTATCATTAAAAATGAAAATGTCCTTAATAGACGTAAATTTCTTTTACAAGAGAGTTTCAAGAGAGCCAATAAAATTTCAGAAAGGCATATATTAGTTTGATAGGTGTTCTTTTTAACTTAGCTACTGTTTCTTAGCTAAAATTACTGAGTTAAGGGTGGATCCCATTAAGAATTAAAGCAAAGAAAACATTCTCTGTGCCTGGACTGAGCATGGACAGATCTGAAAAAGAAGTGAGCCTGTTTTACCCGAGGGCCTAACTTTTATAAACACTTTACTTAGGATAGCTATCTTTTCACCTTTGGGCAGGTTAGTAACTAAGCCAAAAATTTAGCAGATTGAATAATTCTTATCAGTTATTTGCTTAAGCTTTTTATTCACCTTTTATAAAGAGTATTTAAATAAAAATACTGAAATATTTTTAGAAACTTCTGCATATCATTAGGCATCCCTATATTAGACACCAGTTTGGAAGCCCTCATTTTCAAATGCACTTCTTCAGTGAAGTGTTGTTCATCTGCAGTGTTTTACTGTAACTTATCTTTAGTAAGATTTTGCAATATCTGTAAGACTTTGCTGCTTCTAGGGCCTAATATTTATCCACATATTAGCTGGAAAATACTCAGTTCTTCAGAAACTAAAGATCCAATTTTCATTTCAAATATTGGCTTTGGCTCTTAGTTCCCCTTGATGAACTTAGCCAGTTATTTGTTTTCCCTACCTAAGCATGCAAGAAAAAGAAGAAACCAAGGGGGTAGAACACTAAAATCTCTGCAAATTTCCAAAAGACAAATTTTATACTCCCTGCAATATTGCCATTTACTACCAGTTTCTTTCAGACCAAGACAGATATAAGAGGTTTGTAAGTGAATTCCAGCCAGCTAATTATCAGATTCAATCTGACCTTGGACCTGGTCCAGTTTCTGTCATGACTTCCAAATCCACTTTGCATCAGAAATATGTTAAAAAGAAAAGAAAAAAACTCAGATAACTCAAAACACAAATTTGTGGAGCTTTGATTTCCAAAAGAGAACTTACCATGATCCCCAGTTGCTGTGAGAAAGCAATGGACACAATGGGTCGGGATCATACTTTGCTTGGTCACTTGGCACTACTAGGGGTAATTAGAAGTGCTACTTTGGATCCCACTTCTGACACCATCTGTTAAAGGAAAAACTTGAGTCAAATTCAATTTAAGAAAGTTTAGTTGAGCACAGAACAATTCACCTATCAGGCAGCCTCATGAGCCAGGGTAGGCTCTGAGACACTCCAGTGCAGCCACATTGTGGGATATTTATAGACAGAAAAAGGGAAGTGATGTGCAGAAAACAGAAGTGATGTGCAGAAAACAGAAGTGATGTACAGAAACAGCCAGATTGGTTACAGCTCCATATTTACCTTATATGAACATGGTTTGAACAGTTGACCCCCGTTGGCTAAATCTCAGTAATTGGCACAAGAATAGGTTACAGTCTCTATACATCTCAATTGAGGTCATAGTTCAGTATGTACAAAGACAGTTTTAGGCTGAGCTTAAAATATGTAAGGAGGCAGCTTTAGGCCAAACTTGATTTAACAGTCCGGGTAGAGATATTTCATATAAGACCTCTAGATCACAGGGTATTAGTTGGGGCTCTCTAGAGGGACAGAAGGATATATGTAAACATGAGAGGGAGTTTATTAAGGAGAATTGACTCACACAATCTCAAGGTAAAGTACCATGATAGGCCATCTGCAACTTGAGGAGAAAGGAAGCCAGTGGCGGATCAATCCAAGTCCCTAAACTTCAAAAGTAGAGAAGCCAAGAGTGCAGGCCTCAGTTTGTGGCCAAAGGCTCAAGAGCCCCTGACAAACCACTGTCATAAGTCTAAAAGTCCAAAAGCTGAAGAACTAGAGTCTGTTGTTTGAGGGCAGGAAGCATTCAGCATGGGACAAAAATGAAGGCCAGAAGACTTGGCAAGTTTGCTCTTTTATCGTCTCCTGCCTGCTTTATTTTAGGTTCACTGGCAGCTGATTAGATGGTGTCCACCCAGATTGAGAGTGGGTTTCCCTCTTCTAGTCCACTCACTCAAATGTTAACCTCTTTTGGCAACACCCTCATAGACACAACCAGGAAAAATATTTTTCATCCCTCAATCCAATCAAGTTGACCTTCAATATTAACCATAACACACAGGGAACAAAAGCACAAACAGACAAAGCTAAAAAGCTTCTGCATAGGAAAAGAAACAATTAACAGAAGAAATAGACAACTTAAAAACTGGAAGAAAATATTTTCAAGTTATCCATCTGACAAGAGAATTAATAGCCAGAATGTAAAAGAAAGTCAACCCAACACTAAAAAGAAAAAATAATAACCTTACTTTTAAAATGGGCAAATTTTCTGAATAGACATTATTCAAAAGAGGACATACAAATGGCTAACAGATACATGAAAACATGCTCAACATCACTAATAATTAGGGAAATGCAAATCAAAACCACAATAAGCTATCACCCAACCCAAGTTAGAATGGCTATTTTCAAAAAGACAAAAGATAAGTGCAAGAATGTGAAGGAAGGGAAACGCTTTAGTGTAAATTAGTACAGTCATTACAGAAGAGTATGGAAGTTCCTCCCAAAACTAAAAGCAGATCTACCATGTGACCTACAAATCCTACTACTGGTTACATATCCAAAGGAAAGGAAATGAATATATTGAAGAGATATTTACACTTCTATGTTTACTGCAGCACTATTCACAATAGTAAAGATATGGATTAACCTGTTTCCATTATCAGATGAATGAATCAAGAAATGTGATGTGTGTGTATATACATGATGTATATATAGTGTGTGTGTGTGTGTATATATATCTACACAATGACATATTATTCAGCCATAAAAATAAAATCCCATCATTTGCAGCAACATAGATAAAACTGGAGGACATTTGTTAAGTAAAATAATCCAGGCACAGAAAGATAAATATCACATATTCTCACTCACATGTGTGAGCTATAAAAAGTTAGTCTCATGGAGGTAGAGAGTACAATGGTGGGTACAGAAGACTGGGATGGGTAGGGAGGAGGGGCTAGTGAAAAGGTGTTAGTTAATGGGTATAAAAAGATTTGGCCCAGCACAGTGGCTCACGCCTGTAATTCCAGCACTTTGGGAGGCCAAGGCGGGCAGATCACGAGGTCAAGAGATAGAGACCATCCTGGCTAACATGGTGAAACCCGGTCTCTACTAAAAATACAAAAAAATTAGCCAGGCTTGATGGCGGGCACCTGTAGTCCCAGCTACTTGGGAGGCTGAGGCAGGAGAATGGCGTGAACCCAGGAGGCGGAGCTTGCAGTGAGCTGAGATCTTGCCACTGCACTCCAGCCTGGGTGACAGAGTGAGACTCTGTCTCAAAAAAAAAAAAAAAAAAAAAGAATTGGTGCCAATAATTATATAAATTGTAGTATCCCCCCAAATATAGTAGCTTTCCAGTTTGTTTAATTATTGTGAGATCTTTATGGATGTTTTACTTTTAGAGATAGTGCACCTTTATTTTTAGATGTATCAGTAGATACACTAGATATTTTACTTTCTCTTGTCCTTGTTCCTTTTTTACTTTACATTAACAGATAAAATTGTACGTATTTATTGTGAACAACATTGTTGCTATTTTAAGTGGCATTTTCTTTTGCTGTATTTAACGAGTTGTTTGTTTAAGTGGACGTTGGTGATCTCTAATACTAATTTTATACCTTATACTATCTTTTACACTACATTGAAAAGCCTCCTGTTTTGTAGTAATGTTCAGTTCGTTGTGTTGGGTTTTCCAGTCACACTTCTTCTGTAGAGGATACTGTCTTGTGGACATTGATATGTGAGACAGAAGCTCACTCACTTTGTATCAACTCCCATTGGTTTAATCACAAGCTTCTTTCCCAGACCTCCTCACATTCAATATTCCAATTTGGCTCCTTTCATTCTTCTGGCCACATAGTCAAATCATTTTTCAATATTTATAAATCCAAGATGGATAATTTTTTGTGGCAATTCACTGAAGCATGGGGTGCCCAGATATTTGGTGTGTCTGTAAGGCTATTTCTGGATGATTGGCACTTAAATCAGTAGGCTTCATAAAGTAGATTTCAGTCTCAAATATGGGCAAGCCTCAACCAATTCACTGAAGGCCTGAATAGAATTAAAAACAGGGTTGGGGAAGATTTACTATTTCTGACTGATTGTCTTTGAGCTGAGAAAACAGTATTTTCTGCCTTCAGAATTGAACGTGGACTAGAACTATATCATTGACTCTCCTGGTTCTTCAGTTTGTTGACTATGGAACTGGAAACTTAACTTCCAGAATCACATGAGACAATTCCTTATAATAACTTCCTTTGTAATAAATACCATGTAGCACATCTTATTGATTCTGTTTCCTTGGAGAAACTAGACAAATACAGTAATTGTATTCTTGAGTCATTACTCTGTCCACTCTAAATTGATGTGCAGATATATTGCCTGAGATTCTAACAGTGACAAGAATTTTTTATTGTTTTCTTTCAGGGCTAGCTCTTCATGGGTATATATTACAGGGACAGTCCATTTTCTACTTTCACCAACATACTTAGCCAACTTTTTATTGAACCAGTCTTTATATTTTTTCCTCTTCCATTAACTAGTCATAGGGAATCTCCCTACTTAAAGTAAACTCATCGTGAGTTGAGGAACATTAGGGTTAGGAGACAAAGGAGTTTGGATCACCTGTTCATAGAGTTTATCTCTCTACTCAATTCTACTCTCTTTGATATTTTTTATTACAGATGCTTTTCTACTAGTTCTGCCTGATCTTGTGACTCAGTGTCTGAGTACACCTCGCTGATAATGGATGGTTCTGGTTATATAGCCATTTGATATCTCATGGTTAGACACCCAAACATTATCGGGGTGCAATAGCATTCAAAGCATGCATTTTCAAAAGATGCATAGTTTTCTGCTGCAGATGGCAAAACCTTATGCGTCCCAGTTGTGACTATCGTACTGATGTTTGCAATTCCAAAGAGTCTACATGGGATCTTTATTTACCACAAATAAATACCTTTAGCATGATGATATCTACAAGGCCATTTGGCCTAAGTGACTTTGTGGCTTGTATGGAATTGCAGTTGAGCCCCCTCTTGCTTTGGACCCTACAAAATTGCAGGCCATAGATTATCCAATGAATAGGTTAGATTATTATTCCCATGTATTGTACATGCTCCCTCTAGGCCAGGTGAGGGTTACCAAGAACTGTGCCACATTTTTATGGGAACATTTGAACTCTGCAATGACACGTCCTTTAGCTTGTAGTGCATTCTTATTCATTTTCTCCAAAAATAGGAACCCTAAACTGTTAACTCAAGTAGCATGTCCCTGAATATTTGTAAGGTTTATCATTCACTCACTGGAATGCATGGGTCTTATCAGGATATCAAAAATATCAGCCACTTGCAAGTTCAATTAACATAATTTCATCAGTAGAGTAATCATTGTGATAGTTTACGGAATTAATGTACAGTCAAGTTTTTTCAAATTGCAATTACAGAGAATAGAAAATTCAACCTAGCCCCAGGGCAAGATAATGAATGTATGTATTCGTGTATCTATCCATACAGACACAAACTGGTTCTGATCCTTCTTTTTAGTAAATATGAGAAAAACATATATATTTTCCTGGTCAATAGCCCCATACCATGTACAAGTGGATATGTAGAGAAATTCTAGCAAGGATATTACATTTGGCACAGTAACTATGGTTGGGACTAATACTTAGTTAAGTTTGCAGTAGACCACTGCCATTCGTCATAATGAGTCTGAGTTTTGTCGGGAGAAAACACTGGTAAAGTGAATAGGGATATAATGAAAAATCACTGTCCCTGTATTCTTAAAATTCCTGAGAGTGCCACTAATATCTACTATTCCACAAAAGATGAGGTATTTTTTTATTATTTTTGGCTGAAATGGATCAATTTTAAAGGCTTTCATGTAACATTTCTCATAATAATGGATCTTCTTTGCAGATCAAGAGATCAATGAGATATTTATGCCTGCTACTCTAAATGTCTACCTTGACTATATCTTCAAGAGCAAAGGAAATGACCAACATGTTAGTTTGGGAATGAATGTACCCACTGTGAGTGCAGCCTGGATCAGAACTATATTTATAATTTCCCCTCCATAACTCATCTTTCTATTGGGGGGTAGACTGATGCCATTTTGGGCCTATATATGGTTAGATACAATATTTGGGTCTTAATCCAAGCATAACCTGAATAAACAGAGACTAAGAGTTATCACAAAACTTGTCCGTGTGCTTCAGCAGGTATGGGGATGAGGCAGCGGGGAAGCATTGCCTATTGCATTTCAAAGCATGTGTTTATTAACTCCCACAACCTAATCATGTAAAAATAGGGCAATACTGCAACCAACAAAAGACAAGGACCACAATTATGGGTTATGTACTAAGCTTAAAACTAAATATTCTCTAGTAATGCAGATTCAATTTTAAAAATATCCAACCATGGAAATATATAGTCATGTCATAAAGTGATAGATATTGCAAATTAAAAAATCATATTAAACACTCAAAATAATATAAATACTTAAAAAAGCAATCATACAACAATATTCATAAACACTTTGTGCAAAACCTTTAAGGTAATAAAAGGTACAGGAAGGATTATAACCTCCATTATGCATCCTAAAATAATATTTAAAGAGAGTGATTATATCTTCAGAAATAATAAAACAAATGAGATTAAAGGTACAATTCTGATGAGTCCTCTATGTTTGCTGGTAGCTCTGAAGCAATAAATTCAGATATTGGGTCTTAGATAATGATGTATTAAATCCTCTGCAGATGCCAAATATTAAGTACTCAAAATTTATGTTTTCTCAACTAGCTATATGTAAGGTTCAAAGGTGTCAGCCAAAGATTTGTCTAGACTGGGATGTCTTACAAATAGAGACAAGAGACACAAAATTAATTTTACAAATTATTTCTTGGATCTAAGAGAAAGGACAGGGCTGAAACCTAATCCTTAGTGACAGGGTTGAGAGATGATCTAGTAAACAAAGAAAGGTCTTCCATTGTTTATGAAACCATGCGACATACTATAATGACAAAATAATGATTGCAATGCAAATTTTACTGACTTGTTTACTATTTTTGAAAGATTTAAGCCCTTTCACTGTGTCCACAAAAATTTTAGAATTCTGAATTTTTCCCTGGACAAAATCTATTGAAAACATCTATTCTAGCAAATTGAGTCCATCAAATTTTAAATGGTGAATACCTGATGACTAGAGGCCATAAAGCTTATTTTTCAATAAGAGACCTTTTAGGTAGACAGATAAGTAGATCATTCACTGTCACTCACACATCCTAAGCAACCCTCAAGCTTCCTGGAGTTTCCAGATGAAATCACAAATTACACAGCAAAGAATACAACCTATAAAAATTCTCACTGAATGCTTTGATTTCCTTTATATTATTTTTAAAAAGTACAAAAATAAAAATTATACAACAGAGCTGATGTTTAGTTAATTCATATGTAACATTGCATTCCTCGGATTATCTGTCAAGTTACATTTTTTGTTTCAGTTGTAGAATTAAAATAAAAATAAGAAATCATATTTCCTTTTGTATTATAGGGTATATATTGATAATTTATACAGATTTCATCTTTTAAAATTGTATTTATAAAGTAACTGTATTCTAGTTTTTTTTGTTTTGTTTTGTTTTTTAACTGAAGAGAATAAAGAGCTTAGATAAAGCATTGTGCTTTGTTAAATTTCTGGGTAGAGATTTTTACCGGCCAAGAAAATAAGCCTAAAAGTGTAGGATAAAAAATAGTAAGATGGATTTAATAGGAATGCTGCCTTAAGTCAAATGAAAAAAAAAAGAAATAATTTTCCTGAATTTCCTTTTAATGTCTACTGATTTGAAAATTTCCGTTTATTAATTCATATATTAACAGTGGGTATATTTTTTTAAATGAGTGTACTTTGCTTTCTTCCCAATATAAGACTCTCAGGTAGGAAATGGGAACAAGTAACTTTAGCCAAAAGTGTCATTAGTATTCATTGGTGAGACTCATGGACACTTTTCCGGCTCTGTACAAAGTTCCTATATCTTTGAGTATGATTTTCAAGGCTGATATAAGAAAATGCATTTCTTACGTGTCTAATTTAAATAATTACTTTAACTGTAAATCATTAAATAATACATGAGATGTGTAGATAAGTCTGTTATAAATATTTGAAGTTCTCATTTTATTTAATTTTCTTTGAAATAAAATATATTTAATATTTATTTTATATTTTATATAGTTTAAGAAATGTTAATTTTAAGTAGTAAAATGATATTGGATAGTATGCAATTTTTGTAGATATTGTGCCTAAAATGCATAGAGGTAATCAGATAAATTGTAAAAAAGACTTTGAAAATCTGTGAACATCAGTGAATTAGAGCTACTATTGATTTACAAATGGTAGTTGGCATCATACTTGCTGTTGTCGAATTGTCATTTGTGTTCCAAGCCGCAAGCCACTTATCATCTCATCACGTAAGATGTGTAATCAACAGATTAAATGAATAAGCCCATCTGGCATAATGGCACAATATCTTAAAATGTATGTGAAAGTTTAGTATACATAGACCATAAATGTTTTTGTAAAAATGGCCAAGCTATGCTTTTATTTTTGACACTGATGTCTCTTTAAATAAAGATGTAATGTCTCATTCTTTGGGAATTGGGTATTTTCCACTTTACTTAAGCTATCTGCCTGCTTTAATTACGCAGACTGACAGTCTATATATTTTTAGCCATGATGTGATACTTTGAACATTTTCTGACATGGCCCACAAGCAGGGCATCATTACTCTCCTTATTGTTGGCTAATATAACGGTGAAAATTCTGGGTAAACATTTTAGAATAAGAATCTGGGTTTCCAGATAGGTTTAAAAATACCCAGGGATAATGATTAGAACCAAAAAAAATTGTTTTATAAAACATATTCTTAAAGGCAGATTTAGGTGTACTTTATCCAACTGGCTGGAGTTCAGGGCTATTTGGTTTAATATGCATGATACATATTCTGCAGATTAAACTAAACCGCCTGGGAAATGGATGGCCAATGAACCACTTTATCTGTACTCTGCAGGTACCTTGAGTAGTTTGCCACCTGCAACATAATTATCATTCTATTTTCATGTAGGCAGTGCTACACTACAGTAGCTAAAATCATTTTCATTTCTTCCCAGAATTTCCCACAGAGAAATACAAGATAGTGCAGCCTATTTTAAAACAATTTTGCTTCCCTGTATTTAAGCAGTAAAATGTAACCATAATTCAGAAACAGCTAATGTACTCTTCAACAGAAAATAGAACGATCATTGTCTATGATGAGGAAAAGGAACAAAATTAAATGTACATATCGTAAGGGCTCCTTGATATTTTGTTAATAAAATTGCTTTGATGACTTGCCAAATTAAAATCACTTATACCAAGATGTTTGACTTCTTAAGACATATTTTGATGTTTGTTTGTTTTTTTTTTCTACACACTGAAATTAAATGTTGGGCTGAGGCAATTGGGAGATATATGGAAAAGTACATCTCGGTTTAATGACATTTTGGGAAAATGCATATACACATGAATTTATATAAATATATGTACATAAGCATATGCAAGTATTTTATATATATTCAAATTTGGCTTAAGTGTTTTGGATAATTCCATTATGTTTATTTACGTATTTATTTATTTTTATTTTGAGACAGAGTCTCTCTCTGTCACCCAGGCTAGAGTGCAATGGCTGATCTCAGCTCACTGCAACCTCTGGCTCCCAGGTTCAAGGGATTCTCCTACCTCAGCCTCCTGTGTAGCTGGGATTACTGGCGTGTGCTACCATGCCTGGATAATTTTTGTATTTTTAGTAGAAACAGCGTTTTACCATGTTGGTTAGGATGATCTCAAACTCCTGACCTCAGGTGATCCGCCCGCCTTGGTCTCTCAAAGTGCTGGGATTACAGGCATGAGCCACCACCCCCGGCCCCATTATGTCTTTAAAAGTATACTTATATTTCATTAGCATGAACCCCTGATGATTTGGTCGACACCAAAATCCCTAGAATTTATGAAAATGTTACATGATAAGGCAAAGATGTTTTACAGTTTTATTTAAGGTTATGGATTTTTGAATAGAGAGACAGTCCTGGATAATCTCACCAGGTCCAATGTAATCACACAAACCCTTAAGTGTAGATAAGATCAAAGAGATGAGGGAGCAGAATAAGTCAACGATATTCAAAGCATGAGAGAGGCCATGTGGAAATCACAAGAAAGGATATAGACAGCATTTAGGAGAAAAGGCAAACTTCTGGCTCACAGCCAGTGAGGAAATGGAAACTTCGTTGCTCTGAGCAAGGGAGTGGATTTAGCCAACATGAATGACTTTGGAAGCAGATTATTCCCTAGAGCCTCCATTAAGGAACGCAGCCCTGCCAAAATCTTGATTTCAGCTTTATGAAGCCTACGCCAAACCTAACTTCTGATGTACAAAGTCTGTGAGATAATACATTTGTGTTTTATGCCATTAAATTTGTGGTAACTTGTTATTCAGCAACAGAAAACTGATATACCATGTATGAGACAGCTGAACTGTCTACACCTGACAGCTGAACTGAACTACAATTTAGTTACTCTGCTTTATTTAGTTAATTTTCACATTAATAACCCCTCACAGTGGTAATCTAGTTTATGTGATAATACTTACTGTAGGAATATGGCCCAAATGAAGAATGTTTACATTCACTGCTGTTTCTCCCTCTCTGTGAATTCCTCACTCGTTCTATACTAGACCATTATAGGATGCTATAGTGCCACATCCCCTTGCTTAATTATTTTGTTCAAGTTCTAGAAAATCTATAGGCATATCTCATTTTATTGGGTTTCACTTTACTGTGTTTCATAGATAATTCTTTTACAAACTGAACGTTGTGGCAACCCTGCATCAAACACGCCTTTTGGTGCCATTTTCCAACAAGTCCTTTTTTCTGTTTCTCTGTGTCAACATTTTTTAGCATGATGTTAGGTAAAGCTCATGATGGTTAATTTTACATGTCAACTTAATTGGGTTTAGGGATTCCCAGATAGCTGGTAAAACCTTATATCTGCATGTGTCTGTGAGGGTGCTTCCATAAGGGATTAGTAATTCAATCGGTAGACTGAGTAATGATTCACTCTTACCAGTGTGGGCCAGCACCATTCAATCTTTGAGGACCCCGATAGAACAAATTGACAGAAGAAGGATGAATTCTTTCTTTCTCCTTGAGTTGGGCCATCCATCTTCTCCTGCCTGCAGGCATTAGAGCTCCTGGTTCTGTGGCCTTTGGACTCTAACTCATACCAGTGGTCCCCAGCTCCTGGTTCTCAGCCATTCTGCCTTGGACTGGAAATATGCCATTGTCTCCCCTGTTCTCAGGCCTTCAGTCTCAGACTGTACTACTGGCTTTCTTGGTTCTCCAGCTTGCAGATGGCAATGGTACATTTGGCCTCCATAGTAGTCTGGGCCAATCCCCCAAATATATATATATTATATATATATGTATATATATATATGCTACTACTAGATCTGGTTGTTAAAAAGAGTCTGGTACCTCTCTCCTCTTTCTTCCTTCTCCTCTCACCTTCCACCATGAGTGGAAGCTTCCTGAAGCCCTCACCAGAAGCAGACACTGGTGCCATGCTTCCTGTACAGCATGCAGAAATGAGTCAAATAAACCTTTCTGCTTTATAAATTACCCAGCCTCAGGTATTCCTTTATAACTCTTAAATATAGAGTTTATGCAGCAGATTTCTTTTGTTTTGCGGTAGGTTTTGTTTCTGCTGGCTTCTTTGCAAGTGCCGGTTTATTGGTAGCTGCTTCCTTTTTCCCCACCAGAGGTTTCTTATTCTTCTTAACATAAATAGCCTTCTTTGTTTCCTTCCCTAGCACAAGCTTCTTTCCTGCAACACCCTTCTCATCTGATTTGGCCTCTAGCACTGCCGCTGCTGCTGCTGCTGTCACCTTGTCCACGCAAAGTTCATGATTCCTGGTCTGGGAAAGAATGGTGTTCCGGTGCTTGGTCTTTACATATGGGTTTAGCTTCAACATGATTCTCAGATTTTTTTCAGTGGGTTCTTCTTCACGACTCTATGATGAATCATCTTGCATAGTATTCCAAGGGCTTTTTGGATCTCTGGGCTTTTCTAGATTCTGCTAAGGTCTGCATTGATCATCTGTGCATGGGAAGATTGCGCTACTCTTCAAAGAAGCAGCTTTATGCCAAGTGCCATACAATTCATTTGTCTTCTGGAAAGCATTCCAGAAGACAAATTCTCAGCTCTGTATGTCCAAATACAGAACTGCTTCCCATGCCAGAACGTCTTGAATAAAATAAAAGGGAGTCTGGGGTCACCTTGGGGAATAATTTTGATACACTATGAAATATTTATGCTTTTAATCTTCTTCCCAGGCTTTCCCAAAGGAACTTACATCATTTTACCAGAGTAACTGTGCATTTCAAGGAAAGGAAATAATGTGATTTTTCAAGACTACTGGACACAAGCTCTGAACTGACATCGATTCCAAGAGACTGAAGACATCACTTAGCCCTCCAGTCAGAGTATAGGATAATAAAGGTCAAGCGATTAATGGAATTTTGTTTCAGGCCCAGTTCATTCACAGTGGGTCCAGTAAGTCCACAAATCCATCCTGTGGTTATTTCCTGAGTTCCAAAATGCATAATCGGAATAGACATACCTAGCAGCTGGCAGAATTCCTACATAGCTTTCCTGACTTACATAACGAGGGGTATTATATTGGGAAAGTCCAAATGGAAGCCATTAGAATGCTTCTACCTAGAAAAATGGTACATTGAAAGCAATATTGCATTTCTGGAAGGATTACAAAGATTAGTGCCACCATTTAGGACTTGAAAGATGCAGGGTACTGATTCCTCACGTCCCCATTCAACTCTCCTATATGGCTTATGCAGAAGACTGATGGATATTGGAGAATTGCGGTGGGTTTTTGAAAGCTTCACCAAGTGGTAACTCCAACTGCAGCTGCTGTAGAAGAGGTAGATTTACTGTTTGAGCAAATCAACACATCTTTAGATACCTGGTATGTGAAAGCTGTTGACCTGAAAAATTTTTTATCTCTATCTCTGTTAATAAGTCCACCAGAAGCAGTTTGCATTCAGCTGGCAAGGCCCCAATACACCTTCACTGTCCTGTCTCAGAGGTATATCAGCTTTTTAGTTCTGAGTCATAATTTAGTTCACAGAGATCTTGAACACTTTATCTTTCCATAAGATATTTCTCTGGTCCATTACACTGATTAACATCATGCTGATCAGACGTAGTGAGTGAGAAGTAGCAACTACTCTGAACTTACTGGTAAAACATTTGCATCAGAGAGAAAGAAATAAATCCGACTGAAATTATAGACCTTTTCAACTCAGTAAGATTTCTAGGAGTCCAGTGTTGTTGAGATATCCTTTATACGTTGTTGGATTGCATCTGCTCCCTCCTACAAGAAAAACACACAATGCCTAGTGGCCTAATTAGATTTTTGAGACAACATATCCTCATTTGGTGTGTTATTCCAGCCCATTAATGGAGTGACCTGAAAAGTTACTAATTTTGAGTGGGGCCCAGTACAAGTGGAGGCTCTGCAACAAGTCCAGGCTACTGTGCAAGTTGTTCTACCACTTCTGCCATATGATCACACAGATCCAACAGTGCTAATGTGTCAATGCCAGATGGAAATGCAGTTTGAGGCCTTCCTCAGGTCCCTATAGGTGAATCACAGCATAATTCTTTAGGATTTTGGAGCAAGGCACTACTAAGATTCCCAGATATCTACTCTCCTTCTAAGAAACAGCCCTAGGTCTGCTATTGGACATTAATATAAACTGAACACAAAACCATGGGTCACCACGTTACCATGTGACCTGAGCTGCCTATCATGGACTGGCTGTTTTCTAACTCACCAAGCCATAAAGCTGGACATACACAGCAATACTCCATCATCAAATGGAAGTGATATAAACACGATCAGGCCCTAGAAGGCCCTAAAGACACAAGTACATTCTATGAGGAGGGGCCAAATGCCCATGGTTCCCAATCTTGACGCATTATTTTCTATCTCCTCATCCTCACTTATAGCCTCTTGGGGCATTCCCTCTGGCCAGTTGAGAGAGGAAGAGAAGACTTGGGTATGGTTTACAAATTGTTCTGCATGACATGCAGGTACCAACAAAAAGTGGATAGCTATAGCATTACAGCCTCTCTCCAGAACATCCTTGAAAGACTGTGGTAAAGGGAAATCTTCCTAGTGGGCAGTATTTCAGGTAATGCACCTGGTTGTGCACTTTATCTGGAAGAAGAAATGGCCAGATGTGCAATTATATACATATCCCTGGGGTATAAAAACCAGGGAAGGCTACTTTCTGGGGTCCCTCAGCTGAGATACAAGTATCATAGATGAGACTCTGTTCACCCCAGCAGCTTTCCTGAGCTTTGGGGGACTGGCTAGCAATGAACACTAGGCTTCTGTTGCCCTCGCTGCCAGTAATAAACATGCCTATTTTATTTTATTTTAATAGTTTTGGGGGAACATGTGGTTTTTGCTTACATGGATAAGTTCTTTAGTGCTGATTTCTGAGATTTTAGTGCACCCATCTCTCGAGCAGTGTACACTATACCTAATGTATAGTCTTTTATTCCTCACCCCCGCTCACCTTCCCCATGAGTCCCCAAAGTCCATTATATATTTCTTAGGCCATTGCATCCTCATAGCTTAGCTCCCACTTATAAATGAGAACACACGATATTTGGTTTTACATTCCTGAGTTACTTCACTTATAATAATGGTTTCCAACTCCATCCAGGTTGTTGTGAATGCCATTATTTCATTCATTTTTATGGCTGAGTAGTATTTCATGGTGCGTGTGTGTATGTGTGTGTGTGTGTGTGTGTGTATATGTGTATATGTATATGTATATGTATATATATATATATACATATACATATACATATACACATATATAAAATTTTCTTTATCCACTTACTGGTTGACGGGCATTTAAGCTGGTTCCATATTTGTGCAACTGCAAATTGTGCTGCTGTAAACATGCATGTACAAGGGTCTTTTTCATAAAATGTCTTATTTTCCTCTGGATACATACCCAGTAGTGGGAAGGCTGGATCAAATGGCAGATCTACTTTTAGCTCATTAGGGAATATCCATACTGTTCTCCATAGTGGTTGTACTAGATGACATTACCCACGAGGAGGGTGAAAGTGTTTTCTTTTCAGAACATCCACACCTACATCTATTATTATTGAATTTTTAATGGTTGCCATTCTTGCAGGAGTAAGGTGGTGTCTCATTGTGGTTTTAATCTGCATTTACCTGATAGTAATGTGGAACATTGTTTCATAGGTTTGTTTGGCCATTTGTATATCTTCTTTTGTTTATTCATGTCCTTTACTTACTTTTTGATGGGATTATCAGTTTTTCTCTTGCTGATTTGTTTGAGTTCCTTGCAAATTATGAATATTAGTCTTTTGTTGGGTGTATAGTTTGTGAATATTCTCTCCCATACTGTGGGTTGTCTTTTTATTCTGTTAATTTTTTACTTTGCTGTGCAGAAGCTTTTTAGTTTAATTAGGTCTCGCCTATTTATTTTTACTTTTGTTGCATTTGCTTTTGGGTATTTGGTCATGAACTCTATGCCTATGCCAATATCTAGAAGAGCTTTTTCCAGTGTTATCTTCTATAATTTTTAAGGTTTCGCGTATTAGATTTAACTATTTGATTCATCTTAAGTTGATTTTTGTATATGGTGAGAGATGAGGATTCAGTTTTATTCTTCTACATGTGGATTACCAATTTTTCCAGCACTATTTGTTGAATAGGGTGTCGTTTCCCCACTTTATGTTTTTGTTTGCTTTGTTGAAGATCAGTTGGCTCTAAGTACTTGGCTTTATTCTGGGTTCTCTATTCTTTTCCACTGGTCTATATGCCTGCTCTTATAGCAGCACCATGGTAAGTATAGCCTTGTAATATAGTCTGAAGTCACGTAATGTGATGCCTCCAGATCTTTTTTTCTTATTTTGCTTAGACTTGCTTTTCCTACACAAGCCCTTTTTTGGTTCCATATGAGTTTTAGGATTGTTTTTTCTAGTTCTGTGAAGAATGATGATGGGAACTGTGTTGAATCTATAGATTGCTTTTGACAGTATGGTCATTTTCACAATATTGACTCTACCCATCCGTAAGTATGGGATGTGTTTCCATTTGTTTCTGTCATCTATGATTTCTTTTTCGGCAGTGTTTTCTAGTTTTCATTGTAGATATCTTTCATCTCCTTGGTTAGGAATATTCGTAAGTATTGTTTGTTTGTTTGTCTGTTTGCAGCTGTTGTAAAAGTGATTGAGTTCTTGATTTGGTTCTCAGCTTGGTAATTGTTGGTTTATAGGAATGCTAATGATTTGTGTATATTTATTTTTATTCTGAAATATTATTTATTTCTCAAATCTAGGAGGTTTTTAGATGAGTATTTAGGATTTTCTAGGTATACAATCACATCATTGGTGAACAGCAACAGTTTGATTTCCTCTTTATTGATTTAGATGCCCATCATTTCTTTCTCTTGTCTGATTGCTCTGGCTAGGACTTCCAGTACTATGCTGAATAAAAGTGGTAAAAGTGGGCATCCTTGTGTTATTCCAATTCCCAGGGAGAATGCTTTCAACTTTTCCCCATTTAGTATAATGTTGGCTGTGGGTTTGTCACAGACGGCTTTTATTACCTTGAGGTATGTCTCTTTTATGCCAAGTTTTCTGAGGGCTTTAAACATAAATTGATGTTGGATTTTGTTGAATGCATTTTCTACATCTATTGAGATGATCATGTGACTTTCAGTTTTTAATTCTGTTTACATGATGTATCACATTTATTCAATTGACTATTTTAAGCTATCCCTGCATTGCTTATATGAATTACACTTGATCATGGTATATTATATTTTGATATGCTGCTGGATTCAGTTAGCTAGTATTTTGTTGAGGATTTTGGCATCTATGTTCATCATGAATATTGGTCTGTAGTTTTCTTTTTTTTATGTCCTTTCTTGGTTTTGGTATTAGGAATATACTCTCTTCATAGAATGATTTAGGGAGGATTCCATCTTTCTCTAACTTTTGGAATAGTTTTAGTAAGAATGGTACCAATTCTTCTTTGAGTGTCTGTTAGAATTCAGTTGTGAATCCATGTGGTCTTGGACGTCTTCTCTTGTTGCTGGCTATTTTTAAAATAACTATTTAAATCTTGCTACTTGTATTGGTCTGTTCAGAGTTTCTATTTCTTCCTGGTTTAATCTAGGAGGACTGTATATTTCTAGGAATTTAACCATCTCCTCTAGAGTTTTTAATTTGTATGTATAAAGCTGGTCATAGTAGCTTTGAATGATCTTTTGCATTTTTGTGACATTGGTTGTGATATCTCCTGTTTTGTTTCAAATTGAGTTTATTTGGATCTTCTCTCTTCTTGGTTAATCTAGCTAATGGTCTATCAGCTGTATCTTTTCAAAAAACCAGCTTTTTGTTGTGTTTACCTTTTGTATTTTTTTGTTTCAATTTTGTTTAGTTCTGTTCTGATCTTGGTTATTTCTTTTCTTCTTCCAGGTTTGAATTTGGTTTGTCCTTGTTACTTTAGTTCCTTGAAGTGTGACCTTAGATTATCTATTTGTGTTCTTACAGACTTTTTGATGTAGTCATTTCATACTATGACATGTCCTCTTAGCACTGTTTTACTGTATCACAGAGGTTTTGATAAGTTATATTACTATTATCATTCAGTTCAAATAATTTTTTAATTTCCATCTTGATTTCAATGTTGACACAAAGATCATTCAAGAGAGATTAATTTCTAAGTGTTATATGGTTTTGAGGGTTCCTTTTGTAGTTAATTTCCTTTTTAATTCCACTGTGTTCTGAGAGGATACTTGATATAATTTCAGTTTTCTTAAATGTATTGAGGTGTGTTTTGTGACCTATCATATGGTCTATCTTGGAAAATATTCCCTGTGCTGATGAAAAAAAATGTATATTCTGCAGTTGTTGGGTAGAATGTTCTGTAAGTATCTGTTAAATCCATTTGTTCTAGAGTTTAGTTTAAGTCCATCATTTCTTTGTTGACCTTCTGTCTTGAGGACCTGACTGGTGCTGTCAGTGGAATATTGAAGTCCCCCACTATTATTGTGTTGCCATCTATCTCATTTCTTATGTCTAGTAGTAATTGTTATATACATTTGGGATCTTCAGTGTTAGCTGTGTATATATTTAGGATTGCTATATTTTCCTGTTGGACTAATCCTTTTATCATTATATAATATCCTTCTTGGTCATTTTGTTTTTACTGTGTTGCTTTAAATTCTGTTTTTTTCATGAAATAAGAATAGCTATTCCTGCTTGCTTTTGGTTTCCATTTGTGTGAAAGATCTTTTTCTATGTCTTTACCTTAAGTTTATGTGAGTCCTTATGTGTTAGATAAATCTCTTGAAGACAGAAGTTACTTGGTTAGTGGAAATTTATTCATTGTGCCATTCTGTGTCTTTTAAGTGGAGCATTTAGGCTATTTACATTCAACTTTAGTAGTGAGATGTGAGGTACTGTTCTATTCATCATGCTAATTGTTGCCTAAATATCTTGTCATTTTTTCATTGTATTTTTTGTAGGTCCTGTGAGATATATGCTTTATGGAGGTTCTATTTTGGTGTATTTTGAGATTTTACTTCAAGATTTAGAACTCCTTTTAGCGTTTAGGTAGTGCTGGCATGGTAGTAGTGAATGTTTTCGGCATTTGTTTTATCTGAAAAAGACTTTATCTCTCCTTCATTTATGAAGTCTAGTTTTGCTGGATATAACATTCTTGGCTGATAATTATTTTGTTTCAGGGGAGGCTAAAGATAGGACCCAAATCCCTTCTCACTTGTAGGCCTCCTGCTGAGAAATCTGCTGTTAATCTGATAGATTTTCCTTTATAGGCTGCCTGATGATTTTTTCTCACAACTTTTAGGATTCTTTCCTTTGTCTTCACTTTAGATAACCTTTTGACTATATGCACACATGATGATCTTTTTACAATAAATTTCCTAGGTGTTCTTTGAGATTCTTGTATTTGAATGTCTAGATTTCTAGTAAGGCCAGGGAAGTTTTCTTCAATTAGTCTCTGAAATCAGTTTTCCAAACTTTTGGATTACTCTTCCTCCTTAAGAACACAAATTATTCTCAGGTTTGGCCGTTTAACATAATCCTGAATTTCTTGGAAGCTTTGTTCATTTTTAATTCTTTTTTCTCTGTATTTGTCTGATTGGGTTAATTTGAAAGCCTTGTCTTTGAGCTCTGAAGTTCTTTCTTTTAATACTTGTCTTAAAGTATTATTGAAACTTTCCAATGTACTTTGTATTTTTCTAAGTGTGTCTTTCATTTCCAGAAGTTGTAATTGTTTTTTCTTTATAATATCAATTTCTCTGGAAGATTTGTCATCCATATCCTGTATTATTCTTTTTAATTTCTTTAATTTTTTTTTTCACCTTTCTCTGGTATCTCCTTGAGTAGCCTAATAATCAACCTTCTGAATTTTTTATCTGGTAATTCAGAGATTTCTTGTTAGTTTGGATCCATTGCTGGGAAGCTAGTATGATCTTTTGCGGCTGTGATACAGCCTTGTTTTGTCATATGGCCAGAATTAGTTTTCTAGTTCCTTCTCATTTGAGTAGACTATCTCAGTGCAAAAGGGCTGGAATTCAAGGCCTGCTGTTCAGATTCTTTTGTCCCATGGGGTGATCCCTAGATGTTGTGCTCTTCCCCTTCCCCTAAGAGTGGGGCTTTCTGAGAACTGGACTACAGTGATTTTTATTGGGTCTAGTCCCCCAGTGGGGCTACCCAGTTCTGGGCTGGTGCTGTGGAATGTCTGCAAAGAGTCCTGTGATGTAATCTGCCTTCAGGTCTTCCAGTCATGGATACCAGCACCTGCTCTGGTGGAGGTGGCAGGAGATTGAAGTAGACTCTGTGATAGTCCTTGCTTGTAGATATGTTTAGTGTGTCGGCTTTCTCAAATGCTGGTTATGCTACCAGTGAAGTTGTCATGTGGACACACTCAGGACCTCTGGTTAGACAGAATGTTGCAGACAGTGGAATTAGCCATTGTTTTCTCCTTCCTGGGAGTAGGGTTATTCTGTCATGAGTTGTTGTAATGGCCTGAGTCGATTGGCCTCCAGCCAGGATGTGTCACTTTCAAAAGAACACCAGCTGCAGTGGTAGCAGGGGGATATAAGCTTGCTGTAAGTTGTCCAGGGGAAGTATTCTGGTTTCTCAGATGATGGGTGGGGCTGTAAAGCTCTCAATAATTTATGGCTTTTGTGTTTGACTACCAGGATGGGTAGAGAAATACCATCGGATGAGGGCAGGTTAGGGCTGGTCAGGGCTCAGACTCTCCTTGGGTGGGGCTTGCCATGGCCACTGTCGGGGATGGGGCTTAGGAAAACAAATTAAAACATAAATAGAATATATGTATTTTAGATGTTTTTAGGTATTATGGACAAAAGTAAATATAGGGATTCAGGTACATCCAGAGAGTTTTCTTATCTTCTATAGTGATAGAGGCCAGAAATGACTTAGGAGTTATGTAAATATATTTTGGAATTGATATAAACATGGACTAAAGCCATAATGACATTCATCACCCTGATTAAAAATTAAATGTTGGTCATCAGGTTGCTAGTGTTGTTAGAGATAAAGGAGTTAAGGTCTAGACAGGAGCATATAGATTTAGTAATCTAGTATGAGTCTAAGCATTCCATATATTCAGACTTTAAAGAGTCTCAGAATCATTTTTTTTTTTGAGACGGGGTCTCACTCTTTCACCCAGCCAATCTCGGCTCACTGCAAGCTCCACCTCCCGGGTTCATGCCATTCTCCTGCCTCAGCCCCCCGAGTAGCTGGGACTAGAGGCGCCCGCCACTGCACCCGGCTAATTTTTTGTATTTTTAGTAGAGACGGGGTTTCACCGTGTTAACCAGGATGGTCTCGATCTCCTGACCTCGTGATCCGCCCGCCTCGGCCTCCCAAAGTGCTGGGATTACAGGCGTGAGCCACCGCGCCTGACCTCAGAATCATTTTTGTTTGTGCGTAACATCATAATGACAGAGAGCTTTTGCAGATCAATGGTTTAAATTTAAATTTGATGAAGATACACACACACATACACACACCTTTCCTTCTTATGTATACACATAATTATATATGTATAATTCATATACATATTTATATATATGAATATGACATTTGTCTGTATTTTCTGCTTAGGTATTATCCTTGGGTCTTTTCAACTGAATTTACATTTTTCCAGTATGAACATTTGGAAATGTTCAGTTCTGAGAAGTGGTAATTTATTGTCTTTAATTGTATTAACAGGTGTTTATATATTGATACGCTTGGTAAATTTATTTCAACAGTGCATCAAGGTTTAACATTTTTGAAGATATATTAGGCACCACTAATCATTCATATTTAAGAAAAAGGCTAATCTCATATGATGTTATCAATATAAATATGTTTATTCAGGTGAAAACTAGATTAGCATGTAAGTTATTTTAATTAACAAATTAGCAAACACAAAGAAAATTTACATCTTACACCTCTGAAAAATTTATTCTGGTATCAAATGTAAGATATGTTTGGATTTTAGTAATACTGAAATATAAAAACAATGACCCTTTCATATGCCCTCTCTATAAGATTATCATCACTGGGTAAGTTCACACTTATGCCTAGTTGTGCTAGTGTCATATGTGGCTTAAAAAGCGGATACCGCTGATGACTTCATCTCATCAGCTTCTTTTCAGTGATTAATTACAGCATCTGTGAATGTGTATTTGGAATGGGTCTGACCCAGGTTAGACTTCCTCTGTTTTCGAGAAATTAGTCAATTCTCATTTCATTTCTAAAGATAGATACACTGATAAGCCCAAGTCAAATTAATTTTCAAGGTAATCACTTATCTTCATCTACTCAGATAATCTCTTTTTATGTCCTGTGATTCACCTACCTGATGGAATCCCTTCCATATAGGAGGTAAACTTCTGACATTCAATTATTATTTTTTAATGTTAATATTGCTATATATTCATTATTAGCAACAGATCTATTTCAAATAAAAGTAAAGAGTTATTATCTCCTAGCACCAAATATAATATATAGATTGTTCATGTTTTATTAACTTTATGCATAATTTTATTGCCTGTATGAGAACAAGTAACATAAATCAAAATCTAAATGTGGCTTAATGCAGCAGTCCTCAACCTTTTTGGCACCAGGGACCAGCTTCATGGCAGACAATTTTTCCATGGACTGGGGGTGGGGGGAAGGTTTGGGGATGATTCAAGCACATTACATTTATTATGCACTTTATTTCTATTATTATAAATTGTAATATATAATAAAATAATTATACAACTCACCATAATGTACAATCAGTGGGAGCCCTGACCTTGTTTTCCTGCAACTAGACAGTCCCATCTGGGGGTGATGAGAGACAGTGATAGATCATCAGGCATTAGATTCTCCTAAGGAGCATGCAACGTAGTTCCTTCCCATGTGCAGTTCACAATAGGGTTTATGCTCCTATGAGAATCTAATGCCACCAGTGGTCTGACAGGAGGTGGACCTCAGGTGGAAATGTCAGCAATGGTAAGAGGCTATAAATACAGATGAAGCATTGTTCACTTGCCTGCTGCACACCTCCTGATACGCAGGCAGGTTCCTAACAGGCCACGGACTGATATCGGGGCTTCCCCAAGCCTTAATGGCTATCTAAACAGTATAATTCCTATGCCCAAAACTATTGTAAATATATAGTTGTGGTTTCCCCCAAGACAGAGTGAGCTTTAGTCTTATTTTACCTGTAATTCAATCTAATTAAGTTATACAGGTAAAAACGTGGGGCATTTGGGGAAAATATTATACATATGTAAATTATATCTCTATTTTGGTATCACAAGAACCCTTACATGGTTTTGATAAGGATAGTTATGAACTGTGAAGAAAAAACATAGATACATATAAAGAAATCCCTCAAGCCGACATAATTGAGAAATACATTAGAAATATTATAACAAAATTAGTCATAGGAAATTACTTATTATTTAAATGTCATCTAAAATAGAAATACAATTGATTCTAATCATTTTTTTTTCTGTCATAGAGACAGGATTTTGCTCTGTTGCCTAGGCCAGAGTGTGGTGGCATGATTACCATTCACTGCTTAATTCTAATCTTAAATCCACAATTACTGAAGCATTCTGATAAATTCTAAGTATTCAAAATATAGGCTGTGGAACAATTTTTGTTAGAAGAAAGTTTAATTTCTTGTCAAATTATTACTTTATATGGTAATAGCTATCTGTTTTATAATTCCCTTTAACTATCTCTGATTTTGTTACCCATACAGGTGACTAGTACAGTGTGAATTTGACTCATAAAAATTAAAACCTGGCCAGGTGCGGTGGCTCACACTTGCAATCCCAGCACTTTGGGAGGCCGAGGTGGGCGGATCACGAGGTCAGGAGATCGAGACCACAGTGAAACCCCGTCTCTACTAAAAATACAAAAAATTAGCTGGGCGTGATGGCGGGTGCCTGTAGTCCCAGCTGCTTGGAGAGGCTGAGGCAGGAGAATGGCGTGAACCTGGGAGGCGGAGCTTGCAGTGAGTTGAGACTGCGCCACGGCACTCCTGCCTGGGCAACAGAGCAAGACTCTGTCTCAAAAAAAAAAAAAAAAAAAAAAATTAAAACCTAAGTAAATTTTGATATATAGTCACAAACTATGAAGATTTTTGCCTCCTGTAATGGTGGAGTAGCTTGTTGAAACTAACTCCACTAAAAATCAAATCAAAATAATAAAAATGGGTGAAAACATAAGAAAACAACTATATATATATATATATATGTATATACACACACACACACACACACACACATATATACACAACTATACATATATATTTCCATAGGTTTTTGGAGAACAAGTGGTATTTGATTGCATGAGTAAGTGATTTGTGAGATTCTGGTGTACTCATCTCCTGAGCAGTATACACTGAACCCAATTTGTAACCTTTTCTTCCTCTCCCCCTTCCCACCCTTTCCCTGTGAGTCCCCAAAGTCCACTGTGTCATTCTTATGCCTTTGCATCCTCAAAGCTTGGCTCTCACTTATGAGTGACAACATACGATGTTTGATTTTCCATTCCTGAGTTACTTCACTTAAAATAATAGTCTCCAACCCTATCCAGGTTGTTATGATTGCCATTAATTCATTGCTTTTTATGGCTGAGTAGTATTCTGACATATATATATATATATATATATATATATGGTGTAATACAAAGATATATATCTCAGTCATTTCTTTACCCACTTGTTAATTGATGGGCATTTGGGTTGGTTCCACATTTTAGCAATCGTAAATTGTGCTGCTATAAACATCCGTGAGCGAGTTACTTTTTCGTATAATGACTTCTTTTCCTCTGAGTAGATACCCAGTAGTGGGATGGCTGGATCAAATGGTAGTTCTACTTTTAGTTATTTAAGGAATCTCCACATTGTTTTCCATAGTGGTTGTGCTAGTTTACATTTCCACCAGCAGTGTAGAAGTGTTCCCTTTTCACCGCATCCATGCCAACATCTACTATTATTTTTTATTTTTATTTTATTATGGCCATTCTTGCAGGAGTAAGGTGGTATCACAAAACATAAGAAAACAACTATTGAAAATTTCTGAAATTCTAATGGCAAAAAATATCATTTACAATGACCAGTACAAAATAAAAAGGAGCAAAACCATAGAGAATGAGAAGAATAGAAAATGCGATTCATAAAGGCAAAAATAGAAAAGGGAAACTGATTCTGATGTGACACAGATGTTGGAATTAGACTTTAAAGTACCTATTGTACCTAAACTACAATGAGTTAAGACTTAAAGAAAAATAAAGACAGGAATGAAAAGAGAAAGAAATTCAGTAGAGAAATTAGGGCTATGAAAAAGAACCATGTGATAATTCTTTGCTCAAAAAAGTAAATAATAAACTGTTTTTTTTAAAAAATACTGAATAACTTGGCCGGGTGCGGTTGCTCACGCCTGTAATCCCAGCACTTTAGGAGGCTGAGGCGGGTGGATCACGAGGTCAGGAGATCGAGACCATCCTGGCTAACATGGTGAAACCCCGTCTCTATTAAAAATACAGAAAGTTAGCCGGGCTTGGTGGCGGGCGCCTGTAGTCCCAGCTACTTGGGAGGCTGAGGCAGGAGAATGGTGTGAACCCAGGAGGTGGAGCTTGCAGTGAGCTGAGATGGCACCACTGCACTCCAGCCTGGGCAGCACAGCAAGACTCTGTCTCAAAAAAACAAAACAAAACAAATACTGAATAACTTTAACAGCAGATTTAAGAGTAAAAAAGTCTTAATTAACTTGAGAACAAATGAATATAAATATCCAATACTCAGATCAGAGAAAAAAATTGAAGAAAACAAACAAAATATCTGTAAACTGTGTAACAATCTAAAGCTGTCTATCATATTGAGAGACTTAGGGAAGACAAGAGAGAAATATAGTGAAAAAAATTGAAAGAAATAATGACATTTTCCCAAATGTTGTGAAAACTATAATTTCACAGTTTCAAAAGGCTCAATGATTAAAAGGAAGATAAATAGAAAGAAAACCACACATGTACAACATAATCAAACTCTTGAAAATCAAAGATAAAGAACAAACATTTACCAGATCCAGAGAAAAACAACGTACTGCAGACAGGAAATGGAACAAACAACTGACCATACAAAGCCTCAACACACGTAAATGTTTAATGCATAAGGAGTATGTTCCCTCACCAAATTGTAACTATGCCAGCAAATAGAAAAAGGAAGATTATTCAAAATTCTTATGCTTTTGAGAATTAAGAAATTCTCATCTAAATAACACCAGTCAATGAAAAAGCCACTGAAAATTCAGTAATGTCTTTTAAAAAGTATAATGAAAAAACTACATCTAAATACATGGCACGTGAATGATGATGCTGACTCCATATTTAGAGATAGATTTGAAGAATCACATGCATTTAATAGATAAGAAAAAAGGCTGAAATAAAAGATATATCAACCATCTAAAAATAAAAGGATGTAATAAAGAAAATAAATATAGAGCAAAATTAACTAGTCAGAAATAAAATATATAATAAAGAATGGCCACAAAGCCAAGAACTAGATTTTAGATAAAGACTAGTACGGTTTGTAAATTGTTTTCAAGATTGACACAAAAAAAAGACTAAGAAAGTCAAAAATGAAAAATACTTATGGAAACTTCATAATAATGATCTATAATATTAACTCATTATTTTTTGAATGAGAAATTCCTTCTACTTTCTATTTTGCCTTTAATTTATTATCTTTCTTTTGTCTTTTTACAAAAACCTGTCAGGTAGATACTTAAGTACTCAGATGATAAAATAATCTGTATAACCAATGCCAAGGCACAAGTTTACCTATATAACAAACCCGCACATGTACCCCTGAACCTAAAATAAAAGTTAAAATATTTTTAAAAAAAGAAAATTTAAAGCCTCTGATGATGGCAAGGTTTATCTGATTGAAATGGGACACATCAAATATCTCTTTTTGTTACATGAGCATTCTTAGCATCGGTTAAGAAAATATGATGGTGGTTCATATTCTCAGAGACTGAAATTTAGAAACAAATATTTTAGCAACAAAATATCCCTTTATGTTCAGCAATCAGGCAACAATGTTATTAAAAATATCACAACAAAACCGAAAACATGGTTAGGTAGGGGGTTAAGACACATTACATTTTAAAAATTGAAAATACCTTTCTTCTATCCCTAAGTCATCCTCGATGATTACTAAATCTTGTGAAATATTTCCTTTAATTTGAATTCAGCAGATGACCAATGAAGTTTATGTTTGCATTATACTTTTATAGTTTATCGATGTTTAATTTCAGTCTTTTTGTCTTATATCAAAATGAACCATACAATTAACATATCCTACAATGTCAGCTAGAATGAGTAGTCTGTAAGATTATCCTTGCAAACATCAGACAAGTTTGCTGCAGTTTATGTCTTTTGTGATTATGCTTCTATATATGCATTAACATAATGCATGTGCAGTCCACAAAGGAATGTATTAATTTGTTGAACTATGTTACCATTAACAGAAAGTGTCAGGATAATAAAGTAGCAGATTCTGCATTTTGGTAGGAACCTTGAAAACAAGGCTATGCATTTCATAGTATAACTCATCTTTTCTATCTTTTTGAGAACATATACATTACAGATTAACTTGATTTCTCTGTGTAGAGTATTGAATTATCTGTGGTCTTGATCCTTATGCAGAAGACACATATTGGTAAGACCCAAGGCAGGTGAAGTAGCTCAGAAGCTACACAGTTGCAAATGGTTGCCTATGAATGTGAGTTGTTGACTTAGAGAGGAATTAATAAAAAACAAGATGATGTATTTAAGTTCTCTGATGATTGTGTATCTCTACAACATTAATAATTCAATTAAAAAAATATATCTCTTTTATAAGGACAAAAAAGGATCTGTTTTCTTCTTTTATACTGAGAAGTCAGGTAACACACTTCTCAAAGAATTTGCAACTGACATAGGAATAACAGTAAAACAGAATGGGGGTGTTATCATTATAATGATTGTTTACTAAGTGCATACTTTCTCTCTTTTAATCCCATAAAGTAAGGGGTTAGTGTTTTGGTTCTAGAGATGAGAACACAGTAGTTCATACAGGGTTAAAACTTGCTAACGTACACAAAGTTTATAATGACAGAGCGGGGATCCAATCTCTGACTTGTGTGACGTAAATAATGCCATGCTATTTTGAAAATAGTGTTTACTTTGTCTGTAAGTAGAATTGATAAAAATTATTATTTTCATATTTATCCATTTTATACGTAGTTTGAAAGTTTTAACAAATTGAGTTTGGATACCACCATTCCCCCACAAAGAATATATGGATAGGATTAATAAATGAAGAACCTAGTAAGAAATGATAGATAGCAAAAAATAGAGGGGCACAAAGTTTGATTACTTTGTAAATAATTCAAAACAATTGTTTTAATTATATTCAAATAGGACTCAACTAGATATCTGATTTTAAGAAAATTAAGTCAAAAAACAAAGAAAATAAAAACATGTTTCATATATTGAAAAACTACTTAAACAACTTAAAACATCTATTAGTAAGGGTAAAGACTTCTGCTGATGAACAAAATCGCTTAACTAGAACCAGATTTAACTTTCCACGATAAAGATTTAAAAGTACATATCTATATAACTCCTCAGACATTGGACAACAGGCAATGCAGGATTATGATCCCTCAGAGAAGGGAGAGAAATGTGCTAAGCCCTGGAATCATCTTGGCTTTCCTCCTGAAGACATTTTCTAGGACACAGTACAAGGAGAGGAATTCCAAGCTGAGCAAGGGAACTCACTGAGTTGAGGCATTGGCAATAGCAGTTAGAGGTGCTGAGGTGCTTAGAAATTTCAGCATGATGTTTTGGGCACTTGAGAGCTATGCAAACAATGGACTCCAGAAATTTGCATAAGGTCCTCTTTGAGGGTTTCCTGAAGACAGATTGCACATGAGAAATTTGAACCTCCCAAGGATAGACAAAGAACAACCAGAGAATTATAAACTGAAAATTTCCAGAGCACAATACAAGGTGGGGAGATGTTCGATCTCAGACCAGACAAAATGAAATATCCTCAATGATCACTCAGAGCATTAGGAGATAGCCCAAATGAACCATGAATTAGTAGTGGAAGTGAACCATCTCTGGAGTAAAGACTTTTCTAGATCCACCCTAGCAAATACTAAAAACAGAGCTAAAAAGTATCAACACACTCAGTACATAACTCAATTGTCTGCCAAAACAAAGCACTCTGCTCTTTAAAATAAGACCTGAATCTTCCAATCAAAACTTCCTATGCAGGCCAAGAGCAAGATAACGTGACTCACAATCAGAAGAAAATTCTGTTGAGAAATAGATCCATAAATGACAAAGATGGTGAAACTAGCAGAAAAAAAGATAATTTTAAAAAAACATTATAACTATAAGCAAGTATTTAAGAGTCCCAGATTTTTCCCCCATGCTCCCTCTTCATATAAACTATATTTTCTTGCCTCTCTCAATTAGTTTAATCAAGCCAATTATTGAAAATTATATAAATACAATAAAATTGTATATAATTACTGGTTACTTATTATTTTACCTAATATTATCTCAATGAGATTCATTATTTGTATTACATGTTGCACTAAGTTTTTCCCCATTGATGCATACTATTACATTATCCAAATAATCCACATTATATTTATTAATGTATTGGTAATGGCCAAATGGTCAAGTGAATTGTCTTCATTTTTCAGCTGTGATAAATAATGTCATGAAAATTCTAATGCATGTCTTTTAATACAGAGTTTCCATATTCCTTTTGGGTAGCAGTAGAATGGCTAGAAGTGGGATGGCTGGAAAATTGGGTATACATATATTCACATTTGGTAGACACTTCTAAGTTGTTTTTCAGAAGAATTTTAACAATTAAAAATACCTACAACGTTTGGGAGTTTCAGTTCTTACATATTCCACCATTACTCAGTATTCTATCAGTATATATTTTTTCTCTTTTGTAGCCGTTCTTGTAAAATCATCTCATGATTCTTTTTATTTTTTTCTTCTGACTAAAAAAGATTGAGCATCTTTTGATATTCTTGTAGGACATTTGGATATCCTCTTCTGTTAATTACCTGTTCAAATATTTTATTCATTTTTCTTTCGTGGGGGAAAGGAAGAATTTATCGTTTTTATTGACTCATTGGAAAACTATATATTCTATATATAACTTATTTTCGCACATATGGATTGCAACATATTCTCACGTTTTGTGTAGGTTTGCTCTATTTAAAAATAATGCACTTTTTAATCTTTAATGTTGGTCAATTTATGTCTTTGCATGGTTATTTTTTAAATTGGTTTAGGAAATCCTTACTTATCCTGATATCATGAATATATTTTTCTCTGTTATGTTTACTAGCATTATAATTTTACCTTCACATTTAGGTCTATGTTGTACCTGAGATTCATCGGCGTGTATGATGTATGGTAGAAGTCAAGGTTTAATTTATTTTCCAAATTCGGAACCCCACTAGAGCCAAAACATTTTGTTGAAAGGAACATTGTCACCTCACTGCATTTCAATGGCACTTTTGTTATAATCTACTGAATGCGTATGTGTAGGCCTCTTTCTGGAATCTACAGTCTGCTCCATTGGTCTTTTTGTCTCTGTGCACTAATGCTCCACTGCTTTAATTACTGAAGCTTTGTAATAATTCCTTCAATTTTCTTCTTCAAACTTGTCTCTTTTCTTTGCCTTTGGCATATCCATATGAACTTTATAATCACCTCTTTAAATCAATATTATAGTCAGTTTCAATAACAAAATCTACTGGCATTTTATTTGGGATTGCATTGAATATAAAGAGTGGATTGTGGAGAATTAACAGTTTAACCTTCGGTTAATCTGTATGATATATGCCTGATTTAACGAGGTTATTGAAATTTCTGTTGGTAATGATAAATAGTTTAGGGTATATGTCATTCACAGTGTTTAATACATTTAAGAGTTATTTGATGTTTTTTGATCCTATTATAATTATTATTTTTTAAATTGAGTTTTCCAGTTTTGTGACCATTTTTTAGAAGTATAACTGAGACTGGAGAGGTTCATTTCAGAAAATGAACCATGATTTGAAACTTAAAGTCTAATTAGAATGTTATTGTAAGAGTAACCAATAAGTATATGGATTCTGCCAAAGATTTCAAATAAGTCAAAAAACTATTATATCAGTGCTAAGTGCATTTAATGGGATAGTAGGAGACAACATTATGTGATTATCTAACCCCAGGAATTGTGCTTGTCAACATACAGCTTCTGGAACTATGGCAATCATATCAAACAAATTAGAGACTTTGTCAAGTGTTTTCTTTAGTAAAGGTGTGTATTGGAGAGTGTTTTCTCATTACTTTAACATTATTTGTTTGCCTGTCTCAATGAAGTTTATAAACTAAATAGTTGAATTTTTGAAAGTGTTATTTGACAGATACTCGCTATTTAGATGGACATTTCCATTATAGGTGAGTTACAGATTTATTTATATTTCTTAACATTGATTTATTTTCCTTTACTAAGATATTGACAACATGTTTATGTATGCATACTATTTTCATCATTTTGATGATTCCCAGAAATAAAATATCAAAATAGAACTGAAATGCTGCTAACTGCTCTGGTCGACAACATAAGCTTTCGTTTCGCTGGAGTGTTCCCACTTCATACTACCTGACAATAGCTTCTTGTAATCAGCACTCTCATTTGAGTTTCTTCTTCAATTTCTGACTTTATTTTAAGGATAACATATTTTCCCAAGACACAAGAATTCTTATCAGTCTGATTTTTTTTCTTCCAGTTTTATGAGAAAAATCATGTGTCCTCCAGAATCAGAGGGAAATTACACTTTTTATCCATTATCTTTTTCTCTCTCTTCTTGTTTTCCTGCATTTTCTATATTTTCTTTCTTCTTATTTTCTTCTATTTTATGGTCCCTTAGGAAAAGCTTTCAACCCAAGGAAAACCCCTAATTCTATCTGCAAGTCCTCTGTTTATTGAAAGAGTCACAGAAAATAAACACAGATGTCAGAGTCATGAAGAATTTACACCTGAACCTGTTTTCTTTACTGCACCTCATATGATGGTATGGAGCCCTGCTTTCTGTTGTGAACTGTGTTTCTTCCAGCCTAGACACCTAGGAATATTAGTAGAAGAAGAATGTTTGGGGATCTCGTGCCTATTTGCCTGTCAAGACCATGTTAGAAGAAATAATAGATTTTTGATTGTTTTTTGCTAATTGCAATTACTCTTGACAGAAGCACCAGGTAGTTCTTTTGAGTACAATTCCAAATACTTTATGAAAACTTAGCATGTCTCCATTTAGCAGTCTAATATAGCAAATAAACTAAGTTTTATTTTTTTAATCAAGCCTAAAGCTAAAATTCATTACATGTGAAGGGCTCTCTCTATGGCTTTTGCAACATCTTTTATATAATGAACATTTTATTAAAACCTATTTTTAACTTAATAGAAACTTATATTAAAGATCTGTGGCTGTACAAATAAACTGTTATATCTCAGTAATTATTATAAATAACAGATTGGATGACATCTCTTGAAGACTCCTAAAAAGAGAGGCATTAAAGAAATATGATTCATTTATCCATTCTTACTTTTTAATTGACCTTGTTTGAATATTTGCAAATTTGATCAACAAGGATGGATGACATATGCCAGTCTGAACCTTCTTCTCTGTCTCGGGTCTAAAAGTGAGCTTGTTGAAATGGCTTGTAAAAAAATTTGATTTTCTGCACCAATTCTTTATGTAATAAAATAAAATATTTATACTTTCTATTCTTCTAAATGATATAATGCCTTTAGAGAAAGCAGTTTTTATTCCATGTTGTTGCTAGTAGCAACAGACATTTAATTCGTAAACTTGCTAGACTGTGGAAAATAATCAACTCTCTTTGGAGAAATAAAACAAAGAGGTCTGTTTGATTTTTCTATTAAAATGATATGTTTTGTGTTTCTACATCTTAGTAAACTACATGTGGCACTGAGCAAATTATTTAGCCCCTTGGATCTCAATTTCTGCATTTACAAAATGAAAGTAGCATTAGTACCAATTCCATCAGCTTGTTTGGAGAATAAGTTGGAAAATATTTGTAAAGTGTTTACCACATGTCCAGCATCTATTACATACTAAATACATTCTAGCTATTAGTACAGCTAATATAGAACTCTATTCATTTAAAGTATCCAATCATTTAAACTTGCCATTCTTTAATGAGCCTGCATTGTTTAAATTCTTTATTACTTGAATTTGAAGACAAGAACAATTATATTCAACTGATAGCTGAATTGATTTCCTGGAGTAGATGAGACACTAAATTTTGAGATATATATACACACACACACACATACACACACACACACACACACACACACATATACATACATACTTGGAATTTGCATTATGGCCCAATAAGTATTTTTTAAATTAATAAATATAATCTGTTAACATTTATTTAGAAAGTAGTAGAAAAGTTCATCTCAGTATCTGCTAAGAATTAATGAAATCCAAATTTTATTCCTCCCTCCCCACCACTCTCACCTCTAAGTTATGCAGAATGGCTATTATTAAAAAGCCAAAAATCAACAGATGTTGGCAAGGCTGTGAAAAGGGAACACTTATATACTGTGGGTGGGAATGTAAGTTAGTTTCAGCCACTGTGGAAATCAGTTTGGAGATTTTTTTTTTTTGAGACGGAGTGTCACTCTTGTTGCCGAGGCTAGAGTGCAATGGCACGGTCTTGGTTCACTGCAACCTCTGTCTCCCAGGTTCAAGGGATTCTCCTGCCTCAGCCTCCCATGTAGCTGGGATTACAGGCACGCACCACCACGCCTGGTTAATTTTTGTATATTTAGTAGAGGCAGGGTTTCACCTTGCTGTCCATGCTGGTCTCAAACTGACCTCAGGTGATGTGCCACCTCAGCCTCCCAAAGTGCTGAGATTACAGGTGTGAGCCACCACATCAGGCCTCGGTTTGGAGATTTTTCAAGGAACTTAAAACAGAGCTATCATTTGACCCAGCAATCTCATCACTGAGTATATACCCAAAATAGAACAAACAATTTGACCAAAAAGACACATGCACTCTTGTGTTCTTCACAGTGCTATTCACGTCAAAGACATGGAGTCAACTGAAGTGCCCTTCAGTAGTGGATTGGATAAAGAAAATGTGGTACACATACATCATGGAATACTACACAGTGATACAAAATTTAAAAAATCATGTCCTTTGCAGCAATACGAATGCTGCTGGAGGCCATTATCTTAAGTGAATTAACACAGGAACAAAAAACCAAATAATGCATGTTCTCACTTATAAATGGGAGCTAAACATTGGGTACTCATGGACATAAATGGGAATAATAGACATTGGGGACTACTAGAGTAGGGAGGGAAGGAGGGTGACAAGGGTTGAAAAGCCACCTATTGGGTGCTATGCTCAATACCTGGGTCATGGGATCCATACCCCAAACCTCAGGATCATGCAACATACCCAACGTAACAAACTTGCACATATACCAACCCTATCTAAAATAAAGTTGAAATTATAAAAAAATTAAAGTATCTTCCAGTTTAAAATATCTATGACAAAGTTTCTAATGAGTGATACTCAGCTCTGAGGATTGGCATAGATCCCAGAGCCTGGTAAAAGCTGGAGATGCCAGAATAAGAGAAGCTCACACAGGAGAACGTATGTGTAATTAGGTGGGAATTTTGGATAGATATCCTTGTTGAAAATTTTAATTTCATTATTTAAAATTGAAATAAATCTTATGACATAAAATATCAGATTACAGGAAATAATTTCTCTAAAGCTGATTAATTTTGTATTTAACTATCTTCCGTATATGGGGCATATGTAAGGTTAAAAACGCTCTAGAAACTAGTTGACTTCGGTAATTCTATTAAGTCTTCAGTACCTCAATTTCTTCACCAGTAAAGTGGGAATAAAAATATATATCATTAAGTGAGGGTGAAATAAGGTGATATAGATTATGCCGGTTGGTAAACCTGTAAACCCTCGCAGATACTTGTTAGTATTCCCTCTCTCTCTAGACTGCAACATTTTTCTGTTTTTTGAGGGGGAGTGTTTCATTCATCACTGTCATCTAGTTTCAACACCTGTCTCATAGTAGGCACTCAATACATTTTATAAGCTAATAGGCTTGGCTGTCTGCATTGGTAGATTTTAGCTTTAGTCGTGCAGCCTTCGAAATTTCCATGATTCTATTTTAATCTTCATGGAATTGTGATTGAGACTGTCAGCCAAGACTAATGAGAATAAGGTGAAGAAATTTTATTAACTTTTAAACAAGCTCTCAGTCTTTCTAGGGAGCCTCTGGTGATGAGTCATCATGCTATTTCTGTATGGCTATCAAGGCTGAGTTCAGAATAGAATCTTTGGTTGTGACAAGATGCTTTTATATAACATTTTATATAATACTAAAATGATATTTCAATTCAGATTTTATTTTAGAAAAAACACATCCGAAAAAAGAGCAAAAGAAGCTTAGAGAAAATGTTAATCCTGGAAAATAACTACATATCTTCATAAAATAATAAATGCAGTATTTAATAATATGCTGTCAAAGAAAGCTCAGAAATAGGATTTAGAAGTCTCAAATTCTTGTCCTTAGTATCTAACAACCTTTGTTATCTTGGGCACATTTTTATCCTGTTAGAAGCTTTATTTCTTTAGAGGAAGACTTTTGAACCAGACATTTTTCAGTATCTCTCACAAAACTGTGGATATGGACACTGAAAGGAATTCTCATTGCATTCTTTTACTCTCCTTGACAACCTGTTTTGTCCAGAGCAATTTTCAGGCATGTGACACATATATTCTAAGGTTATGCTTCTTAGTACTTTATTTTTATTTACCATCAATGAAAAAATTTCAAATTGTATATTGAGAGGCACTGTTTTTCAAAGCTTCCAAAATTTTCAAACAGCAATGTAAATGGGCTTTTTTAGGGATATAACAGAGAACAATAATTTCTTCATTTGTTCTGTGGTTGGATTGGTGGTATCATTTAGCACAGTCATATAAACCAGACTGCATATAGCTTTAAGCTATATATATATATATATAGCTATATATATATATATATATAGCTATATATATATATACATATATACACATATATATTATATATTTATAGATATCTTTTTCCTTTTGTACAAGCCACAGGAATCTAGGGACTATAATTATATCTGTATATATCGCGCCACTGCACTCCAGCCTGGGCGGCAGAGCGAGACTCCGCCTCAAAAAAAAAAAAATTATATCTGTATAGTATAACATGCTGGACTCTAGAGTGACAGGCTCTGTAAACAAGTGTTTTATTTTAGAACTTAAACTAAAATCTACTTTTTAAAAATTACTGAAACTTTGATAGAACATAATATTAAATTATTAAGAAAACAAATTTCAGGTGTCTCATGCCACCCAGGTTTACTGAATGATGGCAATGAAACCTCAGGATTGATTTGAGACTAGTGCTGGGTGAAGCATCTCTGAATGCTAACCAATTTATCTGGCTCACATGCAAGGTATAGGCTCAAAATAATTTCAGTTCCTAATTCAGCTGGGGTACTGTGTTAATTATAAATTGAGCTTAAGATAATAACTTTTAAATAATTGGTTCCTTGTAAACTTCACTTGTAACAAGCTGAAGCTGTCTTCTCTTTAAATATGGCTTCTTCACACACAAAAATTGGTTTTATAGTAAGCATAGCACATACTTTATCAGTATTTAAAAGCAAACTCTCCAGGCTTAGTGGAATAAAGAATTCAGAAGTCATGGAAATGCCATTATTGTTAAGAAAAAAACTATTAACCTGAAACATTTCACTAAAGGTAACCGTAACTATATTCACTAGGTCTACAACATAACTTAATCAGTTATGGAAGAGTTGTACCTAGCATCAGTTTCAAGAACCACCGTATTTAGAGATTTGATTCTTTAGACGGCCACTTAGTTCCAGTGTTTTTCTGGGCTGCAAATTTTACTTTTCTACCTACTGAACCTACTTAGAGTTGAGTTCAATCTTTCTGGACAAGTGTTAACTTGTCCAATCCAATTTTTATTTGAACAGAGAATACTTAATGAGAATAAAACCATGTCACAAGTAAGAAATTATAAAAAATTTTGGGAATATTCATTTGTTTTTACTTATGAAAGAATATTTCTAGAGAACATAACTTTGCAGTAGTTGGATATAGTTAAAATTTCAGTAAATTGAATAATGAATTCCTCTGATTTTAACTTAATGTGTTACAACGCAATTTGTAAGGCATTGGAGATAACATTAGCTCACCCCTGAAAATAAGTTCTCCCCAGTACTGGAAGGGTTTTTGCTAACACATGTAGCTCTAGTCTACAATATAATGGAGTTTAAAGATGTGCAGTTTTAACAAGGTCTCAATATGTTACTTTTTACAAAGAAGGTAAAATTGGTCGATTTTAACTAAGGAGGGTATCAGGGACCTATAATTATCCAAGGATTGTAGTTCAAGAAAGGGCTTAGGCAGAAACAAATCATTTTTCAATTAGATTGTTTTCTTATTCATAAACACTTTCTGTAAATGTAGGGAACACAGGAATACATTACAGGTATCTTTGAAATTTTTAGAGATATGAGCAAGATAGAAATACTTGTTCTTCTTTTACTGGACTTACTTTCTAGTCTTTGTCTTCATAGGGTAACACTGATGAGCTGTAAATGCTTAACAATTAGCTCTGAAGAGGACCAAAAAAAAAAAAAAAAAAATCCTAATGTGTAGTGTTTGCCAATATCCATGATATAAATACTCAAGCTTCTAGAGTGACATCACTGAATAAAGACTTGGGAAGAGACATACACAACCAACTCTTACAAACTGCTATGAGCCTGTTTCAGCACACTAATAGTTAAAGATCAAATTTAGCATTAATGAAGTTCTACTTACCAATTCTGGTTATCTCCTTGCAGACACTAAACAGAATTGTGTTTTCTTGCCCCCTTGTGGTTGAGTAAGGCCATGTGACTAGTGCTGGCCAAGGAGTGATAGTAGAGGTGTAGAGTACAGTACAGTACAGTACAGTAGAGGTGTACAGATAGTAGAGTAAGACAAAATAAGATAATATTTTGTCTTAAATATTGAATTGCCTTTGAAAGACCCTCCAGAGCTCTCTTTTGCCTCTGCCAAAGTCAGGAGCATCTGTCTTGTCATCACTTCATAACCTAGCCTATTCTGCCTGATAAAACCAATTTTCACAGTGATTAAAAATGTCTCTCCATTTAAACACTAAAATATTAAATCAGCTTATGTCAAACACTGCAATTTGATTTTTTTGAATCCAAATGCCAAGTTGGCACAGTCTGTACGGTTCACCTCAGCCAAATTCCAATAGGTATTTTCATCTTTCTTGTCTTTTTGACAAAAACATAAATTTGAACTAAAAGTCACTGTTTGAAAGATTCAGAAAAAGAGGTGATGTTTCATTCACTTACTTTCAGTTGTTAAAGGTTTATAGTCTTACTATGTGGCTAAGTAGTATATAGAAATGATAGTACTTTAAATCAAACATTTTGGTTTGTATTCTATGATTATCATACCTGATTTTTTATGGCAAACACCTATACTCAAAAGAAATCAAGCATAAAAAGACTTTTGAAGATTAGGCTATTTTTTAATCATCCAAATCAAAGCCATTAAAAAAATAGACAACGACAGTGAATGCATGCTGTTGGTGTTTCTGACTAATTTATAAAGTCAAATGCATTATTAAAACTTGCCAAAAAAAAGAAAGGCAAATTCAAGCAAAATGATACCCACTGAGCCTGTTTCAAGTGCTACTGTTTTCCATGTTAATCAGGTCCTCTAAGAACAGAGATCACACCTCTCAATTTCTAGTCTGAGGAGCATTACCCACTGGGTCTAAAAGGTGTCAGATTTTGAACAGCATAGTTTTGTCACAGGAAATTGAGTTATACAGCAGTTATTTTCTTGCTGTTTTTTTCCAAGTAATGTTGTCTCTGGAAAACAGAGTGAGGCAGCAAGAGCTAAATCAAAACGATGTCTGTTTTAATTTTTTCTTAACGTCATTTATACAAATAACTTGTTTTGCAATTAATGAATAATACTGAATATAAAAGAATTATGAAAGATACATCAGTTTCACGTTAGTACCTATGTTTATATGTAGAGAACAAATATAAGACTAGCATGTCACTATACAATCCTGTGAAAGTCAAATCTTGTACTACAGACCAATTTTAGATGTGATGGCCTAATATTAGTTTTAATACACTGCTGTATAATATGATACATTATATGATGAAAATGAAAAGCTAGATGTCAATATTTAGCACACATTTGTGTTAATATTTTCTTATTTTTATAAAACTCAGTGATGCCAAAAATAAAACTTATCTGATCTCAATCTCAAGAAAACCTTATGTTTGTGATTGCCTTTATGTCCTGCTGGATGTCTGCCCTACATTACTATAGATATATGTGGCTGCATAGTTGTGGGAAAGTTTCATAATGTATAGTTAAGCTAAAAAAACAAAAGAAAAGATACATAAGATATCATTTTATATGTATGCCAATCACGAGGGTAAAAAATGTTTTAATAGCTGATATGGAAATTCACCTTAGTTGAGAGGACTGAGAAAGATGTCTAAATAAATCTATTACTGGCAGAAGAGAGAAATCTGAAGATGTTGGAATTGGGAGAAACAAAGAGCTCAAAAAAGAAGAGCAAAACTCTTTACAGTGTAAACTCTTCATACTGAATACAAGATAAACTGTATTTATAAAACAAAAAGTCAGACAAACGTTTGGGAACATAGGAGCCTAAGACAGTCATTTAGGCTAAGGGTGAGGGGAGATTGCATGAGAAGGAGCCAGGGAGAGACCGACAGTTATAGTATGACCAAAATAAAAATTAAAACTTAAGAGTTTTAAGGATATTTAAGGATACCACTTATTATATGCCTAACCCTGTTCCTCATTGTGATGGTTAATATTGAGTATCAACTTGACTGGATTGAAGGATGCGAAGTATTGTTCCTGGGTGTGTCTGTGAGGGTGTTGCTAAAGGAGATTAACATCTGAGTCAGTGGACTGGGAGAGGTAAACCCACCCTCAAATTGGGTGGGCACCATCTAATCAGCTGCCAGCATGGCTAGGATAAAGCAGGCAGAAAAAGTTGGGAGGACTAGACTTGCTGAGTCTTCCAACCTTCATTTTTCTCTTGTGCGGATGCTTCCTGCCTTTGAACATCGGACTCCAAGTTCTTGAGCTTTTGGACTCTTGGACTTACACCAGTGGTTTGCCAGGAGCTCTGGGCCTTTGGACGCAGACTGAAGGCTGCACTGTCGGCTTTCACTACGTTTGAGGTTTGGGACTCAGACTGGCTTCCTTCCTCCTCAGCTTATAGATGGCCTATTGTGGGACTTTGTGATTGTGTGGGTCAATTCTCCTAGTAAACTCCCCTTCATATATACATATATCCTATTAGTTTTGCCCCCTTTAGAGAGCCCTGATACTCATTCTCTAATGAACTTTATAAATCAAACTACATAATACAGAAATTAAGCCCATCTACACTGCTAAAAATGGAAAACAACTTTAGCTACGCGTTCTACAACCCCTCTCACTATCACATGGACAAATCCTTTGAGAGAGACTACTGAAGTCTAAGTTTTCTTGCTGAAATTATTGGAAAGGCCATGTGGAAAAGCCTGATTTTCAAACCTGGGCTAATAATTGTAGGACAGAAATTAAATTTTAGAACAAAAGTACTGCATGGTAGGTACATGAAACCAGACACAGAGATAATGTTGGCCATAGGAATTATCACAGTGGTTCAGAGCATTGATGAAAATGGCCAAACTCTGCAAAATATTTAAAGAGGCTTATTCAGAGCCAAATATGAGTGTCGATGGCCCATGACACAGCCCCAGGAGGTACTGAGGGCATGTGCTTAAGGTGGTTGTGTTATATCTTGGTTTTATACATTTTAGGGAGACAGAATTTACAGGCAAATACATAAATCAATACACGTAAGGTATACATTGGTTTGTCCTAGAAAGGTGGGACATCTTAAAAGTCAAGGCAGGTTCAAGATTCTAGGCAGATTTAAAGATTTCCGGTGGTAATTGTTTGAAAGAGTTAAGCTTTGCCCAAGAAGTTGAAGTCAACATAAAGAAATGCTTGAGTTAGGATATGGGGGATTATGGAAACCGAGGTTCTTGTTGTGTATATAAAGCCTGCTTGTAACAGGCTTCAGAAAGAATAGATGGTAAATACATCTTATGGGAACTTAAAATACAGAGCAGACTTTACAGAAAAGACCTAGTAAGGGAAAGAGATTCTCCGCAGAATGCAAATTTCGCCCACAAAAGACAGCTTTGCATGGCCATTTCAAAATGTGTCAAAGAAAAATATACTTTGGGGTAAAATATTTTGATTTACTGGACGTGCTGTCTATTATGTGATGCCATGCCAGAGTCAGGTCGGAGTCAGGTATCCTATTGCTACAGAGTCACTTTTGTCAGTCTTGTGATCTTTGATCTCTATTTAAATGTTAATACTGGTCAATTGTGTCTAAAGGCCAAAGAGAGGGGTTATAACAGGCATGAATGTCCAAGCCCCTTTTCTCATCAAGGCTTGAACTAGTTTTTCAGGTTTCTTGGGATTTCCTTGGCCCTGTGGGGGGTCCATCCAGTGGGTTGGAGGGCTTGGAATTTTAATTTTAGTTTACAAGTGGAATTCACAGGTCAAAGGCAAGCTTACCTAGATCTCAAGGGTCTTAAAAAAAGTAACTTCATATAAAATAATAACTACATTAGTAATAGCTGTAGGTGGTGTGATTGAGAATAGTTTGTATTTATTTTTTTGTTTCCAAGTTCAGATAATAAATATAGATAAATCATGTAGCTTTTTATTTAGAAAGATTTAGAAATTAGTGCAAATGAACACAGAAGCACTGTAACAATAGCAATTAGGAAACAAAACCAGGGTTTGAGCTATGAAAATTTTTATATAAATTCTTGGTTAATTTGGGGACATTTTTTCCCTTGTAGTTTAAACGACACACATACTGGTACAGTCTGCTTTGACTATATGAAACATATTTTGTTCTAAAATACGTTTTACCTTATTTTTGACAAGCAATTTTCAAAAGTTTTTTAAGTTTAGGAGAGATATTTTTGAGTTCAAATTATAGCCCATTAAAATCACTAGGTGATAATCATGCATTAATGGAGAAGCAAGGTAAATGTATGCAACATTGAAATGAATTAAAAAATTCCCAAGGCATATAGATGCTTGTATGAGTTGTTAGCAATGGAGACATCTTTTAAAATGTGTAATTATGCCGCCTCTGTTAGAGTCATTAATTAATTTTTATTCCTTCCTTAATTAATCTACTCTGAATATTTCAACATATTTTATTCCAGTATTTCTTTTTTAATCCTGTTTTTCCAATAAGCAGATCCTGAAATTAAGTGTGAGCCCTGTTTACTAACACAGCTTCCATCCATTTGTTTGAACAGGGTAAGCTACATCTGTAAAGAAAATTGTCTAACTGTAATTCATTTCCTTAATCTTTTTCATTACCAACCTCATTCCATTGTTATTCTATTTATTTTTCCACTTCCAGAAATATTCCCAAGCACTTTAATCCTATGTCACAGTGGCTGCTTTAGTCTCTGGCTGTAGAATTCCTCAAATATTTGAACCCTCACCCTGTGATGGTTTTGCCTTTGCCTCCACATTTAATTCAAGTGTCTAAGCACACTTCAAAGATTCCTCAACCGAACACCTGTTGATTGTTTCATGTGATATTTAGGGATACAATTATAATCAATGTGATCTCTTTTAATTACGATTTGTCAAAATTTGGTCTTTCTCAAATTTTGAATTTTTGAACTCTTGGACCTATGGCAGCAGAAATGTTATTTCCTTCAAATGTCTTTTTTACTCGATCCATGGGGTTTATCTACAGTATTTTGTTTTCTCATCCAGTTTCTTGCCTCCTCTTGAGCAAACCAAATTGTATAGATAGATCGATGGGTAGATGGATAGATAGATCAATGATAGATAGATAATTTTTACGTATTAAGTAGTCTTAAGTAATCCTCTTCCACTACATCATGTTTACAGGCATAAAGCACATCAATCTTTTTTCTTTCCTAAAACAATTCTCAAAGTATGGTCTTGTTCCATCCTCAATAGTACATATTTATGAAAATAATAATTTCTTCATCTGTCCAAGTCATCCATTGCACAAATTCTGTCAACCATCCCTCTCTGAATAAAACAATTCTATCCTCTCATTCTTTCAAAATGTACTCTCGATTTTTTTGTTGTTGTTCTTGACTCCCTTTAGTGTGCATCATCATCTCTAAGCTTTCCTTTTTAACCTTACTAAATAAATTTGTGGATATGATTTCATAGCATCTTAAAAATACTGCGTCAACATATTTTTAAAACAATGCTTGAATCTAGGTTTTCCTAGGCTTCCATTCCTATTTATGTCTACACAATATGGGTTTCCAGTTACACAAGGGTTGTTTCCCAAAATTGTTTCTTGGTTTTCTCTCATATGTTGAGGTAAGGCCTCTAAATAATTTTATGAACTTATATCCTCTTAGAGAGAGATAGTTCCATAGACTCTGTGATTTTTTCCCTTCTTTTTGTCAAATATATTTTAGGTGTCACTCATCTTTTATCAATTAAAAGAAAAGATCTCTGTCTTCACTAGACCCATCAACAAGAGCAGTGAAGTGCATTTCCTATTCCCTTTCGTATTTATCTAAGCTGATCTTTCAGATTTTTACATTTCCCCTAAAGTTTTCTTTTTTTCCAATGTAATTAGCTTATGTCATTAATCTCCATTTTCCTTTTTAATGTTGCTCTCATTTTGAGTTAAAGAAAAAAATGTTTCTCTTCAAACTTTCTTTTTGAATCTCAGAACAAATGGTTCTCAGAAACAATCTTTCATATTCGTGTGTCTTTTTAATTACCTCCTTTATTTGTGTGTTTATAATAATGCCCTAGAGATGTATTTCTTTTGCAAGGTCATGAGATGTTATGTATCTTTTAAAGGTGGCTTCTTCCCCACTGTCTTTATGTGTTCATTGATAAAATTACCATACTCTGTGACTGAACCTCAGAGGCAGTGTGAGGGGGTCTAATAGATCTGTGGACTCAAGATAAGTTTTACTACTAGTGTTCAATCTTTAGCCTTAGATGAAATTACTCAGAGCATAAAGAAGCACAATTTGGGACAGAGGATCACACATTATCTATCATTACCTATCCATGACTAACACAACCATTAGGCAAAACCTTTTTCACTGGGCAGCATCTTCCTTACCCCACGTGAATTAGAGGAATAAAATTACTATATGCCTTTTCTGATACTTCGTAACTATGTGCTGAAAAAATATTGTAAGAAATATTGAAGACTGCCATAATTATTATGACAAGAACAGCACCCCCTAGAGTTGTGCTGTGCACATCCTACTCTGAAGTTTTTAACCACCAATAACGTTTGGCTGTGCCCTGACCAATCTCATCCTGAATTGTAACTCCTACAATTCCCATGTGTTGTGGGAGGGACCTGGTGGGAGGTAAGTGAGTCATAGGGGCGGATCTTTCTCATGCTATTCTCGTGATAGTGAATATGTCACATGAGATCTTACGGTTTTAAAAAGGGGAGTTTCAGTATACAAGCTCTCTTCTCTTGTCTGCCGCCATATGAGACGTGCCTTTCACCTTCCGTCATGATTGTAAGGCCTCCACAGCCACATGGAACTGTAAGTACAATAAACCTCTTTATTTTGTAAATTGCCCAGTCTCAGCTACCTCTTTACCAGCAGCATGAAAATGGACTAATACAACCACATTGACTTTACCCAATTCCATGTTTCAAAATTCGGACTGTGGTGCTGAATGAGACTAATTTTAAGAAGAAAAAAGGCACATTTGTTATACATCGAAGAAAGATGCCGAATAATTCCTACATCACTGCCAGTAAATACCAGCTAGTATTTACCAGTCGTGGTGGCTGTCCACTAAGTTTTAGAAAAAGTTAATTGATCATCCAACTAAAATATCATGAGAGAGTGTTTTCTGCCCTTCACCACACCTGTATTTATTGATATGAAGTACTGTATTAGTTCATCTTGACACTTAAGATATACTTTTAGATACTGAACCCTTCAAACATGTTCTTGAGGGCACCAGCCAAGGTTGCTCTTAATATTTACACTGGCTTCATGGGATAAAAAGCCACAGTGTTGTCATCTAGTAATCCTATCACCATTGCCTTGTCCAAAAACTTGGGGTCCTGATTTGAATTTTACTCCTCAATGCCATTTCCTGGGAAATGGTCTGTATATCAGGAATGTAGGCCTGTAAAAAAGAAGACATGCAAAATGAGAGAGTAAGAGGCTCTTAAAGTTGGGCTTGTCACCTGCACCACCAAGAAAAAAATCAGCTTATTGGAAAGAGTGATTGGAATTAACTACTTAGGAACTCTGGAACTGATTGGACACTTTTAACAATCAACAAACTCTTTGATGAAGAAAGAGGTGATGGTTCTTTGATATGATCCAGATACCCATTGCCCACTCTTCAGCCTTCTGTGTGGAGAATAGCTCACATGACCTCATTGCTGGAGCATCTGGCTGGTGCCAGGATGCGTAGTAAGGACCTCGTCCTCCAAGAAATTCGGGTTGTGCTGTTTGGTAGAAGCGGTTGCCAATGGCTTTTTTGGGGGGGAATAATAAAGTGTTGCAAACTATAGTAGTAGTGATGGTTGCACAACTTTGTTAATATATTAAAGTATATTTAAAATTGTAAATTGTGTAATATGTGACTATCTCAATAAAGCTGTTATTACCCTCCACACCACTCCTCCTCCCTCATATACATATAACAATAAGGTTTGGAGAATGTCTGGAGAAACTGAAAACCTTGAATATTGCTTGTGAGAATGGAAAAGTTTTAGCCTTTTTTTTTTGAGTTGGAGTCTTGCTCTATTGCCCAGGCTGGAGTGCAGTGGCACCATGTCGGCTCACTGCAACCTCCGCCTCCAGGATTCAAGCCACTCTCTTGCCTCAGCCTCCCAAGTGGCTGGGACTACAGGTGCCTGCCATCATGCCCTGCGATTTTTTTTTTTTGTATTTTTAGTAGAGATGGGGTTTCACCATGTTAGCCAGGATGGTCTCGAGCTCCTGACCTCATGATCCACCTGCCTCGGCCTTCGAAAGTCCTGGGATTACAGGCGTGAGCCACCATGCCTGGCCAATTTTAGCCATTTTGAAGACTGTTTTGAAAGTTTCTTAAAGGATTATACATAAACCAACTATATGAACCTACAACTTCACTCTCACGTCTTTTCAGAAGAATTGAATGTATGTCCACACAAAGGCTTGTAGGTGCATATTCACATCATGGTAACTCATAATAGCAACAAAACACCCAGGAAAAAATCCATGTGACTGTCAACTATGAATAGGTAAACAAAATGTTGCATATCTATGCAATGGTACACTATTCAGTAATAAAAAGGAACAAACTAAAGATACATCCATCTAATGCAGAAAAACCTCAAAAACCTTACACTGAATGAAAGAAGGCAGAAACAAAAGGCTTATTATATTTATAAGGGATTTCCTTATAGGAAATTTACAAGGGATTTCCTTTATAGGTTTGGAAAGGCAAACCTATAAAGACAGAAGATCAGTAACTGCCTCCGGGCTGAGGGTGAGAGTGAAGACTGACTGAAAATAGACACAAAGGAACATTTTGGGGTGACAGAAATGATTTAAAACTAGATGGTGGTGGCTGGGCACAGTGGTTCAAGCCTGTAATCCCAGCACTTTGGGAGGCCGAGGCGGGCAGATCACGAGGTCAGGAGATCGAGACCATCCTGGCTAACACGGTGAAACCCCGTCTCTACTAAAAATACAAAAAATTAGCCGGGCGCGGTGGCGGGCACCTGTACCCGCAGTGGCGGGTCCCAGCTACTCAGGAGGCTGAGGCAGGAGAATGGCGTGAATCTAGGCGGAGGAGCTTGCAGTGAGCCGAGATCGCGCCACTGCACTCCAGCCTGGGCGACAGAGCGAGACTCCGTCTCAAAAACAAAACAAAAAAACTAGATGGGGGTTTTGGTTACATAACTTTATAAATTTACTAACGACATTGAATAATGCACTTATTGTATGCAAACAAAAATTAAAAACTGCTTTAAAATGAGCAAACATTTCATATCATTCCTATCTCTAAAATGTAGACAACTGGTACACTTGCATTGTCTGTCTATTTCTAATACATTGTTTTTCTATTTCTTAAATTGCTGCCTGTATCTCCATATCAAATTTTCAGAGAGGGCAACTGATGTATGAGATTTTTATTATAATAGAAGGAACAATTAATAATTACACCCAATAGCTTCTGTTTCTACATGGAATTATAACTAAGAACCTAACTTCCTATGATAGCACCATAAAAAGGAAAAAAGAGTTAACTGGTGCTTTTGTATGCTGTATTAATCAAGGTTATTATTTGTGTGCATAAATGATATTCCTTGTCATTTTAGTCATGAACGTGATTTATAAAACAGCCCTGAGTTTGTAAAACTGTACTTGAGAACAAAGAAAGTTCTGCACATGAATTCACTTTTCATGTAGACTTCAAGGTTGTTGAAGCCAGTGGGAAGAAAACGGGTTCTTCTACTTCAACATATCACAGAGCAGAAGGAAATGAATCACATAGATCGGTCCTAACCTATATATCAGTTATTCTCAATTATTTCCCTTGAAAGGAGGGGCGCCTAGTTGAACATAATTTGGGGGAGAGTCTGACATCTAATGGGACTTGTTTTCTTTGCTTGGTATCACCGTGATGATATGGTTAGTCAGTCCCAAAACACCACATTCACTAAAATCTGCTACCAAAAAGGAATAATCTTGTTTTTCTGTCTATTTTTAAAATTATACAAACTACCCTCCTTCTTCCACTCTCCCAGAGTTTAAGTTGAATTTGTGTGAGTGTAGGAAGTTTAATCATAGTATCTGCCCCACGTATCAATTTGTTGCCTCTCAGCTCCAAATTTATACACACACTCTCTCTGCCTCTCAAAATGCACAGAATTCCTTTGAGCATCCTTACTTCAGAGTGAATACACTATCCAGCTTTCTCAGTAGAGGGCACTAGAGGGATATGGCAAAACAAAGGGCTCTCAGGTTTCCCTGTTGAGTCAACAGTGCAGGCTGAAGCCATCAGGTGAAGCTCAACTCCAGCTTTGGTGTTGGCCGGAATATATGGTCTTCTGGTGACACTGCAGCCCCAAAGTGGCCCAGTGATCACCTTCACATTGTCCTCTCAACACAGAAACCAGTGCCTGAAAGGCTTTCTTTCTACCTTGGCATCCTGAATTCTTCCGCATGTCTCTGACATCCACTTGCTGCCTGTGCCATCGGTTGCTGTTGAACGGCACCCCTCCTACTATCTCGAGTGTTTCTTTTTCCTGTCCAGTGACTTCAGGCTAATTTTTGGCCTAGTCAAATTGGTGAATCTTTCTGATATCCAAGGGGTAAAACTACACCTTCTCCAGTAAAGTCTAGACACCAGCCTTCAAGTCTGGGTAGTGGTGGTTTGAGGGGCGGTGGGAGGCACTTTCAAAGTTATCCTTCCATAGGTATTCTCCTTCAGCTCTAGGGCACTAAATAGACTTTCCCTAATTATGTGCCTACTGTGTTATTCACTATATGGTTTCTAAGTCTTGATTTGAACCAGCTTATTAATATAGTTTATTGTGTATCTTAGGATCTTTATTTTGTTGTTATTGCTGAAATTGGCACCATTTATTACATCCCTAATGTTAAAAAATGAGAACATCTAAATTATTGCTTAATTAAAAGTAGGAAGAAACTCGGGAAGGCTTTAGGAGAAAATGATAAAAATTGTTTCCCAATTGTGATGGGTGATGCTCAGGGAGGAAGGAAGACTTTGCCATGAATCCTTCTTTGTTTTTGCAGTAAAATATAAATTATGTAAATTTTCCCATTTTAAACATTCCAAGTGTACAATTTGAAGACATTAAATGTATTCACAATGTTGTTAAACCATTACCACTATGTATTTCCAGAAATGTTTAAACATCCTAAACAGAAATGCTAAATTCACTAAGCAGTGGGTCCCCATTTTCCCCTGATGTTTGCCCCAGGTAACCTCTATGCTACTCTTTGTGTCTAAAATTTGTCTGCTAGATATCCAGCATAAGCCAAATAATCCAATATTTATCCTTTTGAGTATTGATTTTAACAGATTTTCAGGGTTTATCCATATCGTAAGATGTATCAGAACTTTATGTATTTTTATGGCTAAATAACCTCCCATTGTATGAATATACTATATTTTTGTATCTATTCACCTATTGTACTTTTGGGTTGTGTCAAAAACAAACTTTTGGTGAATTTTTAAAAATACCACTATGAGCATTGGTGTACAGGTACCCGTTTGAGTCCCTGTTTTCAACTGTCTGGGGAATATAACTAGGAAGGGAATTGCTGGACATTTACTTGAAATTTATTTGAGTAGGAAATTGGAAATATTAAAACAATGTATCCATAATCTTATATTTTAAAAATTTATGTATCAAAGTATGCCAGTCAATGTTGTCTAAAGAAATTCACAAGGAAAAACAGCTGCTCTCTACTCTTGCGTTTAAAATAAAATTTTAAAGATTGTCCTTCCATCGGGTAAGTTACCTAATTGCTAGACTCTTGGTTGTGTGCTCACAACTAAGTATGTCCCATTTTCATAGATTTTGAAGCTAATTATTACATTTTTCTCCCCAATATTTCAACATAATACATTATTTAGCAGTTAATTTAATTACATTTGGCAAGTTTCCTGGCAATTTTCCCCACTCATCCCTTTTTCTGGACTGTCTATTAAGCACAGGAGACATAATGTAATAAAATAATTCAAAGTTAAGATTCAAAAAGCACCTTGCAATGTTTTGTAAGATAAGATTTTGTATTATCCTTCCTTGTGAAGAGCACATCTTCTAGCGTCACCCTATGACAGAAGTGAAATTGCCTTTCATTCAGGTGTGAGATCTTCCAGCACGCTGGAGGAACAGACTGCCAACCTCATATCACAAGGTCTGAAATTACACTGAAAAACACAATGTCTCTTTTCTTGACAGAAACAGCAGGAAGCAATATTCGGTTCAGACAGAGATAGAGACCCCCTACCTATAATGGCTTAGATTGATTTTCAGAAAAGTTTCTTCCTTTTTTAAAAATAATAATTGCCTATGACACACTCTGTCCAGTATCTTTCTGCTTCTGTGCTTTTTTTCTGACTTTATGTCTATTTCCCTTTCTCTGTAACTTGTAGTTCATTTATTTTTGTTATGTTGGAATACTAATTATGAAAATGCTGTTCAAGTGCAGTGCCCCTAAACCATCATGATGACTGCTTGTTATTAGCATCAACACATGAATGTTACCAATACTTCTGTGTTCTCTATGAATATGGTACAGTCTAAAGTAACCGTCTTTTCCTTGCCTTCTAAAGAAATATACATTATATTCTATGCTGTCTAAAAATCAAATTATCCCGCTTCTCCCAAAGGATCCATAACTTTAACTGATTACATGTCTTTTTAAAGGAGAATTAGATTAGAGTGTGTTTCAAATTATTTAACAGTTTCAAGAATTATAAAAAAAATTAGTTTTTAAAAAAACAGGCTTTATCTACTACACATTGATTAGTAGCATTCTAATAGGTACTGAGATGAAAAATATTAATACAAATGTACTTTTGAAAGAATGGACAGGCATACAATGGTATAGCATAATGGATGACATATTTAAAGGCCTGCTCCTAAATGCTTGCCAGTGCAGTGCTACTGTGTCCAGAATTGGTGGGTTCTTGGTCTCACTGACTTAAAGAATGAAGCCGCGGACCCTCATGGTGTTACAGTTCTTAAAGAAGGCGTGTCTGGAGTTTGCTCCTCCTGATGTTCAGATGTGTTCTGAGTTTCTTCCTTTTGGTGGGTTCCTGGTCTCGCTGGCTCAGGAGTGAACCTGCAGACCTTTGTGGTGAGTGTTACAGCTCGTAAAGGCAGTGTGGACCCAAAGAGTGAGCAGCAGCAAGATTTATTGCAAAGTGCTAAAGAACAAAGCACCCACAGCATGGAAAGGGACCCAAGCGGGTTGCCACTGCTGGCTTGGGGCAGCCTGCTTTTATTCCCTTGTCAGGCCCCACCCACATCCTGCTGATTTGTCCATTTTTACAGAGAGCTGATTGGTCTGCTTTATCAAGAGCTGATTGGTCCATTTTGACAGGGTGCTGATTGGTGCATTTACAAGCCCTGAACTAGACACAAAAGTTTCCCAAGTCCCCACTAGATTAGCTAGACACAGAGCACTGATTGGTGCATTTACAAACCTTGAAATAGACACAGGGTGCTGATTGGTGTGTATACGATCCTCCAGCTAGACATAAAAGTTCTCCAAGTCCCCACTAGACTCAGGAGCCCAGCTGGCTTCACCTAGTGGATCCCGCACTAGGGCCACAGGCAGAGCTGCCTGCCAGTCCCACATGGTGCACCCACACTCCTCAGCCCTTGGGCGGTTGATGGGACCGGGTGCCACGGAGCAGGGGGAGGCACTCGTCGAGGAGGCTCGGCCGTGCAGACGCCCAAGGTGGCGTGGAGGCTTGGGCATGGCAGGCTGCAGGTCCTGAGCCCTGCCCTGCAGGGAGATAGCTGAGGCCCAGCGGGAATTTGAGCACAATGCCCACGGGCCGGCACTGCTGGGGGATCCGGTGCACTCTCTGCAGCTGCTGGCCTGGGTGCTAAGCCCTTCACTGCCCAGGGTAGGCAGTGCCAGCTGGCCGCTCTGAGTGTGGGGCATGCTGAGCCCACGCCCACCTGGAACTCGCGCTGGTCTTCGAGCACCGTGGGCAGCCCCGGTTCCCACCCAAGCCTTTCGCTTTCACACCTCCCTGCAAGCCAAGGGAGCTGGCTCCGGCCTTGGCCAGCCCAGAGAGGGGCTCCCAGAGTGCAGTGGCGGACTGAAGGGCCCCTCAAGCACAGCCAGAGTGGGAGCCGAAGCCAAGGAGGTGCCGAGAGCGAGCGAGGGCTGCGAGGGCTGCGAGGGCTACCAGCATGCTGTCACCTCTCACTACAACTTCTACTTCTTAAGTACATGTGGTACTTCTAAGAAATATTGGCTCTGGCTGGGCACAGTGGCTCACACCTGTAATCCCAGCACTTTGGGAGGCCTAGGTGGGCAGATCACAAGGTCAGGAGTTCAAGACCGGCCTGACCAATATGGTGAAACCTCATCTCTACTAAAAATACAAAAATCAGCTGGGTGTGGTGGTGCGTGCCTGTAGTCCCAGCTACTCAGGAGGCTGAGGCGGGAGAATCACTTGAACCTGGGAAACAAAGGTTGCAGTGAGCCAAGATCACGCAACTGCACTCTAGCCTGAGTGACAAAGAGAGATTCCATCTCAAAAAAGAAAAAAAGAAAGAAGGGAGGGAAGAAAGGGAGGGAGGGAGGGAGGAGAAATTTTGCTTCAAGCACTCAGGAAATGCATTATTTTGAAGTACTCTGGTTTTTTGCACTCTAAGCCATGTTGACCCAAGGTGAAAAAATTAGGAACAGACACACTCTATTACGCCCAAACACAAAAGATACAAATCAAATCATTACAGGATTTAGATGTTTTGCATCAGCATTTTCCATAGCTGGAAACAGACAAATAAAGAGACATTAAACTGTGACTTGTGCTTTTTGTTAGCAATTAGTACTTCTGAGAATTGAGCAACAATACAGGAATTTTATTCATATTCTGCATCACTTTTATAAACAACAAATTACTGCATTTTTCCATTATTCTGATAACACTGAAATAAGAAAAGTAATTTTTTGAGACAGAATACACTGAAATAAGGGTAAAAACCACACATATCTGATAGCTATTTCTAAGAACTGTTTCGTTAGGAGGGCAGAGCAGCCTGCAACACATCTCTCCTCAATGACAGGCACCCATGTGATTTTTCAACTAACAATTCTAGTGTAAATATAGCTATAATGAATTAAATTCTATAATCCGTAAACGTAGGTCATAATATCAGATTGCATACCATATGCTATTTTGTCAGATTAAATATAAGAAATATGTGAATTCTTCAAATTTGCTGCTTGACATTCTAAAAGGGCCCCTTTCCCACTCTTGACAAACCTTGAAACTAATGACTAACTCCTATTCATGAAGGTTAAATTCCTATTACATGATTTGTTGAGCATCTCCTGATGGTATTTATGATATTTTAAATCTAATTCCAATAAAACTTGATAAAACTTTGTCAGTCTATTTTTCTTTTAAATTTTGTGGATTAGATATTGGTTGATTTTAAGTACTCATTATATTCATTATTTTCAATTCTATCCTGGAATGTTATTTTCACTTATGGGTAGAGAGTTAAAAAAAGGTCATGAAAGAAAATAAGAGATATTTCTCAAATGTTTTGATAGATATTAAAGCAAACTCATGTGGCAAAATAGATGTTTTAGTCAAGTTATAGTAGGGGAAAGTATATATCCTCATGTGAAATATGTTGTATAAATAGTTATACTGTATTTTATTTGTATTATTTTTATTGTTGTATAGTTACTATTTTTTCAACTATTTTTGATTTAAGTTTGAAGGAATCTGCAGAGCAGAACCCACAGATACAGAGGGCCAACTGTACAACAATTTTGGAAAACAATTTTAAAGATAGATACACACAAACACACACTCACACACACAACAGCAAACTGCAAGACAAGCAATTCATTCAGTTATTTCATATACATTAACTCTTTCATATTTACACCAGTAAATATGTATAATAATGCTCAGCTTGTCATTCTTAGTAATTGCAAATGTCCATCAATAGGAAAATGAATAAATGTGTTGTGAGGCCATCACAAAATATCAAATTATACAGCAAATAACTATGTCTAGACAGATCAGCTTAGATGTATCTTAGAAACTATATTCAGTGAAAAAAAAGCCACGTATTTGAAGCATTCTTAGAGTATGGTATCATATTTCAAATACATTTTAGGTTAAATAATTCTTAAAAGTTTGTTTAGAGACATGTGCTATGTGGTCATTTTTTAAGGAAAAGCAAGGAATAAAGAAATAAGTTACTGAATAGTTGTTACTTCTATAGTTGGCATAGGGCAAGATTCTGGGAGTTCAGAGCACAGAGGGACCCTCGGTGTTATAACACTCTGTATTGAGTTGGGTGTTGGGTTTGTGTTGCAGGAAGTCAGGGACCCCACCAGCTGAAGCCATGGGAGAAGAACCTAAATTGTGAAGATTTCATAGACTTTGATCACTTCCCCAATCAATACTCTTGTGATTTCCTATGCCTGTCTTTACCTTAATCTCTTAATCCTGTCATCTTTGTAAGCTGAGGATGTATGTCCCCTCAGGACCCTGTGATGATTGCGTTAACTGCAGAAATTGTTTGTAGAGCATGTGCATTTAAACAATATGAAATCTGAGCACATTAAGAACAAGGTAACAGAGATTTTCAGGGAACAAGGGAGATAACCTTAAAGTCTGGGCCGGGCACGGTGGCTCACACTTGTAATCCCAGCACTTTGGGAGGCCGAGGCGGGCGGATCACGAGGTCAGGAGATCGAGACCACGGTGAAACCCCGTCTCTACTAAAAAATACAAAAAATTAGCCGGGCGTGGTGGCGGGCGCCTGTAGTCCCAGCTACTTGGAGAGGCTGAGGCCGGAGAATGGCGTGAACCCAGGAGGCGGAGCTTGCAGTGAGCCGAGAATGCGCCACTGACTCCAGCCAGGGCGACAGAGCGAGACTCCGTCTCAAAAAAAAACAAAAACAAACAAAACAAAACAAAGTCTGGCTGCCTATGGGCTGGGCAGGACAGAGCCATATTTCTCTTATTACCAAAAATGGGTAAGATAAATATCGCTGAATTCTTTCCCCAGTGAGGAACATTAATAATTAACAACCCTAGGAAAAGAATGCATTCCCAGGGACGGCCTCTAAAATGGCCACCCTAGGAATGTCTGCCTTATGCAGATGTAGATGGAGATGAAACATGCCCTAGTCTCCTGCAGCGCCCCCAGGCTTGCTAGGATTAGGAAATTCCAGCCTGGCAAATTCTAGTCAGACCAGTTCTCCACTCTTGAACCCTGACAATGTGTGCACAGTGAGACATGGAAGTTCATTAGCGATTCTAGTTTCGCCCTGACCTTCTGCCTTGTGATCTTTTGTCGCCCTTGAAGCATGTGATCTCTGTGACCCACACCCTATTTATACACACCTTCCCCTTTGAAAATTGCTAATAAAAACTTGCTGGTTTTACGGCTCAGGGGGCATCACAGAACCTGCCAACATGTGATGTCTCCCCCAGACACCCAGCTTTAAAATTTCTCTCTTTTGTACTCTTTCCCTTTATTTCTCAGACTGGCCGACACTTAGGGAAAATAGAAAAGGACCCACGTTGAATTATTGGGGGCAGGTTCTGCTGATAGTTTGTGGCTTCTTATTTTATTATTTTTTACAGTGTTAATAATTACGAAATATTATATTGCATGGAGATATTTTAATACGTATATGGGTAATAAATGAAAAAATAATCTATCCCCTTAAATATTTCTCATTTACTTTTACCTTTTTATTCTAACAAATGAATTTTGGAAATTAGTATTTAGGTTAAACTTCAAAATAACCAGCAAGAAAATAATTTTCCCACTGAGGTTTAAATAGAAATAATTGATGATAGAGATACTTAGTCTTAGTGTTTAGAAATATATTGAATATTTCCATTTGTTTACATTTGTATATAATTCTGCAATAACTTGTATTTTTGTATAATAATTTTGACATCAGTAACAAAAATTTTGTTTGTATCATCAAACACAATTTATGAATTAAATGTGTTTTTTAATCTACTTGCTAATTGAAATTAGCATATATAAAAAGCTTTTGAAAATGGGGGTATCTAGTCAAATTTCTGAATTTTCTGGTTGAGTTATTGGTTTATTAATTTTTTATAAAAATAACAACAATAATATTTTAAATCACATTTAAGACCAGGTGCGGTGGCTCACGCCTGTAATCCCAGCACTTTGGGAGGCCAAGACAGGTGGATCACAAGGTCAGGAGATCGAGACCATCCTGGCTAACAAGGTGAAACCCTGTCTCTACTAAAAATACAAAAAAATTAGGCGAGTGTATTGGCCGGCGCCTGTAGTCCCAGCTACTCAGGAGGCTGAGGCAGGAGAATGGCATGAACATGGGTGACGGAGCTTGCAGTGAGCCGAGATCTCACCACTGCACTCCAGCCTGGGTGACAGAGCAAGACTCCATCTCAAAAAAAAAAAAAAAAAAAAATCACATTTAAAGACTTTACACGGGTTGTTCAATTTCATTATTAGAATAATTTGAAGATGTGGGTATAATTGTTATTCCATTTTTCAGATGAGGAAACTGAGGCTTAAAAATCCGTTTAAGAATACACAGAGATTAAATGTTGAAGTTAAAATTTGAATATAGGTGACCTAACTTAAGAGCCTAACTTTTAATCACAACTCACCTTTTATGTAATAATAGATAGTGTTGCCCCTTTTTCTATTCTTTATTTGGAACTTCTTGGAAAAAATATTATATACATAGAAGCATACTTTTTTTTTTCTTTTGAGACAGAGTTTCACTCTTTTTCCCAGGCTGGAGTGAAGTTGTGTGATCTCGGATCACTGCAACTTCCGCCCCCCAGGTTCAAGTGATTCTCCTGCCTCAGCCTCCTGAGTAGCTGGGATTATGGGTGACTGCCACCACACCTGGCTAATTTTTGTATTTTTTGTAGAGACCGGTTTTTGCCATGTTGGCCAGGCTGGTCTCAAATTCCTGACCTCAGGGGATCCACATGTCTTGGCCTCCTAAAGTGCTAAGATTATAGGCGTGAGCCACTATGTCAGGCAGAAGCATACTTTTATATGTCCAGTTTTTATTAGACCAATAAATGTGATGTTTATTAAATTACATATTCTCGTCATGTATAAAAATATATCTGCTTCTACCTGTTAAATTATTTTATAAGAAATCTGTTATGAATTGTGTCACATATATTTGGAATTTTTTTCTTATTTAATGTAATGATGTATATTCTTTAATAAAATTTCTATAAAAATTTTCTAACATAGTGATTTTAATTTTCAATTTACTTCTCAATCTTATTTCACATTATACTGTAAAGATTTTCACCTATATCCATATGTGAACTTTGAACTTTATATAATTCCCTCTTCATACAATTTTCCTGATGATGTGTCATGATTAGATTGGGTTCTTCATTTAAATAAATGGGATTCAAGTCACATTTTTGTGTGCATTCCAAATAATAATCTGTACAACTTATGATTATTTGGTAATATTTGAAACAACTCAAATCTTTAATATGTTTACCACAAAGTCTTATAACAGATATAGAATTTTCTTTAAGAATCTTGTAATTTTTTACTACTTTCTGTTAATATTTAGAAAAAAATAAAGAAAAATCTAGTACTTTTTCTTTTGCAATCACGTCTTTTTATTTTTCCTTGGATATTGCAGAATGAAAATAACTATGTATATAGGTAATAAGTGTGTGTATATATATAAGTATCTGTGTGTGTACTTATATATATGAATAAACTTTTTCCTGAAATTTTCCTAAAATATGGTAGTCATTTTTCAAAATTTACAACTATTTTCTCCAATTGTGTAACTTTGATTATTGCCTCATTCATTTCGTGTATTTTTTTGCTTTGCAAACATCTATTATATTTATGCTGAATTTCTAAGATCTGGGCCTCACATCCTTTTCATTTTCTCTTCAATTGCATTTCTCCACTTTCCTCTTTTGTGTTTTGAGGGTATTTCAAGTGTGTGAATTTCTAATTGGGTTTTCTAAAATGTCAGTTCCACTCTTATTACTCCTAATGTGGTTTTTCTTTGACAATCATGATTCTCTTTTAATGCAATCTTTCCTACATTCTATTGACTCCACCAAACAACTTCTTCTTAATTAATGGAGAGAATAAATGCCTTCTTATATTACATGAAAATAAAATAGGCATTTTTTGAATATATTCTTCTGGTTTTGCACTGTATATATTTTAGGTAAAAGTGAGATTTTTGGAGCGATGCACCTTAAAATTGCTTTTTTCATAGACTCGAAGCTGAGCTTGTTTTTCTTTATTCTGTATGGTAGTGGTGGTTTATTATTGGTTGTTTGCTCCTTAAGAATTCATTTTTAGGCCAGGCACCGTGGCTCATGCCTGTAATCCCAGCACTTTGGGAGGCAAAGGTGGGTGGAACACTTGAGGCCAGGAGTTCCAGGTCAGCCTGGCCAACATGGCAAAACCCTGTCTCTACTAAAAATACAAAATTTAGCCCAAGGCTTGGTGATGTATACCTGTAACTCCAGCTACTTGGGAGGTTGAGGCCTGAGAAGCCCTCGACAACTGGGGGCGGAGGCTGCAGTGAATGGAGCCAAGATTGTACCACTGCATTCCAGCCTGAGCAGCCCAGTGAGACTCTGTCTCAAAAAAAGAAATAATAATGTATTTTTATTATAGAAAAAAGGTCCATTTTGATAACATGGAAAAAACTTTTGGCTCTATGAAAAGCCACAACTGTGTTAAAATGAAAATAAGGAATAAGTCCACAGAGGAACATGAATTCAAATGACATAATGGCCAAAATTAACAAAAGACACTGAGAGAATATTGATATAACAACTCTGAAGATATCATGTACAAATATATTAAAAACTACAAAATAACATCAAAAAAGAAAACCCAAAGAAAATGAACAAAAAGCAATAAAATCTCAGAAGTAAACACTTGAATTTTTAACAAATGCTTAACTAAATACTCAAATAGCCAAGAAGTAAGTAAGAAGAAGTAAGTAAAGTCCAAATTTAAAATAAGACATTTCACCAATGTGGCAGAGGGTAAAGTGTCATATAATCAAGAGTTGATTAGGACATAAAAAGACTGTGGACTTGAACATATATTTTTATGAATACACGAAGACAAATTGGCATTAATTATTGAAATTAAGTACGTGCATAAATTAAAGACTAGGATGTCTCACTTTCACAGTAGTTGATTCACATTCCATAATGGAATAGAGATAAACAAGTTCATTATAGTTCTATTTATGGTAGTGAGTTAGAGAAGCCTTAGTTGTCTATCACCAGAAGAAAAAACATGTTAAATATCAGAGATGTGGTAAGGAAATAACCTAGAGACACTGAGAAACAGAAATGCTAGCAATTTTTCCAGCATCACATGAGTATTAGTGGGTAGCACCATTACAAACTCTTGTTACATCCTTTCAAAGACTGTGCTTTTAACTAGATCTCTCTAACAACATACATGTGAAAAATGTAAGCAAGATAATGAATATGATAGCAAAATGTCATTTATATAAATTAAAAACAAATTACTCTCAAAGCACCACTACATATTTCTCAAGGATACCTAAAAACTTAAGAATATTAAATTTATAAGGAGAGGTGAAGATTAATGGGAGTGAGAATAGGAGACAAACCATAAATAAAATTAAATAGCAAATAAGTGCTCAGGATGATTAGCTATCATTGTTATTATTAATAGTATTTAATATCATCTTTTCTCAAAGTCTAAAATACATGTTCATGAATAACTATAAGTCAAGCACAGTACTATGGTAGATAGCCAGGTAGATGGATAATTAAAATGATGATAAATGATAGAACACAGTGATGTATATATGTGTATATATACATGAGTAATATACACACAGTTTTATATATACATATGTACACATAAACACACACTCATTTTACTCAGGACATAAATGTTATTAATAACTCATTTTACTGATGAGGAAATTAAGACCATGAAAGCTTATGTAACTTGTCCTAGTTCACACAATGTGGCATGCTAAATAATGGCCCCCAAAGATGTCCACATTCTAATACCTGAATCTATGAATATTACCTTGTAGGGCAAAAGAGCAGAAGATGTTGTATTAGTCCAGTCTCACACTGCTTATAAAGACATACCTAAGACTGGGTTAATTTATAAAGGAAAGAGGCTTAATTAACTCACAGTTCAGCATGCCTCGGGAGGCCTCAGGAAACACAGTCATGGCAGATAGGGAAGCAAAGACATCCTTCACGTGGTGGCAGGAAGGAGAAGAACGAGTGCCCAGCAAAGGGGGAAGCCCCTTAAAAAACCATCAGCTCTCGCAAGAACTACTATCAAGAGAACTGGATGGGAGAAACAGGCCCCATGATTCAATTATCTCTACCTGGTTCCTTCCAGGACACGTGGGAATTATGGGAACTACAATGCAAGATGAGATTTGTGTGGGAACACAGCCAAACCATATCAGATACGATTAAGGATTTTGACATAGGCTGATGATCTTGGATAATCTGAATGTGTTCAATGTAATCACAAGGATTCTCACAAGAGAAAGACAGGAAAGTCAGAGTCAGAGAAAGAGGTTCTGTGAAGGAGGAAAATGTGATGACAGAATGATAGAAGAACAGAATTCAGAGAGAGAGAGAGAAAATTCAATATGATACTGCTTGTTTTGAAGGAAGAGACTAGCCAGCTAAGGAGTGCAGACACCCTCTAAAAGCTGGAAGAGGCAACAAAGTCTTTCCCAGAGCCTCCAAAAAGAGCTTCTAGGCATTTTACATTAGTAATAATGTACACATACACACACACACACACTGTATTCTATCATTTATCATCATTATATTTATCTATCCATCTGGCTATTATAATAGTGTGCTGGACTTTTGAAGGCTTTAGTGATAACTCTGCTATCACTTTGATTTTAGTTCTGGAAGTCCCCTTGCCCCGCTTTTTTTTCACTCTTAACCTCCAGAAATTTAAGAAAATAAATTCATGTAACCTTAAACCATATATTGGGGTAGTTTGTTACAGTCTCACAAATTAATACAGCCACGAAATTAATACAACCAGCAAGTGTAAGAGCCGCATTTCAGTCTTATCTCAGATTCTCCAACTGTATTTCTGCCTTAACTTAATGGTTTGGAATAATCTTAGGTGACACATCATAGAATTATTGTGGATATGTTGTTCAAATGAAGTCCTTCAGAATCTCCTTGAGTCAACCAAATTTGACCTTTGTAACAACAAGTGAAAATGCCTAGCCCACAAAACCGCATCACACCATCACACTGTGGCATGGAAATGAAAACATCACTCTGTGATATACTCCCAGGCAGCATGCACTTGCTTTCCAGATTGCAACTTTTCTACCAATATTTTAATGTGTGAGAACGCATGATGATGAACCCATAGTCACCCCCTCCCCTCTTTAAAAGGTCTGAAATAATACTAAAATTATCTTAGTGGCATATCAGAATCATATGCTTACTGAAAAAATGCAAAAGAAACAAGTAATGGCATACTTAGGAAGATTATCTCTGGCTGCTTAGCACAATGTCTGGCACATATTAGAGATTAAAACATTACTAGATGGATAAAGAATGTGACTTTTTCAGATTATCTTACAGTGAAATTCAGTTATAAAAATTTATGCGATCAATCTGCTTCATTTCTATTGTCATATAAATTCTTAGTTCAGTTCACATATAAAATAACATGGCACTATAATTGCATGTACTATTATGAATCTGTATGATTTTTTTTCTTATATATCACCTACAGCTCATAAAAGATTAAAGTAGTTTCACTGGAGTTGCCACTAAAGCATTTAAATTGGGTATTAAGTTAAATGTTATATAAACCAATTTTCATTAAATAACCCTGGAGCTGCTTCTTAAAAAATTATGGTCATTTGTGCTAGGAATTAAGTGTCTCTACCACATTTTATATTCACCATAAAGACTAAATTCAGGGTTAGAGAAATGTAACATACAGTTATAGGAAATTTTTGAATATACAAATTGACAGGCTTTCTTTAAATGCAATTAATTAGTAAGAAATGAAATTTGAACTGAAAGGAAGTGGATGCAGTCTTGTCTCTGTGTTTGAATGTAGTAAGTATCCTGGTAGTGAGGGAATATCTAGACAATGTTTCTGTTCTACGAGCTATGTAATTGTTTCCCTATGTCATGAATAAGCACTGTATTTTATGATTGCACATAAGTGATCAAGTCATACAAATGTGTAGAGAGATTGAGTGAGAGGGCATTTGAAGGTCTGAAGCAGCTGGGAGCCTGCAGAGCAATTCCTTGGGTAAATGCAATCAGGAACACCTTGGGGCCTGAATGAATGAATTTCCCTATCCTATTTCCCTCTTCCTGTCAGGATGTGAGGGATCCCAATGACAGACATTTTAAAATTCAGTTTTTCAGATTAAGATTTCCTAGAATTTACAGAAGTGTAAATACGTACCCTAAATCTGTGATTTTAAATTTTCATGATAGCCTTTTCGTTTGTTTGTTTGTGTTTTACTGCTTAGAATTTAGAAACTATGCCATCGCTTGTCGCCTCTTCGCCAGTGAGCTGATTTTTGGGAGAGACACCCTAAATGTATACTACATTTGCTAAAGATGCAGAGCTTTAAGATGACTATGTCTTAAGTGGGGGATTTCAGCTCTAGCTTCATCCATCACATTCTTTCATGTGCCAAATGCCTATTCTCTCCTGGGTGGCTCCTGTGTAACCTCAGGATATTTTTAACCTAGTACATTCAACCATGATCAGGGCAACACAAATCCTAGTTTAAGCTCATCACCGTGATTTTAAATTACCTCTAATTTTTGTCATCTGATTTCATGTTCTTTCTAGTTCAACAATACGCTGAAAGTGTACTTGTACTTATTCAGTATTTTCTTTTTTCTGAGTTATCTGGTGCACCACAATGCTAATACTAAAAATCTTTGGTTTTATCTGTTGGCATAAACACATTTTTAGCTAGAATTTGTGGTTAATCACTTTTGTTTAGGACCATCTTAATTTTAGTTTTGATAAAAGTAGTGGTTATTTATTTTTGTTAAAAATACTGGAAATATTTACTCATTACATGGTGAGTTAGTTTGTCGTTGCTGCTGTTGTTCAATAAAATTATTTATTCAAAGACCTTTATAAAAATCTACACCAATTTGTTATAAATATATATATTTTTTACTGTTAGCAGTTGATCAGATTTTTCTTTTCAGCTCTATGTAGCTAATTTCTTACAGTTTATTCCCCCAAACAAATAATCCTATGGAATTTTGATATTCTGAATTAATCTATGGTAGATTTCTGCTTTTTCTTGAGAGAAGAAATCTTCTATTATTTTCTGGAAAGACAAACTACTTTTTCTCTGAGGAACTTCTCATGTTTTATCTGACAGAGATTTCAATCAGATCATGATTTCCCCACCAACAGAGGTGCCCAGGTGACCAGGGCTGATTGCCTCATATCCTCAGCCAGTTACTTTTCCAATGCCAATTTTTGGTTTAAGATGGAACTCTTTTATTCTTGTCAAAAGTAACCTTGGTGTTACCAGGGCATCGTTATCACACTCCATAATGCCTGCCCAAAATTAAAGCAGTAAAGTTTAGTCAGAGCTGAAAAGATAGATTTCTAATATTATGTGGCTGTGTGCATTAACCCCAGCCCAAAAAGAGATGTTTTACTGAATGTTTCACTTACACGAGCCAAAAAAAAAAAAAAAAAAAAAATCCTACTTTTCCTCTTAAGTTAATTGAGTATCTTTTTTCACTTTTACCTAGAGTGTTTGGATAGAGGCCATGACTAAAATATTCCAGATTCACTCTTTTTCCATGGCCCATATCCACAATTTCAACTAAGACATAGATATATATGACTATCTAATTTGTATCTGCATCCTAAATCTCTACTCTGAGCTCCATCCATGAATTGCCAAGAGCAAATTTATAATCTTAACATGAAAATTTAATATACCTCAAATTCAAACATGTCTATGACAAGAATCATTACCTTTCATCGTTCCCCTTTCTTACTCTCCCAATAACTTTGCTCCTATTTTTTTTACCAGTCTATAGTTCACTGAATTGTATTCAAATCCATTCATGTGTCTAAACCTAGAAATGGTATCTGTCCTCTCCTTCACCGTAAAACCACATATCAAACAGCAGACCAATTTCTCCTAATTTTACCTTTGTAATTGTTCTTGAATCTATCTGTTTTACTCCCTTTACAGGGACACCACATCAGGTTATGATAATTTTCTAATAAGTTAAAAACATGATTCCCATGTAAATACAAAGTGAACACATGTCAAATATTTTATTTGACTCCTGATTTATTGCGGGAACTAATAAGAAGGTACAGCTGGTTCAAATAACATTTTGATAAATAAGGTATTTAGAATATCCCAGAAAGGGCATTTTGAAGCAGGTTACTAAGTTAGATATAAAGCTTATTTGTATCCTGCAAGATTATAAAACTGTAAATTTTAAGATTATATGAAACAGAAACATACAAGTTACCATGTAATTCTGTGGATTCTGAGCTCTTTATAGTAAATATAAAGTGAACTCCAAGTACATTTTCTTGTATAATTAAATAATCCTTATGTCATTCTATCATTTCATTGATCAATTTTTAATATTTTTCTAAAACTTCTGTCCATTTTGCTCATATAAATTTGTCAAGGATTATTCTATAGCACAAGAAGCTGATCCGGTTTGCCCTGATTATTTTCACAGTGAGACAAGAGGTGTTTATTGTCATGTAAGTCTACTCTATTATGGGGGACTATGAGTGCAGATAATTAACTTCTATCTGGAAATTTCATTCAGTAATATAGAGTTGGACTTTCTTGATGCCTCTGTTATTTGCTTTTTCATCCTAAACCTAGGAAATCAAGCCCAAGAAACTCTATTGTTGAAATTTCACACACACACAAGATTTTAGTGAGTTATTTTCTCTTTGAGATCCTTAACAGATTTTGAAATTTCTGGCCTGCCCAAAAGAGATCTTTCCTACCTTCTATGAAGCTGGGACCCTTTATCCATAAAACAAGTGTCAAGCTAGATGTATTTCTGAAAGGATTTTGTAAGTACTGGGTTTACTTTTAAAATACAATATTTGTTCCTTAATGAAAGGCTTTTCATTCCTCACTAAATAAAATTTATTTTCAAATGTAACACTCCAGGTAAGGCCATTCTTGACGGCAGCAGAGGTCCATTTAGAGCGGCTGTTGCCAAGATGCCGGCTGCAGCAGGGAGGCAGGCCCAGCCCTCTCGCTCCATGGATCAGGCAGGAGCCTCCCCACTCTGGGTGCACTGCCACCCTCCGAAGTACAGGACCCAGCGTTACTGCAGTCTGTGTCATCAGGGTTTGGGAAAGCCACCCTCACCAAGTCTCTGCATGTTTAAGGGCGTCTGATTCCATTGCCTGGCCTCTCCTCACTCCTGGCACTCGCTCCAATATCAGAACAGGGTTGTGGCTGACCCTGGGTGCTGTCACAGCCTGACCAGGTGTGTGCATGCGCAGTGCAGTGCTGACACACCAGTCTCCTGCCACCTTGGCACCCTCTCGGCTTTCGGCACTGACAAGCATGGGAGGGGAAACCGGGGAGCACTGAGGGCAGATTGGCACTGGCCTGCAGTTGCATTTTGTTACCAGTAGCCTGGGATGCATGGATAGCCCCAGAAAGCAGAAAGACTTCTGAGCAGAAGGGGATGGGTCCTCAGAAGCCTCACCTTCATCTAGGGAAGGCCTGAAGCCTAGGGGCTGGGCTGCCAGTCCTGTGGACTGGAGGGGGATCTCATGGTGCTTTTTACTGGGCCCACCCATGGCTGCTATGGACCAATCAACATGCACTTGCCCACTCTGATGCCCATAAAAGCCTTGGGCTCAGCCAGCGCAGGTAAGATGATGAGATGACCAGCTGCAGAGAGGAGCTGCCCTTTCTGCTGATAGCTGGAGAAAGTTGGGATGACCAGCAGCTGACAGGAGCTTCCCACACCAGGTATGATATGCCTGCAGAGAGGAGCAACCCACTCCAGTGCCTCCTCTCTGCCAAGAGCTGCTGAGCCAACGAGACACCTGCCAGCAAAGAGGAGCCATCCACCCCAGGGCCTCCTACTGTCTGCTGATGGCTGAACACTTGTTGGGACACCTTGCCTACAGAAAGGAGCTACCCATAGCAGGCCTCTGAGCGGTTCTACCGCTCATTAAAGCTCCTCTTCATCTTGCTCACCCTCCAGTTGTCTGTGTGCCTCATTCTTTCTTGTTGCAGGGCAAGAACTTGGGGCCCACCAAATGGCAACGCTAGAAGAACTGTAACAGAAACAGGGCTGAAACATGTCCCTTGCTCACCATGGTGTGGACAAAGAGAGGGAGAGAAGAGCTGCGGCTCTTTGGGGAGCCCAGATCTGGGAATTCCCAGAGCCAGGGCTGTTAACTGCCTCTTTGAGGCCCTGAGAATCCCCAGCATCTCAGAGCTTCCAGACACCACTGCATTCCTTGGTGCCAGCAAGGGAATTTGCTTGCAATGTGCTTGGTCCATCCGCAGCCTCACAGAGAGTCAGTGCCTATGCTGGCACCTGGAGCTGCCTGCCCCACTCAGCAGCCAGCATGCCTGACTGTGCAGTGGCCAGACCCCACACTCACTCACCCACCCACCTCTTGCTGCTCTGTACCTGGCTCACCCTTGGTAGGCATGGGATTCAGGCCAGTAGCATGAGCTGAGTGTAGCCTGCCAGGCTAAGTGGGCAGACAAGCCAAGTGGGCCCAAGAAAAAGCTGGGCAAAAGTGCCACTGGCCACAGAAGTTTTCAGCCAGAAAAGCAACACACCAAAGATCCTATAATGTTTGTTGCATAATTTGTATGTCCTGGTAAAAAAAAGAACAGATTCCCATTTAACATACACAAATAACTATATTGCTATGAGAAGTTAGAATATTCAGTAAAAGTATTTGTTTCAGAAATCTGAGAAGTCGCTGAGAATGATATGACATTTTAAAGTTTAATTTCAGTTAGTAAAAACACAATTGACCAAAAATGATTTTACAGATTGATCAAGGAAAAATAAAAAGGGAATCCTTCATTTATTGATTAGAAAATAAATAAATGTAAAAATTCAAAAGTTCCTGCTATTAAATTATTCTTTTTTGTTCCTTCATCTCTGTGTAATAAATTATTATTATTATTTTTTTTACTGGATCATGGGTCAGCAGTCTACTTTCACCATTTTAGGTGCTTCTGGACCACAAAGATTCCTAACAATCCTGACTCAGCTCCCTGGTACAAGAAGTGGTCTAAGACTTGTCAACTTGGAAAATTGTATCCAAGATTGTATTTTTTGATGTATCAATAGTTGATAGCACTTGGTACAGTACTTTTTAGTAGGCTCTGAGATTATACATTTTATTCCTTGAAACTTATAGTAGAAGTTTCAGACAGGCTTAAGAGAAAAGCTGAAAACATTTGTTCAAATATCAATAAATTGACTCCCTTTCCAGTAATCAGAGTATTTTCTTGATTTGAGATCACAAACAATGAAATGGACAAACTGAATTAGTTTTCTACTGTTAAGGAACATTTTGCATTAAACTTAGTGGCTTAAAACATCTATTCATTATATCACAGTAGGTTAAAAGTCTGAGCTGGCTCAATTGAGTTCTCTGCTTGGAGTCTCAAGGCCAAAGTCAAGCTGAAGCTGTTGGCTGGGCCGGAATCATATTTGGAGGCTTTAAGAATTAATCTGCCTCCAAACTCTTCAAGTTGTTGACAGAATCAATTTTCCTGCTGCTGTAGGGCAGAGGTCTCTATTTTCTTATTGCTTTTTGGCCAAGGACTGCTCTCAGCTTTTAAATGTTATTCATTCTCAAGTTCTTTCTACCTAGCCCCATGCACCTTCAAAGCTTGCACCAAATCCTTCTCTTGTGGCAAATCCTTTTGATGTTGGACTCTCTTTAATGTATCCTTCTGCCAGCTGCCAAAGAGCTCACATGATTAGATTATACCTACCCAGATTATCTAATTTAAAGGCAATTTATTAGAGATCTAAGTTGTGTCTACAAAACTCTGTCTGACTAGATAATGTAACGTAATCACAAGGTAGCACCGGGGGAGAAAAGCGCAGATACCATCTTAATACAACAGAAACAAACAAAAAAAGCCCATAAACCATATTTTTTGGTCTTTATCACATAACAGAATAGATCCTCAATAGCCACCTGACAGAAATCACCACATGATTAAACTGTAAAACCTGATTCTTCATCATTGCTATATCCAATGACAAATCATTAATTGTCCATGAAAAAAAAAAAAACAGAACAAGAACCAAACTTGGCTTGGCCAAGAATCAGAACTAGAAATAACAACACACAGTCAAAGAAAATGAGTAAAAGAAACATAGACAGAAAACGTAATATTCTATTCCCTATAAGGATTCACACCAGAGACATAATAATAATAATAATAATAATAATAATGTGCCTATAGTTAAAGAACTCATAAGTTGTACTTGTAAGGCTGCCAGGTCCAACCCGCAGACCCTGGCTGAAAAACAGATGAACAAATGCACTCTGACACTGATATCCAGTGAAAGAATGGACTAGGGGACCACCAGCCTGCCCACAGACACCGAGGAGGTTGCTGTAAAGAGTCAGCAGCCACAGCCCTGACTAGCTGGCACTGCAGGTATTTATTCAGTATAGATTTAATGACAAAGGCCTTGAGTCAACACACTTGTAGGTAATTGCAGGTGGATGATTAAAGGCCAGGTTTCTGGAGACTTGAGTGAACAAGCTATTTAGATAAACTCCCCTGCATTCTTTTGTACTTGCTTCTTGCCCTTTGCCCCAGGGTAAGAACCACCACCTTTGGCTCATTCTTCCTGAAGCTTTGCAACCCCCTGCAGCCTTCCAAGAAGGTTTGTGTTTTTCCTACAATTTCTCCCACCACCCTGACCAATCTCCTAACAAGGCCAGCCAGTGTAATTGGCTGTATCAAAAAAGTCCTTGGTCATCTTGGTGAGAATTTTAAAACTGCAGCAGGTTAATTTCCAAAAATTTAAAAATATGGCCATTAGAAAGGCTCAATCAAATTTGTGTCACAGGTTTATTTGATTCAATAATCATGTGACAGAAACAGTATGATAGTAAACTGGTTCTAACTGTGTTTTAGAACAGAAGCAAATCATATATGTAGTCCACAAGAAAGGTGTTAATAGCCTGTCACCTGAGCTTTCCATGACCAGCATGCATTGTCTCATTTGTTTTCCACAATGCAGCCAGAGCAATTTTTTAAATTAAAAATGTATTAATTTACTCTGCATAATTGTCACTTAAAACTCACATTCAGTGCCTTTCTCAATGCAGCGTACAAGATGGTATAACCTTTGTGATTTGCCTGCCTGCCTCATTTGAACTTAAAACACTTTCTCACATTCTCCCTTGATGTGCACTTCAGTCTTTGGACTTCAAATTTCTCACAGTTTTTTCCTGTGCAATATTCCATCCAAGAATATAGGGCCCTTCCTTTGTGGGGTCAAGGCTTCTGCCCTTACCTTCCTTTTGACAGAGCAGGAGCATTGAACTGCCATCTCGGACAAACACCACCTCTTTAAATTCCAGTTCCCTTTTTAGCCTCATGCATTTCAAGGAAATCACTTCTCTTCTAACTACAAGCAGCCACTCAGCCAGAAACAGCTAACAGTAAAACACAGAAAAGACAGCTCAGGCACAGAGTGGTGGGGGGATTATATCTGTTGGTTAACTGCCAAACTTCACCCTCATACAACGGGCCCCAGTAAAACAGTGGGCCTTAATAAGCACATTCCTTTCCATTCAGGTGCACTAAGATAAGGAAGCTAAGAGCAGACTTGGGAGATATGCCTGCTGCTGCAGAAATATGAATGGGAAGAGACACACAACTCTCCCTCCCAGATAAGCACAACAAAAAGACACAGAAGCAGTCCCACCCTCTGATAAAGTATTCCACCCTGAATCCTTAAAAATTTAGTCTGTAAGAGTGTGCCTCTGACCAAACTCAGCCAAAAGCCCCTCTCAGGTGTAGTTCTCTAAAATAAACCTGTCCTTGACTGTCGAGCCACCTTTCATGTTTCTTTTCTTTTTCCTTAATTCTCACATTTTTCACCAATCTAAATTCTAATTACCCTTTGTAATGTAATTCAATAGTAATTCCCTCAGAATATTTTTCCTTGCTTCACAGTCTAAATCAGATTTTTCACCATGTTTCTAAAGTAAATACCCTTGTGATTTTATTCCATTCCTATGGAATTGCCTTCTCAATTTCAATTATACATTTATTAGCAAGCTATAATAGACTGTATATTTGTGTCCCCCACAAATTCATAAGTTGAAACCTGAACCTCTAATAAGATGGTATCAGGAAATAGCACTGTGTCCGGAATTGGTGGGTTCTTGGTCTCACTGACTTCAAGAATGAAGCTGCAGACCCTCGCGGTGAGTGTTACAGTTCTTAAAGTTGATGTGTCCAGAGTTTGTTCCTTCTGATGTTCGGACATGTTCAGAGTTTCTTCCTTCTGGTGGGTTCCTGGTCTTGCTGGCTTCAGGAGTGAAGCTGCAGACCTTCATGGTGGGTGTTACAGCTCTTAAGGCAGTGCATCTGGAGTTGTTCATTCCTCCCGTCTGGAGTTGTTCATTCCTCCCAGGGGGTTCGTGGTCTTGCTGGCCTCAGGAATGAAGCTGCAAACCTTCGCGGTGAGTGTTACAGCTCATAAAGGTTGTGTGCCCCCAAAGAGTGAGTAGCAGCAAGATTTATTGCAAAGAGCAAAAGAACAAAGCATCCATAGTGTGGAAGGGGACCCCAGCGGGTTGCCACTGCTGGCTCAGGCAGCCTGTTTCTATTCCCTTATCTGGCCCTACCCACATTCTGCTGATTGGTCCATTTTACAGAGAACTGATTGGTCTGTTTTACAGAGAGCTGATTGGTCCATTTTGACAGGGTGCCTATTGGTGCATTTATAATCCCTGAGCTAGACACAAAAGTTCTCCAAGCCCCCACTAGATTAGCTAGACACAGAGCACTGATTGGTGCATTCACAAACCATGAGCTAGACACAGGGTGCTGATTGGTGTATTTACAATCCCTTAGCTAGACATAAAGGTTCTCCAAGTCCCCACTAGACTCAGGAGCCCAGCTGGCTTCACCCAGTGGATCCCACAGTGGGGTTGCAGGTGGAGCTGCCCGTCAGTCCCACACCATGTGCCCACAGTCCTCAGCCCTTGGGCGGTCGATGGGACCAGGTGCTGTGGAGCAGGGTGCAGCGCTCATCAGGGAGGCTCGGGCTGTGCAGAAGCCCGTGGTGGTGGGGAGGCTCAGGCATAGAGGGCTGCAGGTCCCAAGTCCTGCCCCACAGGGAGGCAGCTGAGGCCCAGGGAGAATTTGAGCACAGCGCCAGTGGGCCAGCATGGCTGGGGGACCCAGTGCACCCTCCACAGCTGCTGGCCCGGGTGCTAAGCCCCTCACTGCCCAGAGCCAGTGGCACCGGCCGACTGCTTCAAGTGCAGGGCCCACTGAGTCCACGCCCACCCAGAACCCATGCTGGCCTGCAAGCCCCGCAGAGCCCCAGTGCCCAACCATGCTTCTCCTTCCACACCTCCCCGCAAGCTGAGGGAGCCAGCTCTGGCCTCAGCCAGCCCAGAAAGGGGCTCCCACAGTGCAGCGGCAGGCTGAAGGGCTCCTCAATCTTGGCCTGAGTGGGCGCCAAGGCCGAGGGGGCGCCGAGAGCGAGCGAGGGCTGCCAGCATGCTGTTACCTCTCAGCACCTTTGGCAGAAAATTAGGTTTACATGAGACCACTAGGTTGTAGCCTCCCTAATGGGATTAGTATACAAAAGGAGAGACCAGAGTTCTCTCTCTCCACCATGTGAGGCTAACACAAGATGGTGTAAGTCTAAATGAGACCCTCCCAGATACCCACCAACCCCTTGAAATTTGACTTCTCAGCCTTCAGAACTGTGTAGGATTAATATCTGTTGTTTAAGCCACCCAGTTTATAGTATTTATAACAGTTTGAACTGAGTAAAACACAAGCATACTTGCTGAATGTGAGTAGAAGCAGGTACCTTATATAGTTGAAATTTCACTTTTTTGTTTGTCTGTTTTTGAGACTCTCACTCTGTTGCCCATGCTGGAGTGCAGTGGCACAATCTCAGCTCATTGCACTTCCACCTCCCAGGTTCAAGTGATTCTCCTGCCTCAGCCTTCCGATTAGCTGGGATTACAGGTGTGTGCCATCACACTCAGCTAATTTTTGTATTTTTAGTAGAGACAAGGTTTTGGCATGTTGACCAGGCTGGTCTCAACTCCTGACCTCAGGTGATCCGCCCACCTTGGCCTACCTTATTGCTAGGATTACAGGGGTGAGCCAGTGTGCCCATCCTAAAATTTCACGTTTAATACCATGCCTGACATATAGTATGAACTCAGAATATATTCTAATTAATTAAGACCTCAGAGAATTCAAGGTAGACTCTATTTTTTATTGTTATAGTAAATATAACTAAAAATCAAAATTTGTATGCCAGCATTTTATGTTTAAGTTATAACAAATAACACTCAAGATTATATCAGATGCAGGATAAATTATGACAGATTAATATTTTGAATGATTTAAATTTAAATGTGAAATTCATAAATGTGAAATTATTTTCCTTTAGTAGAACAACTCAGTTCTTATTAGATTTAGTTTTGTAAAAAATTAATCCTCCTGTATATTTTCTTACAACAAACCTTGCACAATAAAAAAAAATAAATTACATACATCAATTTGTAACTTAACCTTAGGTTTGTGATAAACTTACTTAAATGTCAACTTAATTCATTTTCCTGTTGAATCTAATGTATGTGATATTGCATGACCTTCTTTCATGTTCTGAAATAATAAGTCATATTTTATGTTTTAAAATTAAATGAACAGACTCTTCTCAAAAGAAGACATTTATGCAGCCAAAAAACACATGAAGAAATGCTCATCATCACTGGCCATCAGAGAAATGCAAATCAAAACCACAATGAGATACCATCTCACACCAGTTAGAATGGCCATCATTAAAAAGTCAGGAAACAACAGGTGTTGGAGAGGATGTGGAGAAATAGGAACACTTTTACACTGTTCGTGGGACTGTAAACTAGTTCAACCATTGTGGAAGTCGGTGTGGCAATTCCTCAGGGATCTAGAACTAGAAATACCATTTGACCCAGCCATCCCATTACTGGGTATATACCCAAAGGATTATAAATCATGCTGCTATAAAGACACATGCACACGTATGTTTATTGTGGCAGTATTCACAATAGCAAAGACTTGGAACCAACCCAAATGTCCAACGACGATAGACTGGATTAAGAAAATGTGGCACATATACACCATGGAATACTATGCAGCCATAAAAAATGATGACTTCATGTCCTTTGTAGGGACATGGATGAAACTGGAAACCATCATTCTCAGCAAACTATCGCAAGGACAAAAAACCAAACACCGCATGTTCTCACTCATAGGTGAGAACTGAACAATGAGAACACATGGACACAGGAAGGGGAACATCACACTCCAGGGACTGTTGTGGGGTGGGGGGAGGGGGGAGGGATAGCATTAGTAGATATATCTAATGCTAAATGATGAGTTAATGGGTGCAGCACACCAACATGGCATATGTATACATATGTAACAAACCTGCACGTTGTGCACATGTACCCTAAAACTTAGAGTATAATAATAAAATTAAAAAGAAGAAAAAGAAAAGTTACATTCTAAAAAAAAAAAATTAAATACATATATTTATCAATATTTATATGTTATCAATATAAAGTAATTCCAATAATATGGAAAATATAAAGAAATACATACCACCTGAAATCTCATCCATAAATAAATCACTGCTAGCATTTCTATAATATTTCTTGTAGACATATTTTTATACACTCATAACAATTTACATAAATGGGCTAAGATTCATATAATGCGGTGACTTTAAGCAAAATATTTGAATTTGTTATAAAGCAAAATATGTAATCTTTAAACTTGAATGGCAATCCATAGTTTAGGGCAAAAATAAAAATAAAAAATGAAATGAAATGAATCTCTTGCTTCATTTCTTCCAGTTTCCATGTTCTCATCCCCAGCACTCAACTATTTTAGTTGTCTTCTATTCTCTCCATTTTCCTGCTGCAGATATATCACATTAACTTATCCAATCCTTATAATGTACATTTATGCAGCTTCTAAGTAGTGTTATTGTAAAATGTATTAAGAGTAAATACTGTTGTGTACCCATATTTTTGCAGTCTGGTTTTCTTTTTAGTGTAATTCTTAGTGAAAGTAATTTCTAAGGGAGAAGAATGTGCAATTTTTATATGAACTCGTATTAATTCTTCCACTTACTCCATGACCTTATGCTATTTCTTAACCCCTCTGTGTATCTGTTTTTTTATGTACATAGAGGAAACTACTGCAGTGGAAGTATCTGATTAGATTGTTGGTGTTGATTGCACGAGCTAATATACATTCATTTTCTTACACAGAGTAAGCATTTAATAAATCTAGTCTTTATTATTTCTGATATAATAATAATGCTGCTCTGGATATAAGTTGTTTTCTCAGTTGTAACTGAGATAACTATTTTTATATTTTTATATTATATATTTTATTTTATATTATTTTTATATTATATTACATTCATTTATCTTTTAAATTTTTTAATGACTGTTTCTTTTGCTTTAAAATAATTTTAAATTTTCAAATATTCACAGGAATTGTTATTTTTTATTAAGATTTTATGGTTAGTCCTCACTTGGATGGCACATATATTAAAATTGGAGTGATACACAGAAGATTAGCATGGCCCTTGCACAAGGATGACATATAAATTCCTGAGGCACTCCATTAAAATTTATTTAAAAGTAAACATAATAAATAAATGAATAAATAAATTAATTAAATAAAAACAAGATTTTATGGTCAATTCATAATAACCCTCTCCAGTTCAAGGTTTAAAACATTTTATTACTATCTTGTTTTACTAATTTTATTGTTCTAAATTCTACTTTGGAATTAGTATTAAATTTGACATTTCTTATATTATGAATTATAATGAATAATGCAAATTTATTTTAATTGTTCTTCCAAATGATATGGGCAATTACCCAAATACCAGTTATTGAATAATACATTCCTTACTCCATTTATTAAAAATTATATTTTAATGAAATATTACAGTAAATGTCTCTGTACTCTCAATTCTGATCCATTGATTGAAGTGTAGGCACAGAGTGTGACTGGCCTATTTAATATCCATCATTGGCTCTTGATATTGTTAACATTATCCCAGCTACATCTACTGAACAGATGTGTGAGGAAAGATCAGGGGATTAAACTTTTTTTTTTTTTGAGACGGAGTCTCGCTCTGTCACCCGGGCTGGAGTGCAGTGGCGCGATCTCGGCTCACTGCAAGCTCCACCTCCCGGGTTCACGCCATTCTCCCGCCTCAGCCTCTCCGAGTACCTGGGACTACAGGCGCCCGCCACCACGCCCGGCTAATTTTTTTTTGTATTTTTAGTAGAGGCGGGGTTTCACCGTGGTCTCGATCTCCTGACCTCGTGATCCGCCTGCCTCGGCCTCCCAAAGTGCTGGGATTACAAGCGTGAGCCACCGCGCCCGGCCAGGGGATGAAACTTAATAGGACTACATCGGTCACTATAATCCCACCGTTTTGCTAGTGTTTAGACAAGGGGTAAGCATGTAAACCCACTTCTGATAAATGACATATTGAAAGAATATTGCCTTTCTCCATATTAGAGATGATTACAGGAAGAATATTTTCTTTCCACTCACCGATTTCTTTCCTCGTGGTTTGCTGTTGTTTAGGACTGGTCTGTTACCCTGGAAGGCATATTGTAATGAGGAGACACAGATCCAGTGCTACTGGAAAAAAAAATCCAAAACTACCCAATTCCAGACAGTTTAAGTAAATAATAGAGAACATTATCTCTTAAACCATGGTCCCTCAGATATTTTATTATCTTCTGCCAAGCTGATAACATTGCTTTGTTCCTATGCTGGCATCACACTGTTTTAATTATTAAGACCTCACTAAGTTTCAATATCAGATATGAAAAGTTTTCCACAAATATATCATTTTTTACCTTTTTTTGTTATCACCCTCCCATGAGTTTTTTTTAAGCAAGAGTTTATTTGTTTTAGGTCACAAAAATATTTTACAAATTGTATTAGGAATTTGAATTACAGTGGATGTGTTTACAAATTTGTAGACAGTATTTTTAGAAAATGTATGCTTCTCGTCTAGGAATAAAATATGATTTCCAATTAATTAAAATAGGCTCTTAAGTGAGTTAGTAAATATTTAAAACTTTACTCATATAAGGTACATTTACATCAAAATATTTCTCTTTATTTTCTTATGATAATTTCTAACTGGTCACTTGACTTATTCCTCATATAGCTATTGCTTTATTTTCTTTTAATTCATGAGCATATAATGGTATCAACCATACATAGCAATAATTTTTATAATTTCTTTGTTATAGTATTTTATATTACTGTGTTAAGTGTACACTACCATATTAATGTAAGTAATAGGTGTGGTTGATTCCTGATAGAATTCCTGACTTTAATGGGAATGTTTGATTATATCGCTATTAGGCAAAATATTAGGTTTCATACCAATATATGTTTTTAATTATTTTAATTATATTGAGATATTCTCATTTTATTAAGAATTTTAAAAAGATTTTATATTTTTATTCAGATTACTCTATGGCTTATTGTATATTGATCTATAAAAACGTTGACTTATATTAAAGTTTTTTAAAACATTAAGTCATCCTTGCATTTCTGAAATTGTTAAACTGTTTTATTATCTTGTTTATTGTATTTACTATTTATTATTATATACTATTTATTCTATATGATCTACTACATAACATATTGTGGAATTTATTTTATCTTGTTATAGTAGCTATATAAAATATTATTTACTGTTTGTTACTTATTTTTTCAATGAATTCAGTAAATATGGTATCAATGCATGATTCTGTTTTCTGATTTTTCATATAATGTTATGATACCATATGCTTCTTGAAATTACTTAAGATGAAATTTCTACAGATGTAAAATAATGACAATATGTAAGCATCAAGACAGTGACTTCTTGTTATTTAGAGTTTATTTATAGAACAGTTTTAGGTTTATAAACTTATTAAGCAAAATTTACACATAATTCCAAAATATCCCCTCTTCACCCTTCCTCCAATCAGTTTCTCCTGTTATTAACTTTATGCCTTATTGTAGTACATCTGTTACAATTGATGACACATTATTTATAATTTATTGCTAACAAGCCCATAGTTTACCTTAGAGTTCCTTCTGTGTGTTCTATAGTTCTATGGATTTTGACAAACGTGAATAATATTATGTATCCACCACTGTAGTATCATAAAAATGGTTTCACTTTGTAAAAATCCCCTTTGCTACACCTAATTGCCCCCTCCCCACAGAATGAAACCCCTGGCAACCAGTAACCTTTCCCTGTCTCTATAGTTTTGATTTTCTTACTAATCAATCAATCAATCAATCAATCAACCTTGACTCTGTAAGATTAAGTGTTGTAGTTTTAAGGCAAATATCTGAGTGAGTTAAATTCATCAGAACGGAAGTACACTAAAAACGGAAATGTGTGTGTAGGTCTGGGCACGTAGGAATGCTGGCTGAAATAACGTGGCTAATGTAGTTGGGCTAATGTAGTTGGGCTAATGTTCTGCTGTGTTCCGAATCCACCATCACCATTGGAGCCTATGCTAGATATGAAGGAGAAGTAAAGTTTACCTCGATCATTCCTATCTCAAGGATTCAATCTTTCTTTTCCCCTGAAAACTTGCCAGCCTCTAGCAACATGTATATCTCAATGCTTTATGCCAAAATTGTAGGAATGTTTACTATTAGTTTATTTACTTTGTAGGCATTTGCCTCCACTAACCATCATTGTTGAGATACAGAGCAAGTACTCACGGACCTACATGGGGCAGGCACTGTGCTAGGCTGTAAAGAAGAAAGGGATAGAAAGTGGAATTGAGTTTTAATAAATAAAATTGTTTGATCTCAAGTCCTTCTCAAAGTTTTTTCTTGCAAGTCACACTAAATGTCTTATATTTCTCTCAGAAAAATGACTGAATGTCTGTATTTTAATCTGCCTAGGATTTTTCTTGGGAGAATTTATTTATTTATTTTTATTATTTTTATTTTTTTAAAATTGTATTATTATTATACTTTAAGTTTTAGGGTACATGTGCACAATGTGCAGGTTTGTTACATATGTATACATGTGCCATGTTGGTGTGCTGCACCCATTAACTCGTCATTTAGCATTAGATACATCTCCTAATGCTGTCCCTCCCCCCTCCCCCCACCCCACAACAGTCCCCGGAGTGTGATATTCCCCTTCCTGTGTCCATGTGTTCTCATTGTTCAATTCCCACCTATGAGTGAGAACATGCGGTGTTTGGTTTTTTGTCCTTGCGATAGTTTGCTGAGAATGATGGTAATAGGCTATGTAGGGTTCATGGCCCAAACTCTCCAACTACAAAAAAATACACAATATTTATTATCTGTTATCTGTACCATTATACTAATAAATTCACATACAATATTTTTGTTTACATTCTAATAAAAACAAATCAGATTTCTAAAGAACTGCTCTTGTTGATAACCTATATAAATTAATGCTTATAAAATTTGGGTCTTAAACTTCAGAAACTTTTTTGGAGCTTAATCAGCTAATTTCACATACTTCATTGGCAAAAGAAATTACACAAGAGAAGGCTAGAGTTCTAAACATTTATTAAATTGCAGAGAAAATGTATAGATGATAACTCACTAGCTTTCATAAAAAAGCTTGCAAAAGCCTCATAATATTGCCAAAAAATGTGATGTGAAACATTAGTGTTTTTCTATAGTCATCTAGTCATCACAAATGCTGTAAAATAAATATTTCAATTCATCTCCAGCTTCTCCATTTTTATAACTTAAAACGCTTTCTTGAGAACGAATTGCCTCAGATATTGAAAAAGTTTGGAAATATCACTAGATTAATTATATTTTAACAATCAATATTGAGTAGTGGGCAGGGCATTCTAGGACCAGCCAAAAACAGTATAACTGCAATTTTTGCCTTTGGGAAATCTGATAAAGATTTTAAAGGATATTCTCTAGCATCGTTTTGACTTTTATAACTGCAAATACATTTTCTCTAGAAAAAAAGTAGTTTTGCTTCATATGGTTGAAAGCAAATTTCTATTATTTTCGTATCTGAAAATTAATAGTACCTGGAATTTGTTCAAGTTAAACTGTCATTTCCAAAAGGATAAAACAAGAGCATTAAAAGTGATTAATATTTTCACCAGAAAAAGCTAATAAGAAGAAACAGTGGATTTAAAATACTTCCTACATAATTTAAGTATGTATGATTGATTATATTTTTGTTTCACTCTTGTGTGGAAATATTTCTCCCCAAGTATGTCATAAACTTTTTAAGAGATTCAAGTACATATTTTTTTTTAAATTACATCTAGCCCAGTATTAAACATGGAGTACATATTTAATTAATACTTAGCAATTGTTTATGGATTTTTTCTTTTGAATGAAGTAAAACAAACCTATCATAATAGTTCAATGATGGTTTTACTTGCAGCAGCATCTATACACAATTCTTTGAAATTTTTTATTATTAGTATTCTATGTTCATGAAAATATGGGAAATAAAAAACAAGAAATATTTAAAATTAAGTTAACAGCTTTACCCTTAAGGTGTGGATAATTCAGCCCATGAATCTAAGATATCATTATTAAAACAGAGATCAATGTTGTTTTATGTCCTGATCAATAGCAGTGTAGTAAAATATAGTGCTAATAATATTAGCAACACTTCCACAATAATTAACATATATAGACACAGGCCTAAGCATGTTGCCTGGATTATCTCAAGTATTCCTCCTAAAACGTCTTACAGATAAATTTATTTTCTCTGGTTTACACATGAGAAAATTGAGAAGAGTACAGATTTTTAGTAAGTTGCCAAGTTTTATTTGAGCACAAAACTCATGCTCTTCAATTAATTGAAATAAGTACTCTAACTGGGTCATCCCGTTCTGCATCAGGACTTCTTGATTTTATAGTTCACTATTTCTCTTATATTACATCAAAAGTCTACTGAGTCTACACCTTTACTACCTATGCTACTCCCTCAAGTCATCACCCCTCTTTCTGTTCATCTTACAGTATTATAATGACTCTGTTGCATCTAATTTTAGCCCCTTGGCACCTCTCTGTTTGACTGCAAAACTGCAAACGTCAGTAAATCAGCCTCTTTCCCTACTTTAAGCCTATCCTGGGAAAGCTGAATGTGACAAGAGAAAAACACAACCATACTGTTAGGGCTTACTTTAAACCCATGATCATTTCATTAAAGCATGCTCATAGTGATGCCAGGTGATCTTATTTCAGTTTAATGGTCCATTGACTCTCACACACTTCTAGAAGTAATTTTTTTAATTTTTCTCTTGTCACATCTTCCAGTCGTACCCCCATTGTCATTCTCAACTGACCATTTTCTTTCTATTTGACTAAAAAATTATGAGCTGGTGGAAGAGTACTTCAACACAATGCCACCAGCACAGTACGCACTTACTGGAAGCTTTGCCCAGATACTAAATATTTCCTTCTGCTACCAACAACAATCTGTCTGGGCTCCTATCTAAAACCTATTTGTCTACTTGTGCCCATTGTTCCATCCTTTTCTTCCTACTCAAGGACATAGATCTATCAATATTCCTATCTCTCTCCTTTCTCCTACATCATCAAATTTTTTCCTATTAGAACTTGCCTAATAGCATTCAAACTTGCTTAAATTTTTCAAAATTCTCACCTTTCTTAAATTTCTCTGTAATCAATCACCACATTTACTACCTTTATTTCAACCCCCCCCCCCAAAAAAAAAATTACTCTATGTCCTCAATTCCTCTCTTGCCATTCGGAGTCAAGACTATTCCAGTGAATGGATTTTCTACCACTGTTCTTTTGAAATTGCTATATAAAAACATTAGTGGCTTCCACATTGTCAAACACTCTGTCTTTATTGCAATTGACAGAAAATTAAACATAGTTGATCATTTGCTCCTTTTTGATGGGTTTTTGTTTTTCCACTTGGCCTCTAGGTCATCTATTTCACTGCTTTCTCCCTTCAAGTCTGCTTTGCTGGTGTTTCTGCATTACTTTGACCACTTCATATTCAAGATTTAGTAATAGAATCTCTTCTCTTAATCATCTACATGTACCCTCTTGGTGATCTCATGCAATTGTATTGCTTTAGAATCATATCTCAGCTAATGTTCATAGAATTTGTATCACTGGCTGATAACTATTTTTTGAACTCCAGACTGATATATTCAACTATTTCTTTGATATCTCCATTTAGGTGTCTAACAGAAGTTAGAAAATTAACATATTCCAAAACGTGTTGCTTTCATATCTCGAAAACTGTTTCTTTTCCATCCAGTCCTATTTCAATTATAGACTACTTCCTAATTTTAATTTCTGATACCAAAACGTAGACTCATCCTTGAATGTTTCCCTTTTCTTTCATTCAGATTAAATTCACCAGCAACATATTTGCTTTACTTTGAAAATGAATTAATAATTCTACCACCTCTTAACACCGTCATATCTGCTATCTTGGTCCAAACCATCATTTCTCACCTGGATTATTCTTGCACCCTGCATTTCTGATTTAAACACAGCAGCTACATAGTATTTTAAGAATTTATTTCATGCTATTAATCTTTTAAATTCCTCCTCTTCAGTGTGTTTTCTTACCAATCAGTACAGAGACAGAAGCCCATATGTACCCATCATAACCAATACCTGTTACCTTTCTGACTCTGCCCTTCACTCTCCTCAATACTTCTGTGATCCACACCCTGGTCTACTTGCTGTTCTTCAAGGCACTTGCACCTGATATTTCTTCTACCTATAATATCTTCTGTTCACAAACCTGGTAATCCTGTTCCATTGCTTTATTTATTTTTATTCATAACACTTTCACTATGTTCTACATGTAATGCTTGTTTCCTCTTCAATTCTCCCACACCGATAGGGAAGGAGCTTGAATTTCCCACTGTAGTTCAAAAATATAATGCCTACTGTTTATAATGTACTAAAAATATTTGCTCAATGAATATATGGACAAAGTAATGAAAGTGATGGGGAACAAATCTAAATCTAGAATTAAAATTAAGGAATACTCAAAGATGTAACTCTTTTTAAATGAGTTCATTTAAGGACTGTTGTAGAAAATGGTTTTCTTTTAATGTTGATCAGTGTAGACAATTCAGATAATTTCTCAAAGTAAGTTTGGCTTTCTGACAGTGTAAATAAATTGATAATTTCCCACATTTTATATCAATGTCTAACACGATCACATTCAAAACTAAAGAATGTGTAGGCTTTTAGAATAAGTCTGGAGATGTGAATATGTTGTACCTTTCAATTAATTCCAGTTCAATTTTTATATCATTTTCTGTGAATGAATTACTATGCAAAGTTGCAGATGTGTAATAAACACAAGCACAATATACATAATCTGAACAATGTCTTATATACAAAATCATAGAATTGTAAAATTGGAGGAGCTGTTTGAACCTTGGAAGGTATTTCAAGCAAAAAATAAGAGAAACTGTTTTCTTTGGTGCAGGTTAACTAAAGGAACATATTAAGTATGACACAACTTGAATAGTAATTATAGTCTTCATTCATTAATTGCCTACTACAAGCTGTTCAATGCTGGATGTTTTGTGTGTGTGTGTGTGTGTGTGTCTGTGTGTGTGTGTGTGTGTATAAAATTCATGCGTACAGAAAAGCCGATTTTGAACAGAAGCAGACAATGCTGTTTGATATATTCATAATATTTTATTTCAATATCAGGCAGGCAGTAATTTATTATTGCTTACTTAGCTAATAAATTTTAAAAGGAAAAAAACTAGTGGTAAGAAGCACATGACATATTTGTATAATCTGCTACATATTTGTGATTATGGCACTTTGAAAAGCTTATTTGAAGGGAGAAATAAAATATAATATGTTGTATAATAAAAAAGTCTTAATTATTCAACATTGTATTCTATCTAACAAGTACAGCATTTTGTCTAATTTAACATTTTAACAATGAGTATTCCCATATCACTTTACTCAGTTAAAATATTAGCCTACAAATAGATCTTGATCAATATATATAGGTGCTCAGACACTATGTGAATAGAAGAATTATTCTTTAAGGATGAATATTTTTGTAACACATTTATTTATTAACTCATGAAGACCTATACTTCTGTAATGCTAAATTATTGGCATTTAAACAAGTGAGCATTTCTGAAAGTATGCATATAGAGATGTCAAAACTGGTGCAGACAGTGACATAACCCCCCATTCAAATATGGAATTTTATTCAAAACATTTAAAACCTGTATGATACCATCAAAAACCAGTCAGAGTGAGTGCATCATATGTCACTGGCTCCCCGACACACACCCCGTGGTGGCAGGTGTTAATTCTAATGGTTCTGATCATCTGGATGTTGAGGGGAGGAGGTCCTCTGTGTGGTCAAAGTAGTATGGAGAATGGAGGGAGGAATGTGACAAGTAGCAGAAAAGAAATAATTTACTGGTTTTTTTTGTTTGTTTGTTTTTTTGGTTTGTTTTTTGGGTTTTTTTGTTTGTTTTTTGTTTTTCCTTTTGAGACAGGGTTTCTCTCTGTTGCCCAGGCTGGAGTGCAGCAGTGTGATCTTGGCTTACTGAAACCTCCGCAATTCTGCCTTAGCCTTCTGAGTAGCTGGGATTACAGGTGCCCACCACCACGTCCAGCTAACATTTGTATTTTTAATAGAGACGGGGTTTTGCCATATTGGCTGGGCTAGTCTCAAACTCCTGACCTCAAGTGATCTGCCCACCTCGGCCTCCCAAACTGCTGAGATTATAGCCACCGTGCCTGGCCTAATTTAACATTTTAATAATGAGTATTCCCATACCACTTTACTCAGGTAAAATACTAGCCTAGAAATAGATCTTGGTCAATATGAATGACAAACTTTATAATCAAATAAACAATAGGTAGTTAAAAAGATGGAGCAATTTTTCTCAGGCTTTGGAAAATTTGATCTTCAGTAGCCACTTTTTAAAGACAAATGTCAAACATTAAAAACTTGCTCATATGGTACACTTTTTTATCTTACAAAAATAAGCACAACAAAATTGTGCTTCTGAACACCAAAGCTTGGTGAGTTAATGGCCTGAAAACGTCTTCCAGATCTGAAATTCATGTTATTTTACCGTTCTTTTATGATCCGAAAAAAAGTTTTCCCAAAACTGTACACAAAGACTAAGATGAATAACCCTAATAGAAAATAAACTATCCTTGGAATTTTTTTAAATTTACTCCTAGTGAAATTAATGTTTTCAATTGATTGCCTTTGTTTTCCAATACACAGACTTGCCAGCTGTTTTTATTTTTCACCAACAACTTTTATACCTGTGCTTAAGGCAGCAGTTGTTGAATTATTTTTAAATTGTTTTTGAAGTGCTTATTCTAAAAGTTAATGAAAGTTTTTTTTAAATTTACTTGGAACAAATAGTTCATATTGCTTTCTTCCTTTCCCTTTCTTTTTTTACTTCTTTCATTCTTTTCTGCAAAAAGTCTAGGGTAGTGCTCTGACAATAACTTAGCTATCACGGACTTTTTTTCCTTTGTAGGTGACATTGTTGTGCTTGACTCAAAACAATGGAGTTTTAATAAATATGAATATGATTAAATATATATTAGCTGAATAGCATGCTGTTTTCATTTGTAAGGGAAAGGGCTGGGTGAGACTTTGTGCTTAGAGATAGGATCAGAGTGCGATGTTTTCTTTAAAATTGAATTTAGAAAATAAAATATACCTACTATACATGAGGAATATGATATGCAGAACAAAATTTTCAATGTTTCAATCTCCTGTTATATTAATTCTAAATAAATTTTATTTAAATTTGTAATGCTCAAATGATCACACATTTACAGCAGTGAACACTTTGAAAAACCCAAATTACTACATGATGATTGCTGTAAATCAAATACATTGCAATGGCTCCAGGGAGAAAATACATGTTATTTTGGACAGTCAGAAGACTGATTTCCAGTAAATACATCTCTAAAAGCATAACTCAAAATACAACCTGATCATGTTTTAGCATTTTTATTTTGTCAGAACCTGCTTAGATATTACCATTATGTAATAAACACAACTATCAAGCCTATGCATCTTGATTGTATTTTCTAAGAGATTTATCTTAATATAAAGAAAAAGAAAATTATTATTTTTATTTTTTTAGAGAATCTGGTTTCTTAAATAATGAGACATGAATAATTTTATTGAACACACTTTTTATGTTGATACTAGATCCATAAAGTTAATTCCTACAGAAATTATTTAACACCTTTAACTTAGATAAACTTTCATTGCACATTAATACATTGATTTCTACTTAAAACTATCACAAATAAATAAATGCGTCATGTACTGGCATAAGTAAATTTTTGAGCACATCAAAAATAAATTTTTTTAAAAAAAACAATTGAGGCTTAATGCTTGGTGGTCTGGAATAAGGGATGGTGATTCATACTAATTAAGTATAGTCAATATATTTCACTGTCATCTGATATGTTGATATTGTTTTCTTCTTTCTCCTCCCCGACATTGTAATTGAGAGCAATTACAGAAAACTTTGTCACTCCAGACATATTTATTTTCACTTGTTAAACTTGGAGATTTCTTTCCTTAGTGTATTTACATGAGCCAACAAATTTAATTCCCCTTTCTAAAATTTACAATTATTAGGTCATATATTTGCTATCTCTCTTGTAAATGGATGCAGAGGGTGATTCTAAAATGTACTTTGCCTTCCTCTTATGGTTGCTTTCTACATCAGTACCTACTATTTAGATAAATGCTGTCCAGTAGAACATAACGTGAGCCACAAACACAAACCACACATGCGATTTTAAATTTTTAGCAGGTTCCTTTAAAAGTACAACAGGTAAAATTGATTTTATATCCAAATTGTCATTTCAACATTAAGTAAATGTAAAGCTCATTGAGATATTTATACTCATTTTTCATATCAGCATATATTTTATGTTAACAGCATATCTTAATTCAGACCGGCCATAGTTCAAGTGCACAGCAGCTGCATGTGACTACCATAATGGATAGTGAAAATCTTGACCCTTACTTTCTGCTTTCCTAATTGTGTTCTCTTTTCTCTAAATATCTACAAAACTTAAGATTCAAAGGAACAATTCAGTGTGTTCATTTTCATTACTAAAACATTTACCATTATATCAGTGACCAGTTTAAAAGAAATTTACAGGAAGTTTAAATAATAGAGCAAACCTTTTCAGTAGAAGTGTAGTTTATTTTGATCATCCTTCTAAAAGCAAGTTACTTGAATAAAATAAAATCATTCTATTTAATTTAAGCTCAATTACTGAAATTACTCTTCAATATGGAAAAATTATATACGATTATTTGGCAAAAGCTTTTTTTGTGAATTCTCAGGATAATTCCCACAGCCATATTATAGTAGAATGTGAATTCTGATAAAATATCAAGTGCAGAATTTGAAGTGAAACTAGTTTACGCATCTTTGACTACTGATTTTTCCTGTTGTTAGGAGTCTAAAGTGTATTGTAAACTTCCATAAACATTTATAAGGAAATAAACGTATTTGACTTGTAGAAATTGAAAAATAAGTTTTAGTTTTAAATTATATAAACCTTATAAACCAAATGTATTAAAAATATTTTCAGGTAACATTTTATTTCCTCTTAACCTGCTGCATAAATTTTTATTTGCAAATTGGAAAAACAATAGTTTCCACTTCATAGAATTATTATAGGGATTAAACAAAATGGAAACCTGTAACACAGAATGTGTGTAATACACACATTATTTACTATATTATTATTGAAAATATTTTGTTTTCAGTTCTCTTATAATCGCTATCTGTTGTTCTTACCAACTGCCAAAGCTTCTACACTTTTATTCTTACTTTCTTATGGCTTTTATATGCTTTGCATTCTGTATAAGACTACATGGACATCACACACACACACACACACACACACACACACACACACACACACACACAGCTGGTTCAAATGACTGAAGCAGAGTCATCATTCCCACAGTTTTCCAAAAATATTCAATGTATTGCATTTTTTATCTCAAAAAAAAGTACCAACATCCTGGAACTCATTCTAAAAGCCCAACTTATCTATTAATCTTCTCATTTACAGCTACCCAATCACCCTAATACTAGTTGTCTCTTCTTCTCCTCTAAAATATCTACACAAATTCCCTAATAATAGGGTGACTGCATAATTGAACACTTCAGATTACTTTTGTCTGAGATAAATGCTAAACCAGATTGGATACTGGGACAGCAGACATAAATAAGGACTATCCTGGACAATATGGCACATACGCCACCTTATCAATATTGAAGTATTTTAGTTGAGAAGAAATGAGAATTTGAACCAGTATTTGCAGTATGAATACATCAGAGGAAGATATGTGAGGAGTAAAATGGAGAAACTAGAATTGAACAGATTGATTAGGAATTATTTAGATCAGTTATAGTCGCACTTATGCCCCAATACCTTTAATTCAGAATATCAGTATGAATGAAAGACTATTGTTAGCATCATATTTCATTTTAAAAGTAATAGATATAAGACAAGAAAATAAACAAGACCAAAGTGCAGAGACACAGTGCCTTAAATAAAGAATAATTCAGGTGAAGTATGATGACTCACACCTGTAATCCCAGCATTTTGGAGGCCAAAGCAGGCAGATTGCTTGAGCCCAGGAGTTCAAGACCAGCCTGGGCAACATGGGAAAACCTATCCCTATTAAAAATATAAAAATTAGCCAGGCATGGTGCTCTGTGTCTGTAGTACCAGATATTTGGGAGACTGAGGTGGGAAGATTGCTTAAGCCTGAGAGGTCAAGGTTGCTGCACTTCATCCTAAGCTACAGAGTGAGACTCTGTCTGAAAAAAAAAAGAATAATTCACCCACACCAATATTTTAAACTGCCTTTAGTTTGGCACTCTCGAGTTCAAGATAGTTCAAAAATATATATTTTTTTGTAAAGTAGAAAGACTGTTGTAAAAAACAGTTTTAAGTGTGTGTGAAGTATTAGCATAATATGGATGTTGAGAATCTGGATTTTGGTTTTCTAGGCATATTGTTTGGAGTGTTGTTAATTTGGCAAGGCATATTCACCATCTCCCCAAAGGTCACCTATTCTTCAAAATATTTATGAAAACTGTGTACCAAAGTTTTTATATTATTAATAATGAAAATAGTTAAATTTACTGAGTTACTACTATTTTTGGAACTGTACTGTTTCATGTTATAATTATTATTTAATAAAGAATTATTATAGCTATGCTCCTTTTAGAGCTGAACAAACTGTGATTTTTTTGAAAAGCTAAAAAAAAGACCAAGCTTATATATTTAGTAAGTATCATCAGGATTTGAAATCAGGTTAGCATCTCACCAAGTACCTGTTCTTAACCAATATTGCATATAATAGTTTCTTTCTTTTTTAAATTTATATTTTATTTATATTTAATTTTTTAATTTTTACTTTTTGTGGGTACATAATGTGTGTATGTGTTTATAAGCAACATGAGATATTTTGACACAGGCATGCAATGCATAATAATCACATCAGGGTAAATGGGGTATCTATCACCTCGAGCATTCATCCTTTGCATTACAGACAATCCAATTATACTCTTTTAGTTATTTTTAAATGTATGATTAAATTATTTTTTTACTATAGTCACCCTGTCATGCTAGCAAATTCTAGGTCTTATTTATTCTTTCTAACTATTTTTGTACTTCTTATTCTGTAATTAAACATAAAGTAAGTCATGACTTTATTACTAAAAAGTAGCAGTAGCATTTCCTTACATAATAATTGATGGAAAATGTTTTATTATAAAGTTATTAGATATAGCTTGTAAATTTATTTCAAATACATAATCTATTTGATTTTACTGTATATATTTAAGGTGCACATGATGTTTTGATGTACATGAACATAGTGAAATGATTACTACAATCAAACATGGGAATATATCCAGTATCTCACATAGACCTTCTATGTGGGTGGGGCAAAAGTACCTAAAATTTCCTTTAGCAAATGTCCTATCTATGATACAATAGTATTAACTACAGTCCTCATGCTGCACATTAGATCTCTAGACTCATGCATCCTGCGTAACTGTAGCTTTGTACACTTTGACCTCCATCTCCTCATTTCCTCCACCCCTTGCTACTGAGATCATGCAATATTTTTCTTTATTTTTTTTTCTTCTATTTACTGAGATGGTCTAGTAACAATGACTCCTCAGTAGCAATGAGCCTATATGGAACCAAATATTGACACCTAAACAAAACTCTCCAAAAAAATGAACAAATGCTCTGTATTAGCCCATTTCTATACTGCTATAAAGAACTGTGTGAGACTGGGTAATTTAAAAAAGAAAGAGGTTTAATTGACTCATGGTTCAGGATGGCTGGGCGGCCTCAGGAAACTTATAATCATGGCAGAAGATGAAGGGGAAACAAGGCACCTTCTTCACAAGACAGTAGAAAGGAGAAGTGTGGAAGTAAGGGGGAAGAGTCCCTTATATAACCATCAGATCTCATAAGAACACATTTACTGTCACAAGACTATCATGGGGGAAAGCACCCCCATGACCCAGTTCCCTCTATCTGGTCTCTCCCTTGACATGTGGGGCTTATTGAGATTATGGGGATTACAATTCAAGATGAGATTTGGATGGGGACAAAAAGCCTAACCATATCAGACTCCATGAAGAAGCAGTTGATGTTAAAACAGGGGTAATAAATTATCAAAGAACGCACATATTTCTTAAAAATTTTACTGGATAATTGGACATGTATGTAGAGAAAGTAAATTTTAGCTTCTATGTAACCCTATACATGACAAATAATTTGAGATCAATCTTAAGCCTGAAAGAAAGTATTGGAACCCCAATGCTGGCTCCATTTAACAAAACATAAATGCAAGACTGGAAAGGATGAAACACTTCCCAGTTAACATAACTGCATCCTTAAATAAATATGAAGAGTATTCATGGGAAATACAAAAGTATCCAGCACTCAACAAAATCAAATTAAATCTCTGGCATTAAAACAAATTACCAGCCATGCAAAAATACAGTGAAAGGTGACTCATAATAAAGAGAACAATTAAGCAATTGAAACCAATTCTGAACAGACATAGGCATTAAATATAGCAGACGCAGGTGTTAAATCAAAGCCTTCAAAATTCTAGAACATATAGAAAAATAATTTTACATGTTTAGAGTAAGCAAAAGTTTTTCTAAGACTAATTCAACAAATCGTGAATCATTTAATAAAGAATAAATATAATTTTATAAAAATTGAAATTTTATTTTCTTCAAAAACATTATTAAAAATAAATAGCTGGAATAGAAAATCTTTACAATACATAAATCTGAAATAAGATTTAATCTTTAATACATGAGAAACGCTTATTGATCTGCAATAAAAAACCAACAACCAAATTAAAAGCTAGCCAAACAATGAATATTTCTCAAAAGATGATACCCAAATATCATATACATGACATATATGTATACATAAAAAGGCATTTAATGTTTTTATCAGAAAAATCTAAAATAAAACAAAAATAAATTATTTCACGGTATAGAATTTTCAAAATAAAATGACTGACAATTCATTCTGTACAAGCATAAAATATTACAGCCACATTGAACTATGGTTTGATATTTTGTTAAAACATTAAAAATGCATCTTTAATTCTGCAGTTTCTCTCCTTTCTACTTGTCAAAAAGAAATGAAAAAAATTCTTACAAAAATATGTAAAGAAATGTTCTTAATCACCTTATTCTGTTAAGGCTAAAGCTAGAAATTGTCAAGATCATTCAAAAAAAAGAATGAATAAAAATGTAGGACTATGCTCATATCTAATAAGTAACAAATTATTGATTCACATATTCTATAACATGGATCTATCTGGAAACCATCATGCTGACCAAAATAAATTAGACACAAAATGTTGTATATACATGTATATATTCAGACACACACAGTTCAGCTTTGAACAGCATGGGGTTAGGGGAACTGACCCCTTGCACAGTCAAAAAACTGCATATAACTTTTGAGCCCCTAAAAACTTGAGTACTAATAGCCTGCTGTTGACCTTTTTATGTTATCAGACCAATTTACGTTATCAGAAGCCTTACTGATAACATAAATAGTTGATTAATACGTAATTTTTATGTTATAGCTACGGTATGCTGTAATTTTACAATAAAGTAAGCTAGAGAAATGAATATGTTATTAAGAAAATCATTAGGAGGAGAAAATATATTAACTATTCATTTAGGAGGTAGATCATCATAAATGTCTTAATCCTCATCAACTTCACATTGAGCAGGCTAAGGAGGAGGAGAAAGAGAAGAGGGTAGTCCTGCTTGTCACTGGGGTGGCAGAGGCAGAAGAAAATTCACAAATATGTGGACACCCACAGTTCAAATCCATGTTCCTCAAAAGTCAACTGTATGCATAAAATTCCATCTGTATGAACTATTAAAAAATTAAAAAATACTCAAGATCTCAGAAACCAGGAAAAAGTTGTGTCTGTGTGATGGCAGAAACGAACTATAAAGAGAACAAGGGAAATTACTGGGATGATTGTATTTATTTTTCAATTTTATTTGGTGTGATAAAGCTTATTAACCTAAACACTTAAGGACTTTACACTTGAGTATATGTAAAGTATGTCACATTAGAAAATTAAAACTAGGAAATAGAATAAATACTTTGTTATAGAATGACACAGAATGTTCTAGTATATAACTTTGCAGAATGGTACATTAAAGAAAATTGTGCCTACATATTGACAGCTTATACCCAGTTTATTGTTATGAGATTTTTCAAAATCTATCCAAACATTTCACTTTGGAGAGACAAGTGATTGCAATCTTGACAGAAATACGTCTCTCTATATTTAAAAGGTGAAAATAAAACATTAGAATTAGAGGAAAATACATGTTCAGAAGCATTTTCAGCAGGCACACACACATAACATATACACACTGATAGTAACTTTCTATAATCTATATGATTTTACTTAAGAGGTTAGTGAGAAGTTAATGAACTATCCTTTTAAAGATAAGTAAAACAAAAAATAAAAGCATTGAGACTCAGATTGAATTGAGTTGAATGGGTTTACCTTGAAATGCCTTTTATTAATAAAGAGATAAAATATAATTTTTCCTAGTCTTTTTTCAGAGTAATTTTCTTAAGTCAATTTAAATCTTTAGCTTTTTTTCTGAAGAAAATCAAAGTAAATAGTTTTTAAATTATTTATAATAACACTAGGTTTATGATTATGACCTTTTCATTAGTTGTAAAACCTTACTTTATTCCGTAGTTTGGTTTCTATGGTAGCACTTGGAAATATATGCTTTTTGTAACCTAGAGCATGAAGAAAAATGATTTGTGTTTGTAAGTAGTGTCCAGACAACTCATAAATATTTTTTAAAATTTATAAATTTTTCCTCACCTCAGACTAAAAAACTGATGAGATCCAAGAATATCAATATTGACTTCATCTATTTTCACCAGCCAATGCTCCACTTTAAGTTTTTTTTTTCTTTTGATCATTTGAGGTTGATCAATCTTACATATAAAAAATAAACAAAACTCATTAAATTTGGGGTCATAGTGAATATATGAAAATCCCTCAAATTTTGCTAGTTGAATGGTATTGGGGGAAATTCACCCCCGATATTTCACGTATGTTCTTTTCTATTTTCTCTAAGTGTCAGCTGGTCTGAGAAATAAAAGGACAGAGTACAAAAGAGAGAAATTTTAAAGATGAGTGTCTGGGGGAGACATCACATGTCGGCAGGTTCCATGATGCCCCTTGAGCCATAAAAGCAGCAAATTTTTATTAGTGATTTTCAAAAGGGGAGGGACTGTACGAATAGGGTGTGGGTCACAGAGATCACATGCTTCACAAAGTAATAAAATATCACAAGGCAAATGGAGGCAGGGCGAGATCACAGGACCACAGGACCGGGGCAAAATTAAAATTGCTAATGAAGTTTCGGGCACGCATTGTTATTGATAACATCTTATCAGGAGACAGGGCTTGAGAGCAGACAACCAGTGTGACCAAAATTTATTAGGCGGGAATTTCCTCATCCTAATAAGCCTGAGAGTGCTAAGGGAGACTGGGGCTTATTTCATCCCTTATGTACGACCATAAAAGACAGCCACCCCCAAAGTGGCCATTTCAGAGGCCTCCCTAAGGGGAGGCATTCTCTTTCTCAGGGGTGTTCCTTGCTGAGAAAAAGAATTCAGCAATATTTCCCCTATTTGCTTTTGAAAGAAGAGAAATATGGCTCTGTTCCACCCGTCTCACAGGCAGCCAGAGTTTAAGGTTATCTCCCTTGTTCCCTGAACATTGCTGTTATCCTGTTCTTTTTTCAAGGTGCCCAGATTTCATATTGTTCAAACACACATGCTCTACAAACAATCTGTGCAGTTAACACAATGGTCACAGGGTCCTGAGGCAACATACATCCTCCTCAGCTTACAAAGATGATGGGATTAAGAGATTAAAGACAGACATAGGAAATCACAAGGGTATTGACTGCGGAAGTGATAAGTGTCCATGAAATCTTCACAATTTATGTTCAGAGATTGCAGTACAGACAGGTGTAAGAAATTATAAAAGTATTAATTTGGGGAATTAATAAATGTCCATGAAATCTTCACAATTTATGTTCTTCTGCCATGGCTTCAGCTGGTCCCTCATTTCAGGGTCCCTGACTTCCCACAACAGAATGGCTATGCACACACACTTTAGTTCCTGTGGATCTAGTGTTCCTCATTTGTAAATAAGAGCAGAACTCCTGTTGTTGAGCTGTGCAGTGCCTGGCAAGTGTCTGACAAAATGCAGGCATTCAACAAACTATCATGCTTTTTGCATACATTCCACAGATAAATATTTGTAACTATAATATGTCTTATTGACAAAAAGTATACTAAGGTGAGTTATAGACAAGCAGCCATGGCATTAAGCACAGTAAAGGCAGAATGGATATGTGGCTAAGAAAAGTCCATCTTTAGGGACTACAACACTAAGCACACAGCACTTTACAGCCAATGATTTGGGAACTTACTCTGAATTATTGGTGGGCTAAATTTCTCACAGTGGTTATTAGTGAGAATAATATTTTTGACATATACTATGATACCTATAGTATATATAACTTGAACTGTGAAACAGAATTTGTGTAATCAACTAGTCAAGAAAATGTCATAGTGTTGTAGCCTACTAAAATTTCAGGGACATTTTAATATCTTTATGAGGTTTTTTTTTGGCAATTTTACTTCCACAAACAATGATTATAATGGTGAAGACAGAAACTAAACACAATCAGTGTAAATAAAATTGCAATTATTATGCTTTCATAATTCTAAGTGGTTTCTCCTGTGTCTGTCCATTTTTGCTTGTCCACAAACTTTCTCAGAAAAAAAAAAAAAAAAAAAGGCAAAATGAACATTTTGAAACATGAATAGCATCACGCTCTCCAATGACTTTCAATCTCTTTCCTGGTGAAAGTCAAATTCCTTTCAGTGTCTATAAGATAACAGGAAGACAGTATCTGATGTGTCATTGCTTATCGTCCTCATCTCCTTATTTTTTCTTCCTAGCATATTTAATTCCAGGCACTTGAATAAGATAAACAAAATCCTTGCCCTCATGGGAATTACAGCAAAACAAATTTAGATTGACAAAAGTCACAGAAACAAATAAATACTAAGATAATTTCAGATAATGCATCTGTTATGAAGAAAATAAGCCTGGTACATAGGGTAATCTGAGGCACTTAATGGAATTGCTACTTGAGCTATGGATTGAGAATAAACCAGGAATAATGAAGCACATGGCAGAAGGTCAGAGATCACTCTACGTCAACAGCCTACAAATTGGTAGAAAGCAGAGTGACTATTTTTTGTTTATGTTTTGGTAATTTATTTGAAAAACCACATGAAATGAATCTGAAAACCACTCATTTTTAACGCCTTATCTTGCAACTTCAGGCTAATTTGCCGTTAAACTAGTCAGACTCTTATATCAATAGTAGAATATATTAGATACAGGCAAATAAAACATGTAAAACTTTCTCGGAATTATTGTAACTATGAAAGCCAAATGATAAATGCACAAAACTGAAATGGTTTATATATCTCTAATATGACCTTGTCATTACATCAGTTTTGATGCAACCGTGGTAAGCACATTCTTCAAGAACATGCATCTAAATTGTTCCAGCTATTTGAATAAATAGATTTTTGTCCTACCAGGGTGCTCTCTGTAAAACTGTATATGAATGGACATATCCAGACCTCATTTTTAATAATAGACAATTGAAAAGCTGTAACCTTTCAAATCAGTGAAACATTTACAAGAAGTTTGAATATGGTCTCAGATGACTAGAAAAGTTTTATTCTGAGTTGATTTTGTAGCTGGTTTACACTTTTATTATCCATAATATCTTGTTTTAATATAACTAAATTTAAATTTCAACTCATAGTTAAAGAAAAAAATTACACTTTATATTTAAATTTGAATTAAGCAATAAAAAAATCCTGATACATCAACATAAAACACTACAGGTTTCCTGAAACACATTTTGAAAAATGATTGGCATGTGTTAACCTAGTTTTCAAAATACTTTGTCCTTCATTTCGAAAGCCACACAGTACACTCGAAAGAAGTTTTCACTCTGAACTTTGCCAATAATATATTGAGAGCTAAATCCCAATTAATAGTTTATCAAAAAATATTTAAATAAATTCACTATGACTTCATTTGGTTAATATATGAATGTTTTAAGTGACTGGAAATAATGTAATTGGGTGGTATTTTATTCTCACATGAAGAACAAGTGTTCAATAAGCTAATAGATTTTTATTATTGTACTTACAATGTAAATTGCAGCATTTAAACGAACACTGCAGCTCTCTAGAATGTAACTTACTGTCCTTGAAATATTAATAGAGTTGAAATCATTAATTTCCTCCAAGATGAGCTTTCTATATTTCTCCCTGAATATCTGGAGATGTGTCTCTGTTATCTTTTCAGAATACTGTGAAAATGCCCTGAAGAGGCAGATGTTTCTAAGGGGACTTCAGACCTTTTTAAAAATAATGTCTGTAAGGTTTTTAGAGGATGCAGTGTGATATGACATCCTCTCCTGACGATTCTCAAGTCTCTTCATAAATTGGAGTAAACTGATCAGTCTTTAAAATCATCTGAGCAAACGTTTAAAACTACAGATACTGCGTTGAATAGGTACTTACTATTAGTGCTTTCAGGGAGTGGATCCTTGAATTAAAATGTCCCATCTGGCATATTAAAAGGTTATATAGCAGAGTGCATAAATGCACCTATTTTGAAAAACATCCCGAGTATGCTTATACTTATACAAATTCATTTATACATAAATAATTTCTAGCAGAAATCTTCACATATATAATTCTCACGCATCAACTAACTTAAGCCCAGAGCCTTCATCCATCAATTTCTTAGTGTGTCCCCAAACACTAAGTGCTATTACATATATTCTTTTCACTCCATCCTACAACAGTGTTTTAATTCAAATACGTTAGTAACTCATTTTTACTTTTTATAATTAAAAATAAAATCTGATTTCTCTGTGCTTAGTCAAAAGTAAATACTAAATAATTAAAGATGACTTGGGATTCTAAAAAATTGATTTTAACTGTGGCTATGATAATAATAGAATTCTGGATTCCTCTTCTCTTTAAGGTTTAAAAACTGGCTCTTGCCTACTTGACACTAAGTGTTAGATACTTTTATTTTGAGGACGATATTCTTGGAAAGTTGCTTATAAGGCTTGTAATATAATTGAGAAGGTACTGGCTTTGCAATTCAAAGTCCTTATTTTCTCTCCTACCACTTATTAGTTCTACTATCATGTTATTTTCAATTTAACACCTTTAAGAAGTAACACATTGCAGAAACTGTTAAAAGGTTAGGCAGAAATTAAAAATTAGGCAAAATGATGACTGCATGTCTTTTTAGGTTAAAGTGAAGCCTTAACAGGTCCATCTAATACTTAATTATTAAGGAAAAGTGCCTTTTATTCACTTTCTATTTACCATTAGTTTGGAATCAGACTTTCTAAAGTATCATAATACTTTATCAATTTGTGTCTGGTAGAGATACAAATTATTTGTATGCAGTGCATTACACAATCCCAAAAGTTATAGTTTCATTGTCTTATAATCCTATTAACTAAATTTGTATCTAAATTACTGATCTGTCTTTAGAATTCTTTTTTTCAGTATCTTTACATACCTAATCTACTAAACATTTCCTTTGAACCAAAGTACCATTATGCAGTTTCTGTCATTCATTTATTATCTAAATGTTTCCCATGGTCACTCTATATTTGTGTCAGAGTCATATTTGTAAGATTTTGAAAAATACAGTTTGACAAAAACTATCAATAAATCTTGAAACTGCTGTGGAGAGATTTTTTTCTCACCATTTTTCTAAGGTTTAGGGTTTGGGGTTTGTTTTGGTTTGGTTTTCTTACAATTTCCACATCGTGGGGAAGCTACTACTGCTTTGTAGTCATAAAGGATTTTACTTAAAATATACTTTTAGCATGGATCCCAATGCATTATGGATCATTTGTATTAGAAGGTAATATTTGTCCCCTACTCTTGATTTCTCTAGAGAGATGTGGAGATATTTTCACTGGAATGTTTCATCTCCATCCTCTTCTCCTTACTCATGATGCCTATGAAAATATAAAGAGACATGTTCTGACTGGTAAGTTTGGGAAAAGTAGCAGGTTATACATGTTCCCTCCAGGGACATGATATCCCTCACTACATGAAAAGCAAACCCAACCCAAGTCCAGGGATTGGATGTAAAAGCCTATTTAATTCTCACAGGAGTCTTTTTAATATTGCTGTCTTTATCAGTGATAAAGGAGACATTCTGGCCTTCATTCTGTATTCCTTCATTTATTACCTGTTCAGAATTATGACAGGAAAACTATTAATTATATTGGGTGACCCCCTTCAGAAACTCCAGCATTTTGTAATTATCTATGCATAAAATATCACCTCCCATGAAAAGAATAATAAGGTACAGAGAGCTACAGGGTTCTCTTTCAGTTATTTTGTTGTAAGTCTCAGAATTAACTACCTTAGTATTTCCTCAGAAAACCAAATCAAATAAAATTCGATGTGTATGAAAATCATATTATTATATCTATAATAAATAGTTACTTTAAAGAAGGTTTCTTTGGAAAGGAAATGAGATTTTAAAATTCTTTAAAATTTTAAATTTTAAAGACTCTCCATGAGGCTATCTTTACCTAATTTTGGGCCAAATATTTACTATAACAGTCACTGACTTGAAGTACATAAAAAACAATTTCACAGGGAAAATTCAAAAGCAGCTCATTCTTATTTAGTCTGTGGTAGAGTTTTATCTGAACAAGAAGGTTTTTTGTTTCTTTAGTGGTTTCCAAAAAGGTTTCAACAAATAGATGAAGTGACATTAAAAGCAGGAAAGCCAGGACTATAGATTTATAGCCAGGTTAAAGTTTTTCCTTCAGCATGTCAAGGTAGTTTTCTTTTTGTTTTTCACATGCTGGCACTTTATTATTATTTTTTTGGCTCATATTATATATTTTTATGTGTGAAAATTTGTGGATAGATTGCATAATTATTAAGGCAGAGCTTTAAGGGTATCTATTACCCAAATAATGAACATTGTACCAATTAACTGATTTCTCACCATCCACCTCGTTCCCACCTTTGCACCATTTTGAGACTCCATTCTATATCATTCTACTCTTTATGTCCATCTATGTGTATAGATCTCATTTATGAATGAGAGCATGTGATATTTGACTTTCTATGCCTGACTTGTTTCACTTAAAATAATGATCTCCAGTTCCATCTTTGTTCCTTCAAAGGACATGATTTCATGCCTTCTTATGGCTGAATAATATTGCATTGTATATATATGTGATATTTTCTTTATCATTGATCCATTGATGGAGACAGGCTTACTCCATATCTTTGCTATTTTGAATAGTGCTACAATAAAGATGAGTGCAGGTATATTTTTGATATACCGATTTCCTCTGGGCATGTACCCAGTAGTGAGACTGCAGGATTGAATGGTAGTTCCATTTTTAGTTATTTGAGAAATCTCCATATCGTTTTCCATAGAAGCTGTACTAATTTATATTCTCACCAAGAGTGTATGAGTTCCTTTTTCTCTGCATCCTCTCCAACATCTGTTATTTTTTGTCTTTTTAATAATAGCCATTCTGACTGGAGTAAGATGATAACTCATCAGCATATGAAGTTTTGCAAAGTGCTATCATTATGCCTTCAAAGAAACTGTTCAAAGCTCCAAATATACCCTGATAAAAGACACACTCATTACTGACATTATATATGTTTTCCATTTATCCTAGAGTTCCATATATTGGATACATGACAATAATAGCATATTAGAGTATCACAATACAATATCAGCAAATCTTATTGTGAGTTTACTGTGTAGCGGCCTGGGCTAAGTACTGAGAGTGTATTTAATTCTCACCTTAAATCTATGCAACAACCGCAGTTATCATCCCTATTTTAAAATGTGTATCCCAGGAAATAGAGAAGTTAAGCAATTTGTCCAAAGTTGAACAGATGTAAAGGCCTACACAGCTTCCCAATTCATATATTTTTAAGTAAAAAATGGTTGCTCTTAATAATGACACTATGCTAGTTTCCTCCTATAAATTCCACTAGAGTAAAGGCTTAGTATCACAAACATCTGAAGGAAACCGTCACGCTCCACAACTTCCCCAATGGCTGCTGAAGGAACCAAGTAATCCAAGTGACAACCCTCCAGGGGAGTCAATTAAATAAGGTAAATTTTGACCAGTGAAGGGCAGGAGATAGAAGAAAGATAAGAGATAAATTCTCTTTTCTTCCATACAGTATCTGTAAAGACATCCACTGTGTCTTGGTAATCAAACATTCTTGTCCTAAATCTGTGGACAGTTTTGTAACTGGTTCTTTGTGTTTGTACTGTCTCCTTCCATGCCTCACACTCCTATTTTCCTCACTTATGTTTCCCTGGTATTTCACTGTTCAGTAAAATGTAAGCACCTCATTGTCTGGCTCATGTTTTGTCATTTCTAGGTAACTTAATAAAACAACACTTCATATGCTACCTGTCTCATACAACACTGTAACAGAATTCAATAACCTATCATCACATAATATGACTTCTAAAAGGCATCTGTTTATATGTATACACATCAATGCACACAACGTGGAAACTCAAGAAATTTGTTGAATGAGTGAGTATTCACCCACATACACTTATATACAACACATAATATGATGGATAGAAAGTTATAATACTAATACACAAGCTAATATTAATTTAGCTTTCATGTGTTTTGTATATTTGAGAGTGTGAGTTAGCCACACAATGCAATCTAATCTTTTCGGCCTGCCTACAAGGGAGTTATAAACCCAAATGTCCAACAACAATAGACTGGATTAAGAAAATGTGGCACATATACACCACGGAATACTATGCAGCCATAAAAAATGACGAGTTCATGTCCTTTGTAGGGACATGGATGAAACTGGAAAACATCATTCTCAGTAAACTATCGCAAGGACAAAAAACCAAACACCGCATGTTCTCACTCATAGGTGGGAATTGAACAATGAGAACTCATGGACACAGGAAGGGGAACATCACACTCTGGGGACAGTTGTGGGGTGGGGGGAGGGGGGAGGGACAGCATTAGGAGATATACCTAATGTTAAATGACGAGCTAATGGGTGCAGGAAATCAACATGGCACATGGATACATATGTAACAAACCTGCACATTGTGCACATGTACCCTAAAACCTAAAGTATAATAAAATAATAATAATAATAATAATAATAATTCCACCATTTTATAATTTTTAAAAGACACTCAAAGAAATTATCCAATTCTGCATATTATACATCTCATTTGCAAAATAACTTTTGGTCACCAGTGAAACGGGCCTTGATTTTACTCTCTCTCATTATATTCTGCTTTATTTTGCCTTTACTAAAGCCATAATTATTTACAAAGATATTTCGTCTGCCTTCTAGAAAGCTCTATGTTTATATGGCTTCAAGTTAGATTGCTAGATGCAAAATTGTAGAATGGCAAAGAAGGTAAAGAATGTTTTAAAATTAGCAAATTTAGTAAATAAGCAATGAATGAATATTTTTGAAATGATATTATCTCATTTTGTAGAAACTGTGCAATTACTACAGCCATGCTTTTCATTCCTTTTATAGCAATTCAGAGGGATTCCCAATGTCAACAAGGAGTCATTTTATACTCAGAAAAAAAGAAAGTATATTCATAATTTTCAAAATAACCCATTTTATACATTTTTTTATTGTACATGTACTTTGTGTGGATGAGGGAGGGGTGTCTTCTATAAATTTTATTTTACTGTGGTAAGACTACTTAACATGAGATCTACCCTATTACCAAGTTTTAAGTATACAATACATTGTTGTTGACTACAGGTACAATATTGTATTAGCATATATCTAAAGCTTATTCATCTTGCTTAACTGAAAGTTTATATACACTGATTAGTAACTCCCAATTTTCCCTTGCCCCAGCCACTGATCACCATCATTCTGCCTTGATATTATGAATTTGACATAAAATACCTCACGAAAGTGGAATCGTGCAATATTTACCTTTCTGTGACTGGCTTAGTTCACTTAGCATAATGTCCTGAAGTTTCATCTACATTGTCACATATTGCAGAATTTATTTCTTTCTTAAGGATGAACAGTATTCTGTTGTATACATGTAACACATTTTCTTCATCCATTCATCTGTTGAGAGATATCTAGGTTGTTTCCACATCTTGGCTATTGGGAATGCTGCTGCAATAAACACAGGAGTGCTGATATTTCTTGAGAATCATAATTTCAAGTCATGGATAAATATGCAAAGTGAGACTGCTGAATATGGTAGTTCTATTTTTAATTTTTTGAATAACTCCATTCTGTTTTCCACAGCAGCTGCATAATTTTGCATTCCCACTAACAGTGTACAAGATTCTAGTTTCTCCACATCCTCATCAGCTCTCAGAGTCTTTTTGCTTTTTTGATAATAGCCATCGTGACAGTTCTAAGGTGATATTTCGTTATGGTTTTGATTTGTATTAACCTGAGGACTGGTGATATTGAGTATTTTTTCATATACCCATTAGCCATTTGTATGCCTTCTTTGCATAAATGTCTATTCAAGATCTAGCCGATTGTTTGAGATATTATTTTTTGGTATTAAATTGTAGGGGTTTCTTATACATTTTGGATATTTACCTCTTATTAAATATATAATTTTCAAATACTTTCTCTCATTTTGTAGGTTGCCTCTTGACTCTGTTGATTGTTTACATAGCTTTGGAGAAGGTTTTTAGTTTGATGTAGTCCAATTTGTTTACTTTTGTTTTAGTTGTCATATCCATGAAATCACTGCCAAGACCAATGTCATGAAGCCTCTCTCCTATGTTTTCTTCTAGGAGTTCTGTAGTTTCAGATGTTGTGAACAAGTCTTTCATCTTGAGTTGATTTTTGTGTGTGCTGTAAGATAGGAGTCACACTGGATTCTATTGCATGTGAAAATACAGTTTTCTCAGCACCATCTGTTGAGGAGACAATACTTTTATTACTGTGAATTCTTGCCACTCTTGTCAAAGATTATAAACTTATATGTGTGAATTTATTTTTGTACCCTATTCTGTTCCATTTGTTTATACCTGTCTTTATGCCAATGCCATATTGTTTTTATTACTGTAGTTTTATTTATCTTAAAATCAGGAAGCGTGCTGTCTCCACTTCGTTCTTTCTCAAAATTGTTTTGGCTCTCGTGTCTTTTGTGGATTCATGTGAATTGAATAGTAGCTGTTTCTAATTTAATAAAAATGTTATTGGGATTTTGAAGGAAACTGTAGGCCAGGCACGGTGGCTCATGCCTGTAATCCCAGCACTTTGGGAGGCCGAGGTGGGCGGATCACAAGGTCAGGAGATAGAGACCATCCTGGCTAACATGGTGAAACTCCGCCTCTACTAAAAATACAAAAAAAATTAGCTGGATGAAGTGGTGGCTGCCTATAGTCCCAGCTACTCAGGAGGCTGAGGAAGGAGAATGGTGTGAACCCAAGAAGCGAAGCTTGCAGTGAGCTGAGATGGTGCCACCGGACTCCAGCCTGGGTGACAGAGTGAGACTGTCTCAAAAAAAGAAAAAAAATGAAAGAAACTGTATTGAATCTGTGGATCTCTTTGGGTAGTTGGACCTTCTTAACTATATAACAACATCTTCAATCCATGAAAATGTAATGTCTTTCTATTTTTGTGTCTTCTTTATTTCATTAATGTTTTACAATTTTTAGTTTTTCACTTCTAATTAAGTGTATTTCTAGGTTTTTAATTCTTTTTATGTTATAAATGAGATTGTTTTCCTAATTTCCTTTTAAGATAGTTTGTTGCTTGTGTATAGAAATCCCACTATATTTGTATGTTGATTTTATATTCTGTACCTTTAATGAATTTGTTTATTAATTTTAACAGGTTTTTAAAATTGTTAATGGAGTCTTTAGGGTTTTCTTTACATAAGATCATGACAACTGCAAACAGGAACAATTTTACTTCCTCTACAATTTGGTGGCCTTTTGTCTTCTTTTCTTGCCTAATTATTTTGACTAGGACTTCTAGAACTGTGTTGAATATAAATAGAAAGGGTGCACATCTTTGCCTTGTTCTTGAGTTTGGTGTAAAGGTTTTCAAATTTTCACAGTTGAGTATAATGTTGACTGTGTGCTTTTCATATGTGTCCTCTATTATTTTGAGGTAATTCATTTTCATTTATAATTTGATAAGAATTTTTATTATGAAAAGGTGTTGAAGTATCTTTTTCTGCATCTATAGACACAGTTATGTGATTTTTAAATTTTATTGTGTTGATGTGATGATTAATCACATCAACTGATTTACATATGTTGAACCATCCTTGCATGCTTGCATGCCAGGGATAAGTCCCACTTGGTCGTGGCATATAATTCTTTTAATGTGTGGTTGGATTTTGCTTACTAGTATGTTATTGAGGGTTTTTGCATCTATTTACATCACAGTATTAATCAGTTTTTGTTTTAATCTTGTAATGTATTTGTCTGACTTTGGCATGAGAAAAATGCTGGCCTTATAAAGTGACTTTAGAAGTGTTTCCTCCTCTTTGCTTTTTGAAGAGGTTGAGAAGAATTGGCATTAATTTTTCTTTATATATTTGGTGGAATTCACTAGGGAAGCCATCTAGTCCTGGGATTTTCTTTGTCAGAAGGCTCTTAAATACAGTGTCAATAGTGGTACTGGTTACAGATCTTTTCAGACATTTTGTTTTTTCATGATTTAGTATGGATAGGTTTTTAGGAATTTATGTATTCTAGGTTATCCAGTTTGTTAACATATGATTTGTAATGGTATTTTATGATCCTTTTTATATCTGTGGTATCAGTTGTAATGTTTCCTCTTTCATTGCTGCTTCTAATTATTTGAAGCATCTCTTTCATTTTTAAATTAGTTAAGGGCTAGCTAAAGCCTGTCTACTTTGTTTATTTTTTCAAAGACACACCTCTTGGTTTTATTGATTTTTTTCTATCATTTTTCTATTTTATTAACTTTTGCACTAATCTTTATTATTATCTTTATTCTACTAACTTTGATCTTAATTTCTTCTTTTTCTAGTTCCTTGTGTAAAGTTAGGTTATTTATTTGAAATCTTTTATTTTTTAATGTAGGCATTTACTGCAATAAACTTCCCTGTTTGTACTTACTGCTTTTTCTATATTCTATAACTTTTGGTATGTTGTTTTTATGTTTCTGTTTGTCCTGAGGTATTTTTTATTTTATTTTTATTTCCTTTTTAACCAGTGGTGTCTAAGCACATATTAGCTTTCACATATTTGCATATTTTCCAGTTTGCCATCCACTACTGATTTCAGGTTTTACATCACTCTGGTTAGTAAAAATATGTGGTATAATTTCAATGTTAAACTTGTTAAGACTCGTTTTGTGGCCTAATAATTATATATCCTGGAAAAAAATCCCATTTACACCTGAGAAGAATGTGAATTCTGCTGCTGTTGAGTGAAATGTTTTAAATATTTCTGTTAGATCAATTACGTCTAAAGTTTTGTTTAAATCCTCTGTTTTCTTATTGGTCTTCTGTCTGGATGTCCTATTCATTATTGGGAATAGAATATTAAAGTCTCCTACTAGTTTGTTTTATTATTGTCTATTTCTCTCTTCAATTCTGCCAATTTTTGCTTTATATATTTAGATTCTCCAGTGTTGAAGACATATATATTTATAATTGTTATATTTTCCTTGTGGATTTGCCTTTTATCATTATATAATATCCCTTATTTTGTGACAGTTTTTGACATGTAGTTCAATTTGTTTGATATAAGTATATGTAGCTGGTGTGGTGGCTCATGCCTATAACAGTATTTTGGGAGGCCAAGGCAGGTGGATCCCATGAGTCTAGGAGATCAAGACCAGCCTGGGCAACATGGTGACATGCCATCTCTACAAACCGTACCAAAAAATTAGCCAGGCTTGGTGACATGTGCCTATAGTCCCAGCTACTTGGGAAGCTGAGGTGGGAGGATTGCTTGGACCCAGGACATCAAGGCTGCAGTGAGCTGTAATTGCACCACTGCACTCCAGCCTGGGGAACAGAGTGAGACCCTGTCTCAGAATACACAAAAATAAAAAAATAAGTAAAGATACTCCTCCTTTTGGTTACTATTTGTATTGAATATATGTTTTCATATTTTCACTTTCAGTCTTTCAATACTGTTGGATTTTTTGTTTGCTTTATGCATTCAGCCACTTTCTGTATCAATTAGGGTATTTAGTACATTTGCATTTAATATGATTATTGATAAGACAAGATTTACTATTTCTATTCTGTTCATTTTTAAAAAATTTCCATTGATTTTTGGGGAACATGTGGTGTTTAGTTACTAGTTACATGAATAAGTTCTTTAGTGGCAATTTGTGAGATTTTTGTGTACCCATCACTCACTTGAGCAGTATACACTGTACCCAATTTGTAGTCTTTTATCCCTCACCCTTCTGCTATCCTTTCCCTCAAGTCCCCAAAGTCCGTTATATCATTCTTAGGCATCTGCATCTTCACAGCTTAGCTCCCACTTATGAGTGAGAACATACAATGCTTGGTTTTCCATTCCTGAGTTACTGCACTTAGAATAATAGTCTCTAGTTCCACCCAGGTTGCTGAAATGTCATTATTCCATTCCTTTTTTAATGGCTAAATAGTATTCCATTATACATTTACATATATTCTATATTTTTGCAATTGCAAATTGTGCTGCTACAAATATGCATGTGCAGGTATCTTTTTCATGTAAGAACTTCTTTAACTCTGGCTACTCAGTAGTGGGATTGCTGGATCAAATGTTAGTTCTACTTTTAGTTTTTAAAAAAATCTCCACACTGTTTTCCATAGTTGTTGTACTAGTTTACATTCCCATGAGCACTGTGAGAGGGTTCCCTTTTCACCGCATCCCTGCGAACATCTATTATTTTCTAATTTTTTGTTCATGTCCATTCTTGCAGGAGTAAGGCGGTATTGAATTGTGGTTTTCATTTGCATTTCCCTGATTATCATTGATGTTGAGCATTTTTCCATATGTTTGTTGGTCATTTGTATATATTCTTTTGAGAATTGTTTATTCATGTCCTTCGCCCATTTTTTGATGAGATTGTTTGATTTTTCTTGCTAATTTGTTTGAGTTCAAAGTTTTGATTCTTTTCGCAAATAAGGTATAATTTTGGGCATTTGACTTAGCTTTGATTTTTTTTTGGAAGGTAGCATAATAGTTTATTGGACAGATGATGTATTTGAGTGAGTTACATTAGAGATCAAATTGCAGTTATTTATTGGATTTATGGTCAAGGCTTAGCTTATTGAGATTTAATTTCAAACATCAAAAATAGGAATGATAATAATTGCTTTCATGGTTACTAAGAACAATAAAGATAATGTGCCTGAATATCTGGCCACAGTAAATGTGTATAACATATTGGCTATCAATAGTATTAGTAGTAGTATACTAATGTTTAAAACATCTTAATACACAATAAAGGGCATTGATTTTAAAGTTATGTTTGAAAATGGTAAAAAATAAAAAACTTACATTTTGTCGCAAAATACTTTTTCCTATGAAGTAGGAAGCACATTGGTAGTTTTCAAGGGCTCTACAAAACCGTTTAGTTTCTTTCTACTTGGAAGCACAAAAGCATTTGTTTTCCTTCTGATGCTTGATATAAAATGCTTATTAGTAGCAAGTTTCAAGTTTGACAGCTTCTGCTATATAGTGTGCCTGATGTGGTCATAGCAGTAATATGCTGCTATAAAAATAATATAACAATTACTTATAAATAATTTAAAAACGGCTTGTGTCAATCAATACTCACATTGATGTCAGCAAGGGAAAATATAACAATTTTCAAATATCAGTGAGCTTGAATTTCTTTTTATAATTTTGCCATACATTTGTATTTCCTACTCATTGAATGCCACCCTCAACAATCAATTCACAATTTATGGGAGAAAATTATGAGCTGTGTCTTCACATGAGTCAAAAGATATAACTCCATTAGTACAAATTTCTTTAAAAATATACATTAAATTAAAAACTTTGATTTTAAAAAGATACTGGCAGATATAGTAGCAGACATTGTATAGATGAAATACTATTGCCTGCTGCTGAATCTTGATGAGAATCCTTTAGTAAGTGCATTTCAGGAAGATGTTCATTAAAAAAATAATAATTAAATTTAACTTAAGGGTCTCAATCCTTGACATTTTAATACTTCAGCTTTTACATATTATTTTAGAAGTTGATCTTTCACTTATTTGCATAGACAATTTAAAAGGTCTAAAATAGTCATCATTCAGTTAAAAGTTTTTTATAATTAATTGTTAATTGATATAACTAATACTTAATTATTGGGGTGACCTATGATTTTTTTTTCTGATACAGGGTTTCACTCTGTCGCCCAGGCTGGAGTTCAGTGGCACAACCTTGGCTCACTGCAACCTCTGCCTCCTGGGATCAGGCAATTCTCTTGCCTTAGCCTCTCCAGTAGCTGGGATTACAGGCATGTGCCACCACACCCAGCTAATTCTATGATTTTATTTAATAAAATTTTGGCAGTTGAAAAAATTTCTTCTTCAAATAAAATAAATGTTATATGTGTGGCAGCAAAGGGGTACTGGTTGCTGGATGCTTCCTTCAAGGAAAATATTGTAACTAAAATGCAAAAAGTATAATTAGCTGACAGACTCTGCTAGTGCCTTCTGGATACTTTTTTTTTCCTTTCTGCCATCAAGCTGAGGCCATACACTCTTCAGGAAACCCCACTCAATGACTAACCATGGTGAGTCTCCTAGGACCTGACCATTTCTGCCCAATATGGGACTCCTCTAATGGGCCATCTTTGCCCCAGAATTGCTTGGTCATCTGGGAATGTATCAAATCTGCACTATGGACCAAGCCTTTCTCTGTCCAGTTGCACTTTCTCCTTTTTCTCTTTTCACAAGGTCACATTCATAATCCCCTTAATCTTTTAAAATGTGTAATCTTTATTTCCAAAATAAATTATATTCTCTGAACTCCTCAGTGTTTCCCTCCTGAAGGTCACATCTGATACAGCATATATTTATAAAATGTAACTTATGTAATTAATTTGTATTCTTTAATAAATTTAGCAAACATTCATACATTTTGAAGATATTGTAGGATTAGGGAAAACATGCTAATAAATTGCAACATTTCTATACCATTTTTTAAATTTAGAAAGACAAACATGTGAAGGGATGTTGCATACTAAGTAGAAACTTAAATTGGAAGCAAGGTTTATATAAAAATAAAACCAATGAAACTGATCAGATAGCGCAGAAACTTGTTTCCAATGACTTTGTTGGATGCAGTTGACTTCATGTTACTTTTTAAAAATCTATTTAGTAATTTTTTTAACAAAAGTGAAGTTTGAATCACAATTACATTGACAGACTAACACAGTACTTTTTTTTACATCTGGTATTAATATATAGAGGATGTATCTTTAAAAATCAATCTGTTTTTGCATTTATCATAATATATTAAAAACACTTCAGAAATTATTTATTTATATAAATAATCTTCCATGCTTAGTCATTAGTTAAATAACCAAAATTTTGGTTAATATTAATCAAGATATTTTATTTTTTATTTATAAAATAAAATATCTGCAATTTAACTATAATAATTCTTATGCATACATTCAATCAATTGTATAACATGATATTGCATAACAATATCCCCATTATTATCTAGTAAGAGCATACTGTGCAAGAAAATAATCAAATTAATATTATCAGTATTAAGAACTTCAATGACTTAATTTATCCAATATGCAATATACTTTCTGATCATTTGAAAGGGGAAAAATAATCTAAGTGATAATTCATTACCTCTGTTATTACATGATTCAGTGTTAATGCAGCACAATTTGCATCTGAATGTTGGTAGTCTAGCACAGAGTTTGAAAAATATAAGTAAAACATACTATTCAAGTAAGTATCTTCTTTGGGATTCTTAGGAATTAATTAATTTGATTAATATTCCAAGGACATTATTCTCATATGTAAACTTATAATTAAAATTTGAAGACTGGGTGCAGCGGCTCATGCCTGTAATCTCAGCACTTTGAGAGACTGAGGCAGGTGGATCACCTGAGGTGAGGAGTTCAAGACCAGCTTGGCTAACATGGGAAAACCCCATCTCTACTAAAAATACAAAAATTAGCCTAGTGCTGTGGTGCACACTTGTAGTCTGTTACCCGGGAGGCTGAGGCAGGAGAGTTACTGGAACATGGGAGGTGGAGGTTGTGGAGGTTGCAGTGAGCCGAGATCACATCACTGCACTCCAGCCTGGGTGACAGAGCAAGACTCAGTCTCAAAAAAAAAAAAAAAAAAAAATAGAAAAATAAGCAGTTATTCATACACAATGTAACTGTTTGATGGTAGACATCAGGGATATAAGGTCAATGATCATGGATTTATTCCAATAAGAGAAATTTTATGGAAACTAAAAATATACAGCATGCTTATTTTATTTCACTTTTGGCTTGGTATCTAATATATGAAAACATTCAATTTATTTAGTTTTCAAATAAAAATTATATAAAATGGGAAACCATTCTTGATAGCTGTTCTTTGTAATTATGTAGTTTCTAAGTGAAATAATTTAGTATTTTTGTTGTGTGTGTGGAACCTCTACCTACATTTTAAACTGTGTAGGAGATTTGATCTGGCTGGCCCCAAGGGAAAGTTTTATGAATGTTCAAAATGTTGCTTAGTATGACTATTTTTAATTTGTTGAATTAAATAAACAAATTAATAAATAATTGTTCTGAAATCAGACAATGCCTTTCAAACTCTTATACCAACCTCTGGAGTTGGGCAACATGGCTTCTCCCCTTTCTAGGTCCCATGGAAGCCATCTTGCTGTTACTTGCCTTTGGGCCCTGTATTTTTAATCTTCTTTTCAAATTTGTTTCTTCTAGAATTGAGGCCATCAAGCTATAGATGGTCTTACAAATGGAACCCCAAATGAGTTCAACTAACAACTTCTACTGAGGATCCCTGGACTGACCCACTGGCACTTCCACTGGCCTAGAGAGCTCCCCTCTGGAGAACACTGCAACTGCAGAGCCCCTTCATCACCCCTATCTAGCAGGAAGTAGCTAGAGTGGTCATTGGCCAAATTCCCAACAGCAGTTGGGGGTGTCCTGTTTAGATGGGGGATTGAGAGATGACAACGTGCTCGTGGCCCTTGCTCTCTCCCAGTGCCTCCTTGGCCTTGGCGTCCACTCTGGCCACACTTGAGGAGTTCTTCAGCCCACCACTGCACTGTGGGAGCACCTCTCTGGGCTGGCAGAGGCTGGAGCTGGCTCCCTCTGCTTGTGAGGAGGTGTCAAGGGAGAGATGTGGGCTTGAACTGGGGCTGCACTTGGCACTGGCGGGCCCCACAATCAGAGCAGCCAGCTGGCACCACCAGCCCTGGGCAGTGAGGGGCTTAGCAACTGGACCAGCAGCAGCGGAGGGGGAGCTGGGTCCCCCAACACTGCCGGCCTGCCCGCGCAGTGCTTGAATTCTCACCGGGCCTTAGCAGCCTCCCTGCAGGGCAGGGCTTGGGACCTGCAGCCCACCATGCCCAAGCCCCCAACCCGTGGTGGACTCCCATGTGGCCTGAGCCTCCCTGATGGGCACCAACCCCTGATCTGTGGCGCCCAATCCCATCGACCACCCAAGGGCTGAGGAGTGCAGGTGCATGGCGTGGGACTGGCAGGCAGATCCACCCGTGGCCCTGGCATAGGATCCCCTAGGCAAAGCCAGCTGGACTCCTGAGTTGGGTGGGGACTTGGAGAACCTTTATGTCTAGCTAAAGGAGTGTAAACACACCAATCAACACCGTGTGTCTAGCTAAAGGTTTGTAAATGCACCAATCAGCACTCTGTATCTAGATAATCTGGTGGGGACTTGGAGAACATTTATGTGTAACTAAAGGATTGTAAATACACCAATCAGCACTCTGTGTCTAGCTCAAGGTTTTTAAATGCACCAATCAGCACTCTGTGTCTAGCTCAAGGTTTGTAAATGCACCAATCAGTGCTCTGTGTCTAGCTAATCTAGTGGGGACTTGGAGAACTTTTATGTCTAGCTAGAGGATAGTAAATGCACCAATCAGCACTCTGCATCTAGCTCAGGGATTATAAACACGCCAATCAGCACCCTGTCAAAAAGGACCAATCAGCTCTCTGTAAAACAGACCAATCAGCTCTCTGTAAAATGGACCAATCAGCATGATATAGGTGGGGTCAGATAAGGGAATAAAAACAGGCTGCCTGAGCCAGCAGCAGCAACCCACTGGGGTCCCCTTCCACACAGCGGAAGTTTTGTTCTTTTGCTCTTTGCAATAAGTACTGCTGCTGCTCACTGTTTGGGTCTGCACTGCCTTTATGGGCTGTAACATTCACCACGAAGGTCTGCAGCTTCACTCCTGAGGCCAGTGAGACCACGAACCCACCAGAAGGAAGAAACTCTGAACACATCCAAACATCAGAAGGAACAAACTCCGGACACACCATCTTTAAGAACTGTAACACTCAACGCGAGTGTCTGCGGCTTCATTCTTGAAGTCAGTGAGACCAAGAACCCACCAACTTTGGACACAAAAGGATGCAGCATTCCTTGCCAGAATGGCTGATTCTATTATATTAATATATACAAGATAAGCCTGGAGATTCTTTTACTGTCAGAGAGTAAGAAAAAAAAAAAAAACACTAAAAGAAAAAGTAATCAACTGAAAGAACTTCCGATGCAATGGCATGGACTAAAGACTTTGAATGACAAAATAAATTAGTATGGATCACCCTAATTATAAGGTAAATATCTATGAGTCCATGCTAATGTAAACAAACAATTGATTAAGTACATAGATGAGTGTGAAAAGACAAATCTTCCATAGAGAATTACAAATAATTTAGGTAGATACTCTGGTTATAATTAACACTGATAAATCATGTTAATAATATTCATACTTGATATGATATAATGAAAACGGGCACTTTACCTCTGTTGACCTCCTTCCAAAAACATATAACTACCAGTCTAATCATTAAAATAAATTTGATAAAACCCAACTGACGAATATTCTACAAAATACTGACCAAAATGTCTCAAAACTGTTCAGGTCATCAAAAACAAGGAATGTCTGAGAAACAGTCCCAAGCAAGGGGAGTCTGAGGACACATAAGTGATAAATGTAATATGAGATCCTGGGATAGGAAAAGGCCATTGGGGAAAACTAAGGAATTCTTAATAAAGTATGTGCTTTGATTAATAATAATAATGTATCAAACTGGTTATTTAATTATAACAAATGTATCATATTAATGTAAGATGTTAGTAATAGGATAAATTGGGTGGGAGGGCATGGAGGAACTCTGTGTTTGTTTGCCATTTTTCTGTTAATTAAAACTATGCTAAAATAGTTTGAAATAAACTATTTCTAACATAATTTGAAATAGTCGTTTTTAAAATGAAATAAAATATAACATATGTGCAAGCAAAAGAGAGAGAAACAGAAAGAAATAGATGGAGTGGCTGAGCATGGTGGCTCACACCTGTAATCCCAGCACTCTGGGAGGCCAACGTGGGCTGATCACTTGCAATGAGGAATATGAGACCAACCTGGCAAATACGGTGAAATCTGTCTCTACTAAAAATACAAAAATTAACCAGGCATGGTGGCGTGTGCCTGTAATCCCAGCTACTCAGGAGGCTGAGGCACAAGAATTGCTTGAACCCAGAGGTGGAGGTTGCAGTGAGCTGAAATCACACCACTGCACTCCAGCCTGGGGCTTAGGTGACAGAATGAGACCCTATCCCCCAAAAAGAGTTAAAAAAAAAAAATAAAAATAAAATAAAATAAATAGAAGCAGAGATAAATAGAGACAAGCAGGAAATAATATTTTATGCTTCTTCTCTATGTAATTTATTTACTTGTTCAATTAGTATTTACTGAATATTTGCCATGCATTCTGCACTGGGGCAAGCAAAAGAAATACACAAATAAATGAGTTGATGTGCTTATTTCAGTTATCTCAGTAACAGGGGAATCTGTATACCACTCCAATCACATCTCTTTCTTCAGTCATCTACACAGGCCTTCTTTGAGTCACCCAAAACACTTAAGTCTTTCCTGCTTTAGATCTGTCTTTTGCCTGGAACAGTCTTTGACCCAGTTTGCATGGTGAGTTGTTCTTCAGATCTCAAGTTAAATGTCACTTTTACAATGAGGCTCTCTCCTACTCTGTATCTACAGATGTCCCCGTTATTTTCTATCATGAAGCTGTGTTCTTCACGTTAATGGCATTTGTCATAGTTATATGTTTGTATTTATAGTGATTTTCAAGTCTATCTCACTTATTTGGCTCCATATGTGTGTTGAACCATGGTCACTTTATTGACAGCAGTTTTGTTAATATTCAGTAACATAAGATGAATTCATGCATGAATAAATGAATCTAATAAACAGTTCAGGCCAACTGTTCGCTATGCTCTAATTTTTCATACAACTAGAAAGATGACCCAATTAGACATCACAATGAACATATGATCCTTATTATAGTTATTGTATTCTGTGTATTTAGATTTGTTCAATATCTTATGTTATAATTTATGAATATAAAATATACAGGAAAAAATAAACCCCTATTGATCGTCTTTCTGTGGTTTATATTTTGTACTAGATCATCTTATTTGAATACAAGAGTGAGAGGTGAAAACAATGTTAATTTTGTGAATGAGAGTACTTAAAGATATTAACCAACATAGCCCTCATAGCAGATAGTAATTGGCAGAGTAATTTGCTCTTCCCTCTGACTAGAATTCTATTTTTCTAACTCTTTAAATGCAAAACTTATACCCAGCATATCTAATTCCAACGTGCAGGGATTCATGGATTTACAACACATCTCAGCTCAGAGACTTTAAGAATCCCAACAGTAAACATCTACTCAATATTATACCTTAAAAAATTCCCTCTGTTTCAAAAACATAGGCATGATGGAAAGAAGGAGAGTAAGAGGGACATCCATAGGCTAGCATATGTCTTTTAATTCTCTTTGTCTCGAAAAAAAAAATTACCTTTGAAGACCAAAAAGAGAAGAGAAACACAAACTAAGGAATTGAAGCTAAAGCTACAGGCTTTCTGAGCTCCATGATACAGAGCAGGCAGAATAGGTCATTTAAACTGGAATTTAGGCTTCTGCATAGGGTCTCTAAAGGGCTTTTTGTGAAATGAAGGTAAAGAAGGTGTGTAGATTCCACTTTTATAGATGTGATAAGAAAAATAGATGTTTTCCTACCAATAGAAACTAAACTTTTTCTTAAATTGTGAACTACAGAGACAAGATAAAAATAAATGCGTACTCAAAACCAGAAAGTGAGTTACCATAATTAGATTAGCCACTAACCTAATACACTCAGAAGATACAAGATGAAACTCTAGAATCATTACAACATGATTAATGCAAGTGGAGAGAGAAAAAAAGGAGAGTGACAGATGCTTCAACTTAAGAAGAGCTTGAAAACTATAATAAAAAGTGAAGATACTAAGAGCTGGCAAAAAAAACCAAAAAATTAATAATGTGATTAGAATTTTATTCCAGAAGCAATTAATTTTCTAGAAAGGCTCTCAGATATTTAAATTAAACATGTTGAAGATGTTTAAAATGTTTAACTAAAGCCTGATTTTTAAAAATAAACTTTTTAAAAGCAAAATTTTAAAATATCGGATGACATACCGAAAGAAATTATTGGAAATATATGAAATAAAAATAAAGCCTTTCAAATAAAAATTACATAGATATTATAATCTTTATAGTCAATCAAATAATAAATTAGAAAATTTTAGGGAGATAGCAAATAATTGTATTGGAATAAGTAACAAGAGAAAAAGAATTAATAGAGAGTGGCCAAGATAATCACCTAGAAGCAGCTGGTGTGTGCCACTCTAAAATACAACTTCAACAGAAACATCCAGGTACATGCATTGGGACTAATCAAGGAACCAACTTGACCCACAGAGAATAGAGAAAAGCAAGGCAGGATGACTGCTATGGATCTGTTTCTCCACCAAATCTCATGTCAAATTATAATCTACAGTGATGGAGGTGGGGCCTGGTAGGGGGTGATTTGATTATAAGGATGCAGTTTTCATGAATGGTTTAGCACTATCTCCCCTTGGTACTGTATAGTGAATGAGTTCTCATGAAATCTGATTGTTTAAAAGTTTGTAGGACTCCCCTCACACAGCCCTTTCTCCTGCTCCTGTCATGTAAGACATAAGCTCCTGCTCTTCCTTCCACCATGAGTATAAGCTTCCTGAGACCTCCCCAGAAGCAGAAGCTGCCATGCTTCCCATATGGAGCTAACTAAACCTCTTTTATTTATAAATTATCAAGTCTCAGATTTTTTATGGCAATGCAGAATGAACTAATACAACAAATTGGTACCAAGCAGTAGGGCATTGCTATAAAAAATACCTAAAACTGTAGAAGCAACTTTTCAATTTGGTAACAGGCAGAGGTTTGAAGAGTGTAGAGGGCTCAGAAGAAGACAGGAAGATGAGGGAAGGCTGGAACTTCCTAGAGACTTGATGTATGGTTGTGACCAAAATGCTGAGAGTGATATGGACAACAAAGTCCAGGCTGATGAGGTCTCACATGGAAATGAGAAACTTGTTGACAACTAGAGTAAAGGTCACTTTTATCATGTATTAGCAAAGTGGTTGGCTGCATTGTGCCCCTGCCCTGGGGATCTGTGGAACTTTGAACTTGAGAATGATGATTTATGTATCTGGAGGAAGAAATTTCTAAGCAGCAATGCATTCATGAAGTAATCTGGCTGCTTCTAACAACCTATTCTCATACACATGAGCAAAGAAATGATGTAAAACTTGAACTAACATTTAAAGGGAAGAAGAGCATAAAAGTTTGAGAAATTTGCAGCTTGGCTATATGGTAGAAAATAAAATCCCATTTTCATGGGAGCAATTCAAACTGGCTGCAGAAATTTGCATAAATAAAAGGAAAACAAGTGCTGATAGCCAAGACAATGGAGAAAAGGTCTCAAAGGCATTTCAGAGACCAAGGTAGCTGCTCAAATCACAGACCTGGAGGTCTAGAAGAAAAGAATGGCTTCATGGTCCAGACCCAGGACAGCTTTGGGACACTGTTCCCTGCATCCCAGCCACTCCAGCTTCAGCAGTGGCTTAAAGGGGCCCAGGTAAAGCTCAAGCTGCTCCTCCAGAGGGTGCAAGCTGTAAGCCTTTGTGACTTCCATGTGATGTTAAGCCTGCAGGTGCACAGAGTGCAAGAGTTGAGGCTTAAGAGCCTCCACCTAGATTTCAGAGGGTGTATGGAAAATCTAGGCAGAAGTTTACTTCAGGGGCAGAGCCCTGAGGGAGAACTTTTACCACAGCAGTGAAGAGGGAAAATGTGGTGTTGGAAGCGCTACACCGAGTCCTCACTGGGGCACTGCCTAGTGGTGCTGTGAGAAGAGGTCCACCATCCTCCAGACCCCAGAATTGTAGATCCATTGACAGCTTGCACTATGCATCTGGCAAAGCCACAGGCACTCACTGCTAACCTGTGAGAACAGCCACAGAGGCTGAATCCTTTAAATCCACAGGAGAAGAGCTTCCCAAGATGTTTGGAGCCCACCAGTGTGTCCTGGATGTGGGACTTGAAGTCAAAGGAGATTAGTTTGGATTATTAAGATTTAATAATTGCCCTTCTGAATTATGGACTTGCAAGGGGCCTGTAGCATCTTTCTCTTAGTTGATTTATTTCATTTGGAATGAGACTATTTAGTCAATGCTTATCCCTCCATTGTATCTTGGAAGTAACTAACATGTTTATAATTTTTCAGGCTCTTAAGCAGAAATGACTAGCTTTGTCTTAGATGAGACTTTGAACTTTGCACTTTTGAGTTAATGGTGGAATGAGTTAAGATATTGGGGGACTGTTGAGAATAGTGATTGTATTTTACTATGTGAGAAGAACATGAAATTTGGAGGGGCAAGGGTTGGAATAACATGGTTTGGATCTGTGTCTCAAACAAATCTCATGTCGAATTGTAATCCTTGATGTTGGAGGTGGGGCCTGGTGGGAGGTGATTGGATCATGGTGGTGGAGTTCTTAAAAATGGTTTAGCACCATCCCTCCTTGGTACTCCATAGTGTATGAATTCTCAAGAGATCTGGTTGTTTAAAAGTGTGTAGTGAGAGGTGAAGCCAGCTGGGCTTCTGGGTCCGGTGGGGACTTAGAGAACTTTTGTGTCTAGCTAAAGGATTATAAATGCACCAATCAGTGCTCTGTGTCTAGCTAAAGGATTGTAAACGCACCAGTCAGCATTCTGTAAAAACGCACCAATCAGCGCTCTGTAAAATGGACCAATCAGCACTCTGTAAAATGGACCAATCAGCAGGATGTGGGTGGGGCCAAATAAGGGAATAAAAGCTGGCCACCCGAGCCAGCAGTGGCAACCCGCTTCAGTCCCTTTTCATGCTGTGGAAGATTTGTTCTTTTGCTCTTTGCAATAAATATTTTTGCTGCTCACTCTTTGGGTCCACACTACCTTTAGGAGCTGTAACACTCACCATGAAGGTCTGCAGCATCACTCCTGAAGCCAGTGAGACCATGAACCCACCGGGAGGAACAAACAACTCCAGACACACCACCTTTAAGAGCTGTAACACTCACTGCGAAGGTCAAGGTCTGTAGCTTCACTTTCGAAGTCAGCGAGACTGTGAACCCACCAGAAGGAAGAAACTCTGGAGGCATCTGAACATCTTGAAAACAGCAAAGTCAAGGGCTTGAGACAGAAAAGATGGCAACCCAAGGGGTGGGTTTCCCCAAGGGGTGGGTTACCATCTTTTCTGTCTCAAAGTCCTTAACCTTGGTGTCTCTAGGCTCTGGAGAGTCTGCACAGACCAGAATCTGGTCTTCACTGCCAGCTCACAACAATCACTTTACAGAAAAGTGACCAGTTGTTCTCCATGCAGATCCCAGTCCTCACTTCTCACTGGGCAGAGCCACCCGACCTGGGTCTCCAGCACAACAACCCTGCTCCCACCTGATCACTGCAATCAGAGGCAGCCCAAAATTTCTCTGAGGAGGAAATCCCAGAGTCAACGCACAACTCCTCCACCACTGTAATTGCAGTGATACAATTATAATAGACCTCAGGCTGGGGCAGGAACAAAGGGCCTAGTCATTACACTGTTGCCTACAGAACACCATTGCCACTAAATGAAAACAAGTCCAGCCCCTCTTCCCTGGGAATCCCCAAACCTCACTCTTAACCAGGCAGGGTCCCTGGCTCATGAATACAGAATAGTTGCTCCACACATGAATGAGCATAACCATTGGTAGCAGCCCAAACTTTCCCAGGGGAGAGGCTCCCAGAGGCATATGACAACCCCTTGCCACTGTCACAGCAACAGTTCTATTCCTGCTGCCCTTGGTCTGGGGAAGAAACAAACAGCCTGAGGGCTACACCCAAGCTTACAGCATGCCACAGCTACCATACAGAGAGAAGACCAGTCTCTTCTCTCGGTGAGCCCTCTATTCATTGCTGCCAACAAGTGAAGCCCCAAGCTCACACCAACAGTGCAGCCAACCCACCCCAAAAGCTGAACTCTCCCAGTAATAACTGCTCCACATTTCTCAGAGGTTTATCCTCAGGGGCAAACAAAATCCTCTCTGCCACTGCCTCTGCAGTGGTACTGCCCTTGCTACCCTCAGATTAATGAAGGAGCAAAGACCCTAAGTGTCTTATCTACACCTCCAACAAGCTGCAGTTGACTCAAGAAGAGGCCAGTCCATCTCCCATGACTTTTTTGGATTGAAGTCTTGGAGACTTTTCTTTTTTTTTTTTTTTTGATTTAGTATGGAGTTGTCCTCTGTCACCCAGGCTGGAGTGCAGTGGCGCAATCTCGGCTCACTGCAAGCTCCGCCTCCCGGGTTCACGCCATTCTCCTGTCTCAGCCTCTCTGAGTAGCTGGGACTACAGGCGCCCGCCACCAAGCCTGGCTAATTTTTTGTATTTTTTAGTAGAGACGGGGTTTCACTGTGGTCTCTATCTCCTGACCTCGTGATCCGCCCGCCTTGGCCTCCCAAAGTGCTAGGATTACAAGCGTGAGCCACCGCGCCTGGCCAAGACTTTACTTTCTTGAGGGAGCCCATTCATGTCCATTTGGCTCCGTGTGCCCCATGGGTGGGGTAGGCTCACACCTTTTGAGGTATGCTCACATTTTGCAGGATACACTTGTGCTTCATGGGGTATGCTCACATTTGAGGTTTTATGGGGATGCTCACACTGACTGCACTTGAAGGGATGCCTTCATTAGGTGAGTGCTATGGGTAACCCCTGTTCTAAAGAGAAGGGTTTCTGACCAACCGTCTTCTGGTACTCCAGCTGCCTTCATATTTAAAATTATGGGGAAAGTCCCTGTGCCTATTTAAGACTTTGGATAAAATTAAACCAAGAAGGATCCAAGGCATGCCAAGATATTTTCTGAGACTCCAGCTGGTAACATGTTCAGACGTTATCAGGATATTTCAAACAGTCTGTTGTCCTTAAAACTAAATTAAAAGACCGTGGCTATAAAATCATACATTCCAAATAAGATATATACATATATATGTTTGATATCTTGAGACTAAAAAAAAAGAGCGATTTGAGACTGAAAGATTGCCTTCCTATAAAATACTGTCCCAAAGCTAGCTGAAACTCTTTTCTCTTTGGAACTCTTTCGTTCCCTTTTTACAATTCTTTCCCTTTGTCTTTCTCTTAGCTAAGCTCCCTTTGTCCTAAACTCCTCCAAAATTCCTTAGCTATTCTGACATACTATTTGTAAAAACATTTGAAAGCCAGAAAAGATGAAATTCCCTTGGAAAGGACTTCCTGCCTATACTAAAATAAATGGTGGCATTTTTGTATTCAAGGACAAAAAATTGAGACCAAGAAAAATCTGTACAAAACCTTTAGAATAAATTATCTTTTGGGCGTCTTCACATAATTCAGTCACATTTTTACACTTGACTATTCTTTGTCCAATTTAGTATATTGTTTACTGACTGAAAATGCTATACTTCAAATCTGGTTCACAGCCTTTATAAGATTGTCCAAGTAAAAAAAATCTTAAAGGTTGGCCTTATTGCATTTTGTCAGGAAAAAAGTTTGAATCCAACTGTCTTTTATAAACTGGCGAGCTTATATTATTAAATCATGGCTAGCCAAGTGATTTTGTTTACTGGTTAAGACATTCCTCAGACCCTATTGGAAGAATCTTTTCCAGGTACTGTTAACCAACCCTCACACTGCCAAGTTACAGGGTATCGACTCTTAGATACATACATTCCACCTAAAGAAGGCATCAACGCTTAATGAATTTTGGACATGAACACCAGTATCTTACACCAAACTCGAGTTAATCGAAGTCCTATCACTGGGCCAAGAAGAAGATGGCACCTGTAGTTGACAGCCAACTCATAAGACCAGGCCTGTAAAAATACCTCTTTTTTTAGATGTAAGATTAATGTGCATGCTCAGCTCTCATCTTTACCTCATTATTGCCTTGGTTGTCATAGCTTTAGGGATCCTTTGTATTCTAGATGCTCTAGGTCATGCTAGAGTAGCTCCCTGTATTCCCATATGTAGACAACTCTAGACTGTGCAAAGCTATAAGTACTCATCCTGATTGCACTTCTTCTCCCCACACTCACTCTCCTCCAGTATTGCCTTCTGTCTTTATTCCGCCCTTCAGTTTTTAATGGTTTTATTTATGTTGAGTCTAAATATTTGGGTCTATTTAAAATTGATTCTCGTTCATTTAACCAGATGCCTTAGCCAGTCCCCAGCCCAAATTATGATAGCTCAACACCTGGCGGGTTTTGTCCAGTTTCTGATGCCTCCACAAAACTCCAACAAGAAAAGCTCTTAGACATTTAACAGGTAACTTCTCACCTTTTCTACCTTGTCTAGCCCAGGTTGTTAAAAAGTGGATGTAAAAATCAGCCACATAAGTCCTACTGAGGGACTAGATGGACCCAGGGAAAGTAGACACACCAGTCCTGACAATGATGTGGGACAAAACGCAACATCATAAATTGGTAATTAATGCTGCCTATTGCAGGTTTGGACCAGAAGAGACAAATGAGAAATGCAACTGTCAATAAGACAGACATCTTCAGACAAGATGAACTGCCTGTGGCTAATAGAGATGCTTAAATTTACATAACACAACCAAGCAGCTATGGTAGGGTGAGAACAAGTGATTATGCCCTCTTTGTTCCCAGAAAAGGCAGCTCTTGATAAACATCCTGCTTTAAGTCCTTGAGCCAGAACAGTTCCTATGAATGGAACAAAGAAAAGCTGAAGTCAAAGACACCCGTTCACTGGCCATTTGGAAAAAATGTCCATCTGACAGAGACTTCTGGTTTTGAACTTGGGAAGGCATTCAGTTATGGCTCAGCTATCGTGATCAATCAGAATTGAACAAGCTTGACTCTTTTATTTGCATAAACGAATCTGATTGGGAACCTGGACCAGAATTTTCCTTTCTTAAGCCAAACCTTTCCTTTGTTCTTTGGAGAGCACACTTTCACTCATACTGAAGGCTGTGCTTCCCTGATCCGAAGATAAATATATATATATATTTTAATATAAATAAAGCTCTCCTTTTTTTCCTCTGCAGATCACAAGGTCTTTTTTTAACAGGACATAGCATGTAAGCTGTGAGACAAGCAATGTTGCATCAAAGATAAGTATAATGGGATTAGTTGCCACCTTTTGTGAAGCATTTAGTGTGCCCTCTGGATCTGTTCAGGTCCAGGTATATCATTTTCATGGAACAACAGATTGTTACTGCATTGCCCTGACCTTAAGGCTTGATTGTTCTGACAACACCAAGTTTCTGATAGACAATTCTAATTACACAGTCACTTATCTCCCATGGTCAGGCATTTAGTACCTACTAGGAGTTAGTATCAAGCTAGCAGCTGCCTTTCCAATGATGAGTCATTTTCAGCTACAGAAAGCATGACATTTCTCCAGAACCCAGAACTCTCCCTTGGGGCTTCCCAGGAACGGAATATTTATATTTAGTTTAATGGCTATCTCCAACACCACTGGATTTAATAGTTCATATTGCCCTAGTGGCAGGATAGACTAACCAAAGCCTAGGCCTGTGGCAGAGTCCTCTTTTATTCTGTTCTCTTTTCAAAGCAGGAAGTTTTTTGAGTCATCATTAGACAATGGGTTAGAGAAGTATTTCCAAATGTGGTATATATTCTCTCCTAAATGCAGGAAAAAAAAGTCCAATGAGTGGTATGCCACTATTTTAGTGGTGGAGGTATATGGCACTATAATTTTTCTCTACCTTATTAGAATGTCTCATCATGTTCTAAATTTTAACCCTAAAACCTACACTGATGTGGCATACATGTAAAATTTAGGCTTTTTCTCTCGCCTTCTCATATTCATGTGTCAAGGGCATCAGGATTGCTTGGGGCTCCCTGCTTAGCAGGTCTGATTAGCATGATGTCTTCAGTGCAGTTGGCCACCTGAATATGCTGTGAAATACTAAGGCGATCAGGAATTCTTGAGCCTGTTTTACGATAGCATGAATGTTAACACAGCTCTGTGGCAAATTGTGAATATAAATTGCTGTCATACCCAAGTGAATGTGAACTGGTTTTGATCACCTTTCCTGATCAAGATTTGAGAGAATGGCACATATCAAGTTCCAGAAACTGTGTTGATCTGCTCTAGTAAAACACTAGGTCAAGGATAACGCCTGATTTTGAGGCTTTTATTTTGTTCATTTAATGTTAGCCTACTAACACCTACCCCATTCTGTGTGTATGTTGGGTAATTTTGGGTGATATCCTGGACATATACATGTTAAATTATGGGAACTGTGAATCCTACTATGTTCAGGCAATGAGTGTTATTTTTATTTATTTTAGCATGTACTTTTCTTCACTAGTTTTAACCTGAAAACTCATTTGGGGCAGCAACTCTGCTTCAGTTCAGAACTTTTTTTTTTTTTTTTTCTTTCCAGCTGAGTTGCTTTGTGTCTATTCTGCATATTCATCGTTTGAGAGTCTGTCAGGATGTGGAATGACAGAGATGAATAATGCCCTTTTCAGCTTTTATTCTCTGGGACATCTCAATAATTTTCCAGCATTTGTGGTGAACTGGCTATAGTTTTCTGATTCTCCAGACCAGGATATCTGTTGGTTTTTCCACCTTTATATTGAGCCTATGGTGCTTGCTACATAAACTTCACTTAACCCCAGAGTAAAAGCTGTGTAGTCACGGACATATTTGCAGAGCTCCGTGTTTAACTTCCTCCAAGCCAGGGTATACACTTCACCACATTTGGCCTGCCTTTGTCCATTATCTAGCATGTTCAGTGTAGCCACTTCTGTCTCAGTTGATCTTTCATTTTTAGTTGAGTGTTTTTGAGTCTTTTCTGCATATGCATAGTTCAGAAAAATAAGAAGAGAGTGTTGATCCCTTCTTTTTTTTTTTTTTTTTTTTTTTTGGTGGTGGTGGTTGTTGAGACGGAGTCTCTCTCTGTCGCCCAGGCTGGAGTGCAGTGGCGCCATGTCGGCTCACTGCAACCTCCGCCTCCCGGGTTCACACCATTTTCCTGCCTCAGCCTTCTGAGTAACTGGGACTACAGGCACCTGCCACCACACCCGGCTAATTTTTTTTGTATTTTTAGTAGGGACGGGGTTTCACCATGTTAGCCAGGATGGTCTCGATCTCCTGACCTCGTGATCCGCCACCCTTGGCCTCCCATAGTACTGGGATTACAGGTGTGAGATCCCTTCCTTTTTTAAAATAATCACTGTATATAGAATTCTAGATTGGCAGTTTTTCTTCTTTCAGTATTTGAAAGATATAGGGAGAGTTTTAACTGCTTTGAAATTGCAAGAGGAGTCTTACCTGAACCCGTATGCAACTCTGGAGCTGAGATGGCCCTTTAGTAGTATTCCATTTGAGGCAAGCAGCCCAGGTTTTCTACCCACTTACTCTCTTCACTCTAGCATGGCCTTCTGGAAGCTCTGGCTCACCTTCCTGGATTCTCATTAGCCGTTTTTTTACTGCTCTCCTCATTAATAGATGCCTTCTACCCTTTTGGCTCTAGAAAAAGCTTTTTTTGTTTCTTTATCAGGACTCTCTCTCTCTCTCCACACACACACACACACACACACACACACACACACACACACACACAC
>NW_026652292.1:45763455-45776114 GCF_009828535.3 Hylobates moloch | reverse complement strand
CACACACACACACACACACACACACACACACACACACACACACACACACACATATAAAGTGCCTCTTTTTGATGCTTCACAGTGAAATGTCATTGTTTTCTCAATGTGAGAGTTTGAATCAGAAGAAAATCTTTTAAGTCCTTTCTATGTGATTTGTTAGTACAAATACAATTGAAAAGATTATATAGCATCAATTTCTTAGTAGTCAAATTGTCAACAATCTCAAATATTAAAACATAACTCGGAAACTAGAAGTAAGAAAGTAAATAGTTTTAAGAAAAATGTTCTCCCTGTCAAAACTCTGAACTATTTAAACTGTTTAAACTTACTCAGAGTCTTTTTTGTCTGTTTGGTTTTGTGTGCCCACTTTGTATTAGCACATTTTAAGTAAAATTCTCAATTGACTGAGAATGAATGTAGAGACACAACAGGACAAGTGACAAATATTGAAAAAAACTATAAGAAGGTAAGAGAATTGACAAAGAAGACATGCAAAAAACATAATTCTGTACACTTTAAACATAGGGTTATAGCTCTATTTTATGACATGATACAGTAATGCTGTTTTTACTAGTGGAGATGGAACATCAGGGGGAAGTTAATATCCCCTTAATATTCCCTTTTCATTGCTGGCCTTAATTGATTTTCCCAATCATTTTTTTATTTCACTCCTTCACTTTAAAGTTGTAGATGTATTATGTTACATGCCTTGGCATGAAGAAGATACGCAAGTATCTTTCTAATAAATCCACTTTTACCATGTTAACCAGTTTGGTTTCAGTTGATTACAACTAAAATAATGTTAATTAATATATGATAGCATAATTAAAATAGGTACTGGAAGCAAAAGTGAACTTAAAAATATGAAGAAATTCAAAGATATAAACTGTATGGGGATATTTAAATAAAAAGTAAATCTATGACAAAGAAAGGTGACAGGTAGGGAATAAAGTGATTCACCATAAAACTGACAATCAACACTACAAACAGCTATAGTTAATTAAATAAGAAATAGTTATCAATGTTAAAATTAAAGAATGATTTTGGAGTAGAGCGTGAGTTGAGCATACAGAGTGAATAAATTATGTTAAGAGAAAAATAGTGAAAGAATCCAAATAAACACATCAATTACAGACAAATTACTTGAAAGGATACAAATATTAGGTTATAGATAGGAATAGTAGTTACATAAAAATCAGAAAAGAAGCAAGCCACCTGCATCTGCTTCTAGTGAGGTCTTCAGGCTGCTTCTACTCACAGTAGATAGTGAATGGTAATAGGCATGTGCAGAGAACATATGGTGAGAGAGGAAGCAAGAGAGAGAAGGTGGAGGTGCCCAGTTATTTTTAGTAACTGGCTCTTACATGAACTAATAGAGCAAGAACTCACTAATTACCGAGTATAGCACCTAACTATTCATGAATGACTGCCCCCATTATAAAAACACCTCCCATTCCATCCCACCTTCAACACTGGGGATTAAATTTCTACATGAGATTTGGGGGTACAAACTTCCAAGCTATGGCTACTTGATTTGCAAGAAATAAGATTCCTAAAAGGAAATGAAAGAATATTAAATATATGCCATCAGAAAATTTAAAATTCTGAAAAGAATGGTGTTAACTGATCATCACATCTCATACAACTCTAGCCACTTTCCCATCATATGAAGTAGTGTATGATTAATTCAATATTCTATTCAGAGAGAAATATTTGAGGCAACATTTTAATCTTTTCATATATAATTTACCATTTAATGGCTGTTCCATAATATTTGTTTAGATTCCCCTATTCATAAGTAATAAAAATACTTAACTGGTAATGCTATTGTTTACCAAGCACTTGTACAAATATTGAATCATTTTTCCTCTCAGTACAAAAAGGAAGGAGTAGAAGAGTGAAATATATTAGTAGATTTTTTATTGCTTCTTTGATATTTTCTACGGAAATTTTTAGAAATATAAAAGATTTTTTGCATGATATATGAGTTACTTAGAGACCAGCTGCGTTTCTAATTTATTGTTATATGCTATTTTCTAATATACATTATAAGAAAGATAAATATTTTTGTCAAATAAGGATTTTCACAGTTCATAGTAATTATTCTTTAGAGACATTAAAAGATGGATAAAATGCAGTTTCTTTCATAAGGCAATTTTAAGAAATGTGGAAGTTTTGTTTAGGGTATAAATTATCTTGCTTTTCTATTATCCCAGAATAATAATATAACAGGAAAGGAAGATCTAATTCCAATTATACCAATCTACCAATACTGCTTTTTAAAAGTAGATATATATATATATATATGTTGCATTACATCTGCATCAATTCTTTGTTTCTGCTCTCAGTATATCAAATATATGTACACATCTGTTTTTATTTGGGGGAAGTTAATTCTTTAGCAATTTGTATTGGCTTATGCTCAAATACACTGAGAATTGTTGTGTACCATGTACTTTAGTGACAGAATTTCTTGATTTATGTCCAGTTTTGAAGTTAAGTTCTGAGACTAGCACAGGAAAAACGACTTCACACCAAGCTGAAGATGTAGCTAAGAGTTTCCATTTGACCATGGGATGTTGATAGAAAGAATATTGGTATGGGTTGTCTAAAGGAAAACCCAGGATAAACCAGCCTTTCTTTCTCTCTGTTTACTTTGCCTAAGTTTTCCTCTGGTAACCACACAGAAGAGGACAAAAATGACTTAATTTTGGTTTGTTGAAGCAGTTATGTATAATTGCTGTGCTTCATTCAAATCAAGGTGTCATTTATAATCTCAGGCAAAGTTTAGAAACCATTTGTTGATACTGGATAGAAACTTTCATAAGAATCCGTTCAAATTACTTTCTGATCCATTCTCTGCCTAACTTCTATTTTTTAAAAATAGAAGAGTCACAGAGTAGTGATGATGAAAATATTGAAATTCTGCTGTCTTGAAATCATACTGCTTTGCTTTATTTTGCTATCTTCTTTTTTTTTTTAGTTGTTAAGATTTAGAAGTGAAGTTGATTGCCTCAATGTAGTCAGTAAAACTTTGTAAGATAGGCAAAAAGGATGTATTATGCAATATAATTGTTTAATTTTCTCTGATCAACTCAAGTGTCCTCATTACACAACACTGATTATGTCTAGAGTATCTAGTCGTTGACTTGATTTCTTACAGCAAAATAAGTGGAGTATTAGGATATTTGTGACAATAAATGAGTATTGAAACATTTTGTTTTCCCAATTGGCCTAAATGAAATGCTTGGTAAGGCAATAAAAAAATAGAAAATGTTTGATTTGGGTTAGAAAGGAAGAATAAACAATATACAATCAAAATGACATTATATATTACAAAATCCTGTATAATGCCACTAAATGCATTTAAAATTAGACTAATTTTATTTATGGAGTTAGTGAAGCATTTGATGATAAATTAGGGGATCTGATTCTTGAAGTTATAAAATGATTCAACTCCACTTCATGTGTGCTTAATACTTTGCAAATTACAATGCACTTACACCTATGCTGTAGTTAACATTGTAGCATCAAGCCATGAATAGGGCAATTTTTGTTATAGTCCTAATTCATAGCAGAGGAAAGTATATAAGTTAAATGTTTTGATCAGTGACACGCAACTAGTGGTTGATAGAAAAACTGCAGGACTCCAAGCCCTGTGCTTTTTATTAAAGTAACATTTACAGCATATCCCTCTTTCTCCATCTCTTAGTACTTCTGGGTATACATGAAATAGAATGCAAAACAAGGCACTAAGAGGATTTAATACTAAGAAGCTAATTTGTAAAATATGCAGCTGCAGTATCCACAAAGGACACTCAAATACTAATCACATTGATTAGCATTTAAGTATCAGGGACTCCAGCTTATCCCATTTAGTAAAGGAAAATAATGGCATGTATAGTAAAAATATAGTTTATATTTCAGAACTTATTCATATATAACTTTGGAATATGCATTTCTGATTCACATTTGAATAAGCTAACTTTAATTATCTCATACTCCAGATTGTAATGAGTACGTTTGGCACTTTCATGTAGATTATCCAGAATCATCTCCTCTGCACAGACGGATTACAAAGAATAAGTCAATTTTGCCATGGACTTTGTGGAATATAGCCATTAAATTGGATTACTTATTTCCATGCAAAGATGTATTCATTCTGAATCTTTACATTCTGAGAAAATAAAGTTCATTTGTTTCAAACTTTAAAAAAAATTCTATTTCAATTTGACTAGAATAAATATGAATCTCTTGAAGTTAATTAGATGAATTGGCATCTGGATCAGTTATGACTGTTTCTGGTAATTCAAATGATTAGTACGGTGAGGAAATTAGGATGGTGCTGCTAGAAAATCTAGAGTTGGTGCATATGCAGAATGAGTAAATCCTGTGGCTCAATAATATCAGAGTTTTCATTTTTTTAAAAAAAATTGTTTTTGAGATGGGGTCTCACTCTTCTCTCAGGCTGAAGTGCAGATCTCAGCTCACTGCAGTCTTGACCTCCCAGGCTAAAGTGATCCTCCCATCTCAGCTTCCTGAGTAACACAAGCACATGCCACCACACCCAGCTAATTTTTGTATTTTTTATAAAAACGGGGTTTCACCATGTTGCCCAGGCTGATCTCGAACTCCTTGATTCAAATGATCTGCCCACCTCAGCCTCTGAAGGTACTGGGAACACAGTCATGAGACACCGTGCCAGGCCTCACAGTTTTCATTTCTTTCTGGCTTGGAAATTACATTATCTTATTCTAAGGTTGTTTGCCCTCACAGTACTAGATGGCTACCATCTGTAATCTGAGGAAATAAGCCCTCATTTACAACTAGCCAAGAAAAGAAAACCAGGTTCATAGTTTGTTAAAAAAAGTTCCATTTTTCATTGGTCAGAAAAAATGTCTTCAACTGGGTCCATGAGGGTCTGTCATTCCAGAGAGTCACTCAAAATTTATATGCCACCTGTTAAAGATGGTTGTGATGAAACATACAATGAATTTTAACGTTCCCCAGGCAAATACTGCTTGTAACTGTACATATATACATATATATATATAAAAAATGCTATATACCATGTGTCAAGAATAGTAAAATGCTTTGATACTGATGATTTTAGATCTAGTTTGACTATATGTAATAATAGAGATTGCATGAACCTCATTTATGTATATCAATCAGAGCTCTACTTTGTGGAAAGCGTTAATCTATCCAGAAGAATGACTTCTGCAAAATAGAGAGGACTAAGGGATGCTTGAAAGACAAGTAAAATATTCAGTGTTGCATTTCAGTGGTATGTTAGGAAAATAACTCCTCACATTACAAATTAGATAACCGAAGCAAATCCACTCATTTTTCATACCTAATTTGGTCAATTTTATTTGTGTTTTACACACAAAGGAATAGCTAATGTCTACACTTTTACTAGGAATCAGAGGTGGAAACTTCCTGAGTGGTATATTACCATCATAAAAATGTGGGTCTAGCACTGGATCCTCAGGGCTCAGAGCACAGCTCCAGCTTTTGTATGTGATGTGACCTGGAGCAAGTTGCTAAATTCCTTCTTTTTCCTCATTTTTCATTCCTAAAACAGAGAATATTAAAACAAGGCTGTGAGAAGTTACCTCCTAGGGAAGCTCTAAAGTTTATAATAATTAATATACTTCAAACACTTGGAAAAGTGGTGGTACATATTAAAGGTTAAGTAAATATATGCTATTATGCTTTATACATTGAAGTTAAGCAGCTAACATTATAAATTCATTACCGTGAGGAAAACAAACAAAAATCTCTACAGACATACATCAGATGTTAAGTCCTACACTAAAAAAATAGGCTCAGGAAGTTATTTTATTTATGTGTGTGTGTATGTGTATGTAATGAAAGTTATCAGGTGATCTGGTAATCTGAGAGCTTTATTTTCTTTAATTTCCTTGAAATATTCAGAATTATCACATCAAAATGCCATCATTATGTACAACTAGCAGAAATATATATGAATTGTTTTGTGAAAATATAATGTACTTACATTCTGCTAGCAACCTCTTTCAGTGCAGTAATTTTTTGTAGTAGGGAGTGGCAATGTGGGCTCCTCTAGAAATCTGAGATCAAAACTGTGACCACATTTATTAACACCTTAATCTAATCCATTGCAGTAATCACATGGACCAATATTTGAATTAGCTTAAATATATTTAATGATCTGAATAGCAATTCTCATATTAGAATTTGCAGTAATAAGAAAAGGAATGTTATTTAGCCTTGAAATTGCAGAATACTATCAGTATAATAGATCTTATCTATTTATCTACACAATGCAATTTCTCTCAATATTTAAATAACTTTAAGTTTTAGTGAGTTTTATTGAATTTGGAAGTTGCCCTAAAATTTTAGCTTATACATTTTTATACATTGCTGAATATTTATGACTTTGTAAGGTAAACATAGGAGCTCTATGTGACCATCATGTGTACCCCTTTTGAAGGTACGTTTACCATGAAGACAAACTGATATGTCACCCCTACCTAAGGATAAATGCACATTCTTTTCACTTTACATTCAGTGTAAGTTTTGTTATTGGTTAAAGACATTGAACAGAGAAAATATTCCTTATTGATATAGTGTTCATAGTTCTTACTTACTGTGAGGTCTTCCCTGGCATTTCTATTTCAAGTACTACAAAGCTATCGTTCTCTGTCTCCGGCAGTTAACACAACCCGTAATTATTTTATTTGATTTCTTTTTTTTTTGCTACTAATATATTGAAATGTTGTCTTACTGTATTTTCATTTTGGCACAAAATAATTGCTCAATAAATTCAGATACACCTCCACAATTCTTTATCCATAGCCTTGAGGGCCACATGTATTAATAAGTAAAATATATATATTTTTTAATTTTAGAGATACAAAAGCAAACATGTACCAAATAACACATCCCAGCAGAGTCTGGAGGAATCCCCTGTAATCAAACACAATTGTATTCCTTCAGCAAAACATATGGGTATTCACAAGAGTGAGACCAATAAGAAACCTAGCTATCCTCAAGTCAGTTCAGGTAAGATCAGGTTTTGCTACCAAAATATATCTCGGAAAACTTCATGTTGTCACAATTTGTAGTTTTATCAGTAATGGCTAAAAGCTTTAAAAAAGGAAGAATTAAATACAGAATGTTTAGAATTTTATAAGAAGTGTCATATGAAGCCTTATTAAGTAGAGATGATGAAAATGTTAAATAAAAGAAGTTCGATAGGTTGTGAGCAAGAGGTCATTCATCGAATCTTTTTGAATTTGAGAACATAGTAGAAGTCCTGCACATAGATAAAATCCAGTAAGTAGCTGCAGAATAAACAATGAAAATTAACTCATATCCTGTGCCCATTCTTTGCAATACAATCTTCTCTACATGTATCAACTCATTTAATCCTCATAACCACATGAAGTTAGGTGCTGTTTTTATCCATTTTTCAAATGAGGAAGTGAGCAGGTTATTTCCACCCCCCAAATCATAGCAATACGAGGGGAAATGCTGGGATTCAATGAAGAAAATGTAGCTCCAGAGTCCATGCTCTTAACTATGGAATGATGCTTTACATATTCCCATTATATTGGGCACGTAGTAGCACTTATTAAATATTAGCAGAACTAAATTAAGAAAGTCTAAACTAAACTTTAGTTAGCTTAAACTTAGTAGCTAACTAAACCTGAAACATTACGTTACTATTAGCTTATGGGGCCCAAAGGATTACAGAATATTTTCTAAAGTAGAAAACACAGCTAAATACCTCTAAAACTACTTCTAAGGGCCTTATAATCTTGTGATATTATAAAGACCGATAGATGAATATATTTTGTATGTAACAATGTGACACCCAGCATAGTATAATAAATGGATTAGGCTCAGAACACATACATTCACACAAATGCTTTAAATGGTCAACAGATTGTGATGTAATCCATAATGCTAAAAAATAAAATATTTACTCAAAATAAAATACTCGAATAAACTGCATAGTTTTAATAGTAGCCATTTAACAAAATATTAGAAAAATATGCAAGGTAAGTTGGAGTTGTATACGTTTCTAAAAAGCACTTCAGGCTCTTTTGATAATGTCATTTATTACATCAAAATTTCCTTTCAAACTTTCCTGGCATAGTTTTCAGTTATGTTTTCACTGTTCATTTTTGTTCTCCACATATTCAGCAGAAAATTCAAGAGGAAAAACGTTAGAGAGATTTTAAAAACAATAGAAGATTGAGTAAAATCCAAAACAAATGCAAGACAAAAGTTACTATGCACACTTATGTAACCACTTAGGAAATGCTTTTTGCTCAATCATGAAGTGTAAGCTACCTTTCTGGCCTTGTGCTGTGGATGAAAAAAAATGACATATCCATAAATAGCTAACATCCGCCAAAGGTCTGCCTCTACAAACAAATCTATAATCCATAGTAAAAAAAAGAAAACTGTTAGAGGTACGAGTTTGTAAGCACAGAGAAGACAATGTAATGTAGTAAATTAAGCAAATCAGTGACATTTAAGGCAGATGCTGACGAATGAAAGTAGAGGCCAGTGACCAGGGTGAATGAATGATATTCTACAAGGAATTAGAAGCATAAAACTAGGAAATTCTGAGTTGTTTAGGGAAACACCTGAACACTAGTAGATCCATGAATTTGACTCAACTTCTAACTTCAACACTTATTTAAAAAATTAGTTGAATGCATGTTTTGTAAAATAGAAAATTTTATTAATGACTTATATTTGAATAAAAATTTGACCAGATACAAAATTATAGATTCCATTGCTTTTAAAAAATGTTTTAAACATTTTGCACCAACGTCTGACATACCTATGAAAAGAGCAGATCTTGAAAAATCGGTGTCAGTTGGATTCACATAGCTGGAATACCATCAAGACAATATTGGAGACTGTTAAGTGAGGAATTATGAAGGACAGGTGGAGAATGACCCCTGGTGAGCATTTCCTCAGCCATCTCCCTAAAGCAGACTTTGACAAATATTATAAGGTGTTGCAGAGCAGCTGAAGATGAAGCCCTGACTTGAAAAGTTGAGTGATGATAGTAAAACAAGAAGCACATTATCTACAGTTTTCTGTGAATTTCAGGATATGTTCATTTCCCAGCGATGCTACCATTTTTCTCTCTACCTTACCCCCATTTGTGCTCCCCCTCCACAATTAGGAATTTGAATTTTGAAAACACTGTAAATAGAAGTGTTTTTTTAAAAATCTTTTTTCTGTAATACTATCAGATTTTTCTAAGACAATGAACACAGAGCTAGTTTCTTCCTAAAACCAGAGTAAATACAGAGAAAGAAAAGTATTATTGAATTTAATAACTGAAAATATCATTTCTCCTTATAAATTACCTGTATAACAATGTTTAAACCTTTGCTTGGGTTTATAGGCAACAAATATTCAGGTCTTATTAGTTAAAGGCTGTATACTTGAGAAGGTAATGTTAACCCATCTGAGAGTGACATGAGTTAGCAAAGGACAATGTTATTAAGTTAAATGAATGAAAAAATGTTCACTGGTATAAGAAAAATGTGGTATTACAGATTATAAGTGGTTCAGTGAGATTCAAAAACATGGTTAATAATTTTAGTGAATGAATATTAGATGCAGTATATTTAGGGAGAATCATAAAAGTCTAACTTTTAAATTCATAATAGTGTGGTTTAATTTGATGTAAGAGGCAGCTGAGGAACATGGCAGGATTTGTTTTTTTTAAAGGTCACTAAAGGAATCTTAGGACAGAATTGACAGGCAAACACTTGAAAAGAAAAACTAATCTAAATCCCAAAGGCAAACAACAGAACCTACACGTTGGTAGAATTATTCTTGAAATAATGGATAGGTATCAATAATGACACGTGACATAGCGCTCTTTGTATATCATTTTACTCTCATTGTTCTGGTTCACATATCATGACACTTGACATCTATGAATTGATTGAATAGGAGAAAGAGAGCAGACTGCCTCAAAACGTTGACCTATAATGCCTGGCCAAGTGGGAAGCCAAATTTCCTCCGGTGTCAGGAGGATAATGAGAGCAGGAGGAGGCAGCAGCCACTCATTCGGTTGCAAGAGGGACAACGGAATCCTGTTATTTTTATAATGGCAATCATCACTTTAAAGGGTACTTTTGGGCTATAACTCAGAAAGTTAGTCACTTAATCTCAAAGTTAGGAACCACTCAGAGAGAAAACCACAAAGCAATATTTCCCTGAGAAATAACTTTGCAGGATAATGGAGATATATCATGATTGTATAATCTCAGCTTGTTAATACTGTCTAAACCATGAATTTTTATGCATTCCTTATTTTATGATAGAGCACATTCTCAAACATCTGTAATATACAAATATGACATAATGACAATGAGGCAATATAACTTATTTCTCTTAATTTCGTTTCTCTGGAAAACAGCTACATTCAGGCATTTTCTCCCAGATGATATTGTCTGGTATGCTAATATGTATTTTTTTTTATTATACTTTAAGTTTTAGGGTACATGTGCACAATGTGCAGGCTTGTTACATATGTATCCATGTGCGATGTTGGTGTGCTGCACCCATTAACTCGTCATTTAGCATTAGGTATATCCTCTAATGCTGTCCCCCCCCTCCCCCCAACCCACAACAGTCCCCAGAGTGTGATGTTCCCCTTCCTGTGTCCATGTGTTCTCATTGTTCAATTCCCACCTATGATTGAGAACATATGGTGTTTGGTTTTTTGTCCTTGCGATAGTTTACTGAGAATGATGATTTCCAGTTTCATCCATGTCCCTACAAAGGACATGAACTCATCATTTTTATGACTGCATAATATTCCACGGTATATATGTGCCACATTTTCTTAATCCAGTCTATCGATGTTGGACATTTGGGTTGGTTCCAAGTCTTTGCTATTGTAAATAGTGCCACAATAAACATACGTGTGCATGTGTCTTTATAGCAGCATGATTTATAGTCCTTTGGGTATTTACCCAATAATGGGATGGCTGGGTCAAATGGTATTTCTAGTTCTAGATCCCTGAGGAATCGCCACACTGACTTTCACAATCGTTGGGCTGGTTTACAGTCCCACCAACAGTGTAAAAGTGTTCCTATTTCTCCACAGTCTCTCCAGCACCTGTTGTTTCCTGACTTTTTAATGATTGCCATTCTAACTGGTGTGAGATGGTATCTCATTGTGGTTTTGATTTGCATTTCTCTGATGGCCAGTGATGAGGAGCATTTTTTCATGTGTTTTTTGACTGCATAAATGTCTTTTGAGAAGTGTCTCTTCATGTCCTTTGCCCACTTTTTGATAGGGTTGTTTGTTTTTTTCTTGTAAATTTGTTTGAGTTCATTGTAGATTCTGGATATTAGCCCTTTGTCAGATGAGTAGGTTGTGAAAATTTTCTCCCATTTTGTAGGTTGCCTGTTCACTCTGATGGTAGTTTCTTTTGCTGTGCAGAAGCTCTTTAGTTTAATTAGATCCCATTTGTCAATTTTGGCTTTGGTTGCCATTGCTTTTTGTGTTTTAGACATGAAGTCCCTGCCCATGCCTGTGTCCTGAATAGTATTGCCTAGGTTTTCTTCTAGGGTTTTTATGGTTTTAGGTCTAACATTTAAGTCTTTAATCCACCTTAAATTAATTTTTGTATAAGGTGTAAGGAAGGGATCCAGTTTCAGCTTTCTACATATGGCTAGCCAGTTTTCCCGGCACCATTTACTAAATAGGGAATCCTTTTCCCATTGCCTGTTTTTGTCAGGTTTGTCAAAGATCAGATAGTTGTAGATATGCAGCATTATTTCTGAGGGCTCTGTTCTGTTCCATTGATCTATGTCTCTGTTTTGGTACCAGTATCATGCTATTTTGGTTACTGTAGCCTTGTAGTATAGTTTGAAGTCAGGTAGCGTGGTGCCTCCAGCTTTGTTCTTTTGGCTTAGGATTGACTTAGCGATGCGGGCTCTTTTTTGGTTCCATATGAACTTTAAAGTAGTTTTTTTCCAATTCTGTGAAGAAAGTCATTAGTAGCTTGATGGGGATGGCATTGAATCTATGAATTACCTGGGGCAGTATGGCCATTTTCACGATGTTGATTCTTCCAACCCATGAGCATGGAATGTTCTTCCATTTGTTTGTGTCCTCTTTGATTTCGTTGAGCAATGGTTTGTAGTTCTCCTTGAAGAGATCCTTCACGTCCTTTGTAAGTTGGATTCCTAGGTATTTTATTCTCTTTGAAGCAATTGTGAATGGGAGTTCACTCATGATTTGGCTCTCTGTTTGTCTGTTATTGGTGTATACGAATGCTTGTGATTTTTGTACATTGATTTTGTATCCTGAGACTTTGCTGAAGTTGCTTATCAGCTTAAGGAGATTTTGGGCTGAGACAATGGGGTTTTCTAGATATACAATCATGTCATCTGCAAACAGGGACAATTTGACTTCCTCTTTTCCTAATTGAATACCCTTTATTTCCTTCCCCTGCCTGATTGCCCTGGCCAGAACTTCCAACACTATGTTGAATAGGAGTGGTGAGAGAGGGCAGCCCTGTCTTGTGCCAGTTTTCAAAGGGAATGCTTCCAGGTTTTGCCCATTCAGTGTGATATTGGCTGTGGGTTTGTCATAGATAGCTCTTATTATTTTGAGA
>NW_026652292.1:45575895-45753455 GCF_009828535.3 Hylobates moloch | reverse complement strand
TCTCAAAATAATAAGAGCTATCTATGACAAACCCACAGCCAATATCATACTGAATGGGCAAAAACTGGAAGCATTCCCTCTGAAAACTGGCACAAGACAGGGCTGCCCTCTCTCACCGCTCCTTTTCAACATAGTGCTGGAAGTTCTGGCCAGAGCAATGAGGCAGGAGAAGGAAATAAAGGGTATTCAATTAGGAAAAGAGGAAGTCAAATTGTCCCTGTTTGCAGATGACATGATTGTATATCTAGAAAACCCCATTGTCTCAGCCCAAAATCTCCTTAAGCTGATTAGCAACTTCAGCAAAGTCTCAGGATACAAAATCAATGTACAAAAATCACAAGCATTCTTGTACACCAATAACAGACAAACAGAGGGCCAAATCATGAGTGAACTCCCATTCACAACTGCTTCAAAGAGAATAAAATACCTAGGAATCCAACTTACAAGGGATGTGAAGGACCTCTTCAAGGAGAACTACAAACCACTGCTCAATGAAATAAAAGAGGATACAAACAAATGGAAGAACATTCCATGCTCATGGGTTGGAAGAATCAATATCGTGAAAATGGCCATACTGCCCAAGGTAATTTATAGATTCAATGCCATCCCCATCAAGCTACCAATGACTTTCTTCACAGAATTGGAAAAAACTACTTTAAAGTTCATATGGAACCAAAAAAGAGCCCGCATCGCCAAGTCAATCCTAAGCCAAAAGAACAAAGCTGGAGGCATCACGCTACCTGACTTTAAACTATACTACAAGGCTACAGTAACCAAAACAGCATGGTACTGGTACCACAACAGAGACATAGATCAATGGAACAGAACAGAGCCCTCAGAAATGATGCCACATAGCTACAACTATCTGATCTTTGACAAACCTGACAAAAACAAGAAATGGGGAAAGGATTCCCTATTTAATAAATGGTGCTGGGAAAACTGGCTAGCCATATGTAGAAAGCTGAAACTGGATCCCTTCCTTACACCTTATACAAAAATTAATTCAAGATGGATTAAAGACTTATATGTTAGACCTAAAACCATTAAAATCCTACAAGAAAACCTAGGCAATACCATTCAGGACATAGGTGTGGGCAAGGACTTCATGTCTAAAACACCAAAAGCAATGGCAACACAAGCCAAAATCGACAAATGGGATCTCATTAAACTAAAGAGCTTCTGCACAGCAAAAGAAACTATCATCAGAGTGAACAGGCAACCTACAGAATGGGAGAAAATTTTTGCAACCTACTCATCTGACAAAGGGCTAATATCCAGAATCTACAATGAACTCAAACAAATTTACAAGAAAAAAACAAACAACCCCATCAAAAAGTGGGCAGAGGACATGAACAGACACTTTTCAAAAGAAGACATTTATGCAGCCAAGAAACACATGAAGAAATGCTCATCATCACTGGCCATCAGAGAAATGCAAATCAAAACCACAGTGAGATACCATCTCACACCAGTTAGAATGGCCATCATTAAAAAAATCAGGAAACAACAGGTGCTGGAGAGGATGTGGAGAAATAGGAACAGTTTTACACTGTTGGTGGGACTGTAAACTAGTTCAACCATTGTGGAAGTCAGTGTGGCGATTCCTCAGGGGTCTCGAACTAGAAATACCACTTGACCCAGCCATCCCATTACTGGGTATATACCCAAAGGACTATAAATCATGCTGCTATAAAGACACATGCACACGTATGTTTATTGCGGCACTATTCACAATAGCAAAGAGTTGGAACCAACCCAAATGTCCAACAACGATAGACTGGATTAAGAAAATGTGGCACATATACACTATGGAATACTATGCAGCCATAAAAAATGATGAGTTTGTGTCCTTTGTAGGGACATGGATGAAACTGGAAAACATCATTCTCAGTAAACTATCGCAAGGACAAAAAACCAAACGCCGCATGTTCTCACTCATAGGTGGGAGGACGACAGGAGAACATCCTCTGGGACTGTTATGGGGTGGGGGGGGGGAGGGGGAGGACACATTAGAATACACCTAATGTAAAAGATGTTAAAAAAAAAAAAAGGGGCTATGTCCAAAGCACATGTACAAAAAAGGAAAATGAATTGCTTTTTGCTTTTTTAAACATCTTTAAGCACATTCCCAATTATTTTCTATTTCCTTAAAAAAGTCACTTATATACATATAAGAAAAGCTTCTTATATAGGATCAATATATTTTATTGATGCATAATAATTTCACATATTTATGGAGTACATATGGTATTTTGATACATATATACAATTTGTAATAATCAAGTCTGAGTATTTAAGATATCCATCGCGTGAAAAATTTATCATTTCTTTGTGTTGGGAACATTTCCAATATTTTCTTCTAGCCATTTTGAAATATAGTGTAAATTATTAATAACTGTATTCACCCTACTATGCTATCGAACACTAGAACTTACACCTTTTATCTAGCTGCATGTTTGTACCCATTACATCCCAACCCCACCCTTGCAAGTCTCTGATAATCAACTTTATACTCTTTACCTCAATGAGATGAGATTTTTAGCTTCCACATATGAGTGACAACACACAATATTTGTCTTTCTGTGCCTGGCTTATTTCACTTAACATATGACTTCCAGTTCCATTCAAGTTATTGAAAATGCAGCATTGTTTTTCTTTTTAGGATTTAGTAGTATTCCGTTGTGTATACTTACTACATTCTCTATCCATTCATCTACTGATGAATACTTAGGTTGACTCCATATCTTGGTTACTGTGAATAATGCTGCAATAAATACGGGAGTGCAGATGTCTCCTCAGCATACTGATTTCCTATCTTTTGGATATATATGCAGTAGTGGAATTGCTGGATCATGTGGTAGTTCTATTTATAGTTTTGTGAGAAACCTCTGTACTCTTTTCCATAGTAGTTATACTGATTTATATTACCACCAATCATGTAGGAATGTATGATGTCCCCTTTCTCCACATCTTTTTCAGCATTTGCTATTTTTTTGCGTTTCTTATAATAGCCATTCTAATTGGGGCAAAATGATATCTTACGGTGGTTTTGAGTTGCATTTTTCTGATGATTAGCAATGTTGAACATTTTTCTATATACCTGTTGGTCATTTATACATCTTCTTTTGAGAAATGTCTATTTATATTCTCTGCCCACTTATTAACAGCAGTATTTTTTGTTCCTGATGAGTTGTTTGAGTTCCTTGTATATTCTGGATATTAGTTCCTTGTTAGATGATTAGTCTGCAAATATTTTCTTCCATTCTACAGGATGTCTTTTCACTGTGCTGATTTTTTCCTCTGTTATACAGAGGCTTTTGAGTTTAATATAATGCCATTTGTTCCTTTTTGGTTTTGTTTCCTGTCCTTGTGAAGTCCTAGCCATAAAATATTTGCTTAGACTAATATCCTAAAGTGTTTCCTTTACATTTTATTCAAGCAGTTGTATAGGTTTTAACCTTATGTTTAAATTTTTAATCCATTTTTAATTGATTGTTGTATGTGGTAAAACATAAGGGTCTAGTTTCATTCTTTGGCAAATGGATATAAAGCTTGAGAAACACCATTTGTTAAAGAAGGTGTGCTTTCCCAAATGTGTATTTCTGGCAGCTGTGTCAAAAGTCAGTTGGCTGTAAATACTTGAACTTATTTCTGTGTGCTCTTTTCTATCCCATTGGTCTGTGTATCTGTTTTACTGTGTTGTACTGGCTACTAAAACTTTGTAGTATATTTTAAAGTCAGGTAGAGTGATGCCTCTAGGGATTTTCTCTCTTTGCTCAGGATTGTTTTGCTTATCTGATGTCTTTTGTGGCCTATACAAATTTTAATTTAGCTTTTTTTCCTATTCCTCTGAAGAATATCATTGGTACTTTGATAGGGATTGATTTGAATATGTAGATCGCTATGGCTAGTATGGTCACTTTAGAAGTATCTACTCTTTTGGTTCTTGAGCATAAGATGTCTTTGAATTTGTTTGTGGCCTCTTAAATTTCTTTCATTAGTGTTTTATGGTTTTTAAGGGTGTTTTACCTCTCTGATTAAATTTACTTCTAGATATTTTGTTGGGTAGCTATTATCAAAATGATTATTTTCTCAATTTCTTTTTCAGCTCATTCTTTATTGGTCCACAGAAACACTACAGATTTTTATATGTTGATTTTTTTTTTTTTTTTTGTCTGGCAACTTTACTGAATCTGTTAGTTCTAAGCATATTTAGGTGGAGTTTTTAGGTATTTCTATGTATAAGATCATGTCATCTACAGAGAGAAATCATTTGACTTTCTTTTTTTAAATTTAGATACCTTTTATTTTTTTCTCTTGCCTGATTTCTCTGGCTTAGAATTGAGTATTATATTGAATAGGAATGTGGAAAGTGGGCATCCTTGCTTGCTCTTGCTCTTAGAGGTAAGGCTTTCAGCTTTTCCCATGCATTATAATGCTATTGGTTGGTTTGTCATATATGGCCTTTGTTATATTGAGGTATGTTCCTTTTATGCCTAGTTTGTTAAGAGTATTTACTATGAAGAGCTGCTGCAGTTTATCAAACAATTTTTCTTCATTTATTGAAATGAGAATTTGATATTTTCCCCTTTTTTCTGTTGATAAGATGTATCACACTTTTTGATTTGGATAGCTGAACTATCCTAACATCCATGGGATAAATCCCATTTGATCATGGTGTATTATCTTTTTGATGTGTTGTTTGGTTTGGTTTACAAGTATTTTATTGATGATTTTATATTAATGTTGACCAGTGATGTTGGCCTGTAGTTTTTGTTGTTGCTATGTTCTTGTATGACTTGATAGGGTAATGTTGTCCTCATACAATTAATTAGAAAGAGTTCTCTCATCTTCAACTGTTTAGAACAGTTTGAGAATAATTAGTGTTACTTCTTTATTAATTTGGTAGAATTCAGCAGACAACCAATTCAATTTTGTGCTTTTCTTTCTTGGGAGACTTCTTATTACTGATTCAATCTGGTTACATATAATTGATTTGTTCACATTTTCTATTTCTTTCTGGCTCAGTCTTGGAAGGTTGACTGTGTCTAGGAGCTTCTCAGTTTTCTCTAGGTTTTCCAATTTGTTAGCCTACAGTTGTTCACAATAGTCTATAATGATCCTTTGTATTTCTGTGGTGTCAACTGTAATGCCTTTTTTTTCTCTTTTGATTTTATTTATTTGGGTCATCTCCTCTTGGTTAATCTAGCTGGCAGTTTGTTGATTTTATATTTTTAAAAGACAACTTTTTGTTTTATTAATACGTTGCATTTTTTAGTCTCTGTTTTGATTAGTTCTGCTCTGATTTGAATTATTTTTTTCCTTCTACTAATTTTGGGATTGGTTTGTTCTTGCTTTTCTAGTTCCTTGAGATGCATTATTGGGTGTTTTATCTGAAATTCTTCTTTATTGATGTAGGAATTTATTGATATAAAGTTCCCTTCTTAATTATTGTTTTCTTAAATAGGTTTTCCGTGCATTTGCTCATCTCTTCTCTTTCCAGAACTCTGCAAATTTGAACACTTGATTGCTTTATGATATCTCATATGTCATGTAGATTTTCTTCATTCATTTTTAGACTTTTTTATCTGACTGGGTTATTTCAAAAGGCCTGTTTCCAAGTTCAGGAATTTTTTTCTTTATTTGAAATAGTCTATTTTGAAATTTTCAATTGTATTACTTATTTCATTCTTTGAATTCTTCTGTTCCAGGTTTTCCATTTATTTCTTTATTTAGGATATATACCTCTATGCTGATTTTTCCCCTGATTTCTATTATCAGTGTTTTCTTGTATCTCACTGTTTCTTTAATATTATTATTTTGAAGGCCTTTCATAGATTTCCTTTCCTTTGGAATCTGTTACTGATAATTATTGTATTCATTTGAAGGTGTTTTATTTTCTTGCTTTTTTATATTTCTTGTGTCATTATGTTGACATATGTGCATCTGGTATAACAGTTACTTCTCATTTTGTTCATTGGCTTTTGTAGTGAAAGACTTTTCTATAGATGTATCTATAGTTTTGGTTGGGTAGGGTGCTTTGGCTTTGATTCTGGGTGCGCATGGTAGTGTAGTCTCTATATAATTTCTTTGTAGTCAATAGTGGCATCTGTGAGTTCCTCAGAGATTTAGGCAGCTGTGGTTGTTAGTGAAAGCTGTGTTGAGGCTTTGTTGGGCATCAGAACAGCAGATGAGCTGGTCCTTTGGCTCCCATGGTGGCGGCAGTGGGCCAATAGTGCTGATTCTAATGCAACCACATGGTGTTTGTGGGCACTGGTGATGGCAGGTTCAATCAGGTGGGTCTTTGGGCCTTCAGGTGGTATGCTCAGGTGCCAACAGTGATGGTTGCAGCAGTGAGTCAGCCCTTGAGACATGACTGGCATGCATGGGCACAAATGGTGGCAGGGGTAAGCTGGGTGGTCCAGAATCCAGGTCCCCAGGAAGTGTGAATGGGCATCAGCAGCAGGCATGCTGGGCCCACCCTTATACCTCTGGTCAGCATGCCTGTTCACCAATAGCTACAGGCAAGGCAGGCCCATCCCCAAGGCCCTGGATGGCATGCTTCAGTGAAAAAAATGGGCAGAGTGGACTTGTCTTCATGTACCCAAAAGACATATGTAGGCTCCAGAGGTGGCAAGTAGGGTGGGTTGAACCCCAGGTCCCCCAATGACACATATGAATGCCAGCAGCTGTAAATGTATGTGGGGCAGATCTGGCATCAGGCCCCCAGAAAGTTTACATGGGGTCTAGTGGTGGCAAGTAGGGCAGATCAATTTATAGGTCCCTGGACAGCATGCTTGCTTGCCAGTATCAACTGCAAGTGAGCACAATGGGCATGTCTTCAGGCCCCAGGATGGCACACAGGTGAACCAGTCCTCCGGCTCTTTGAAGGCATTTGTAGGTGCATGGCGGCCCTGTAGCCAAAGGGTGATTGGGTCACTTTCAGTAGCAGCAGCCCCAAGTGGGCAGCTCTTAGGCTCTGGGGAGTAAACATTTTGGCTTCTTTAGTGCTGGAGGCAGACTCCCTGGTGTGATGCACTGCAATGCTCTTTTTCTGAGGCATAAAACACCACATGTGCCAGAGTCCTGGGGATCTTGTCTCATCACTGGGTCCAGCAAGCATCCTGATGCTGCAGCTCTGTGAGTGGATATGGGGGATATCAACAGTGCTCTAGGGATGTGGAGATTGAGGAACAGTTAGGCTCCCAGGAAGAATATAGTCTGTTGGAGGCTGCGCTCTGAAAATGGCACTCTGATGCAGCTGCTTGGATCGGGGGTGTGAGGGACCCAACCTGAACTCGTCTTAGAACAACGCCATCACCTGGACTCCCTACAGTTCTCTATACTAGTCTCAGGGTACATAAGGGCCCTAGGGGGCTCTTCTATGGCTAGAATTTTGGGAATCTGTGGTGAGAATATAAGCCACTGGGAATCTCTCGTCTTTTCCTCACAATGGAGAGCTCCTCCTGGCTCTGAGCTGATTCTGACCTGTAACTGCTGTTTTGCTTCCTCTCTTTCTGTGTCTCAGAGGTTCCCTGTCACTTCCCTGCTGAATCCCAATGTTTCCTCTTGGCTGCTCAAATTGATGTGTTGTTATCTACTGACGGTTTTGGTTCTTCTTTGTGGAGAAGGAAAGTACTGGGTGCATCCAATCAGATTTCATGAAGCCTAGAACCTTAGGATCATTACTTTTGACTTACAAGAAATCAAAAACAATTTTAGTTTGCTTATTTGCAATATTATATTACAGTGAAAATAGAATGACTACAGCTGGCCAGGCGCGGTGGCTCACGTCTGTAATCCCAGCACTTTGGGAGGCCGAGGCGGGAAGATAACGAGGTCAGGAGATGAGACTATCCTGGCTAACATGGTGAAACCCCGTCACTACTAAAAATACAAAAAAATTAGCCGAGTGTGGTGGCGGGCGCCTGTAGTCCCAGTTACTCAGGAGCTGAGTCAGGAGAATGGTGTGAACCCGGGAGGTGGAGATTGCAGTGAGCTGAGATCGCGCCACTGCTCTCCAGCCTGGGTGACAAAGAGAGACTCCGTCTCAAAAAAAAAAAAAAAAAAAAAAAGAATGACTACAGCTGTAGGAAGTAATAATAGTAGAGAAATTTAGAGACAAATAGAATTTTTTTTAATACTTTAAGTTCTGGGGTACATCTGCAGAATGTGCAGGTTTGTTACATAGATATACATGTGCCATGGTGGTTTGCTGCACTCATCAACCTGTCATCTACATTAGGTATTTCTCCTATGTGATCCCTCCCCTAGCCCCTCACCCCACGACAGGCCCCATTGTGTGATGTTCCCCTCCCTGTGTCCATGTATTCTCATTGTTCAACTCCCACTTATGAGTGAGAACATGTGGTGTTTGGTTTTCTGTTCCTATGTTAGTTTGCTGAGAATGACGGTTTCCAGCTACATCCATGTCCCTGCAAAGGACATGAACTCATCCTTTTTTTATAGTTGCATAGTATTCCATTGTGTATATGTACCACATTTTCTTTATCCAGTCGACCATTGATGAACATTTGGGTTAGTTCCAAGTCTTTGCTATTGTGAATAGTGCTGCAATAAACATATGTGTGCATGTGTCTTTATAGTAGAATAATTTATAATTCTTTGGGTATATACCCAGTAATGAGATTGCTGGGTCAAATGGTATTTATGATTCTAGATCCTTGAGGAATCTCCACACTGTCTTCCACAATGGTTGAACTAATCCACACTCCCCCCAACAGTGTAAAAGCATTCCTATTTCTATACATACTTTCCAGGATCTGTTGTTTCCTGACTTTTTAATTTATAGCACTAAATGCCCACAGAAGACAGCAAGAGAGATACAAAATCGACACGCCAACATCACAATTAAAAGAACTAGAGAAGCAAGATCAAACAAATTCAAAAGTTAACAGAAGACAAGAAATAACTAAGATCAGAGCAGAACTAAAGGAGATGGAGACCCAAAAAGCCCTTCCAAAAATCAGTGAATCCAGGAGCCGTTTTTTTGGAAAGATTAACAAAATAGATAGACTACTAGCCAGACTAACAAAGAAGAAAAGAGAGAGGAATCAAATAGGCACAATAAGAAATGATAACAGGGAGATCACCACTAATCCCAGAGAAATACAAACTACCATCAGAGAATACTATAAACACCTCTATAAAAATAAACTAGAAACTCTAGAATAAATGGATAAATTCCTGGACACATACACCCTTCCAAGACTAAGCCAGGAAGAAATTGAATCCCTGAATAGACCAATAACAAGTTCTAAAATTGAGGCAGTAATTAATAGCCTACCACCCAATAAAGCCAAGGACCAGACAGATTCACAGCCGAATTCTACCAGAAGTACAAAGAGGAGTTGGTTCCATTCCTTCTAAAACGATTCCAAACAATATGAAAAGAGAGAATCCTCCCTAACTCATTTAAGAGGTCAGCATCATCCTGATACCAAAATGTGACAGAGACACAACAAGAAAGGAAAATTTCAGGCCCATATCCCTGATGAATATCAATGTGAAAATCCTCAATAAAATACTAGCAACCCGAATACAGCAGCACATCAAAAAGTTTATCAACCACGATCGAGGCGGCTTCATCCCTGGGATGCAAGGCTGGTTCAACATATGCAAATCAAGGAATGTAATCCATCACATGAACAGAATCAATGACAAAAAACACTTAATTATCTCAATAAATGCAGAAAAGGCCTTCAATAAAATTCAACACCGCTTCATGCTAAAAACTGTCAATAAACTAGGTATTGATGGAACACATCTCAAAATAATAAGAGCATTTATGACAAACACACAGCCAGCATCAAACTGAATGGGCAAAAGCTGGAAGCATTCCCTTTGAAAACTGGCACAAAACAAGGATGACCTCTCTCACCAGTCCTATTCAACATAGTATTTGAAGTTTTGTCAGGGCAATCAGGCAAGAGAAAGAAATAAACCGTATTCAAATAGGAAGAGAGGAAGTCAAATTGTCTCTGTTTGCAGATGACATGATTGTATACTTAGAAAACCCCATCGTCTCAGCCCCAAATCTCCTTACACTGATAAGCAACTTCAGCAAAGTCTCAGGATACAAAATCAATGTGCAAAAGTCACAAGCATTCTTATACACCAATAACAGACAAACAGCCAAATCATGAGTGAACTCCCATTCACAATTGCTACAAAGAGAATAAAATACCTAGGAATGCAACTTACAAGGGTGGTGAAGGACCTCTTCAAGGAGAACTACAAACCACTGCTCAAGGAAATAAGAGAGGACACAAACAAATGGAAAAACATTCCATGCTCATTGCTGGGAAGAATCAGTAACATGAAAATGGCCATACTGTCCAAAGTAATTTATAGATTTAATGCTATCTCCATCAAGCTACTACTGACTTTCTTCACAGAATTAGAAAAAACTACTTTAAATTTAATATGGAACCAAAAAAGAGTCCATATAGCCAACACAATCCTAAGCAAAAAGAACAAAGCTGGAGGCATCACACTACCTGACTTCAAACTATACTAAGGCTGCAGTAACCAAAACAGCATGGTACTGGTACCAAAACAGATATATAGACCAATGGAACAGAACAGAGCCCTCAGAAATAATGCCACGCATCTGCCACCACGTGATCTTTGACAAACCTGATAAAAACAAGTAATGGGGAAACAAGTAATAAATGGTGTTGGGAAAACTGGCTAGTCACATATGGAAAACCGAAACTGGACTTCTTCCTTATACTTTATACAAAAATTAACTCAAGTTGAATTGAAGACTTAAACATAAGACCCAAAACCATAAAAACCCTCAAAGAAAACCTAGGCGATACCTTTCAGGACACAGTCATGGGCAAAGACTTCATGATGAAAAAGCCAAAAACAATTGCAACGGAAGCCAAAATTGACAAATGGGATCTAATTAAACTAAACAGCTTCTGCACAGTGGAAGAAACTATCATCAGAGTGAACAGGCAACCTATAGAATGGCAGAAAATTTTTGCAATCTATCCATCTGACAAAGGTCTAATATCCAGAATCTACAGGGAACTTAAACAAATTTACAAGAAAAAAACAACCCCATCAAAAAGTGGGCAAAAGTATGTTGGCTGCATAAATGTCTTCCTTTGAACAAACATATGAAAAAAAGCTCATCATCACTAGTCATTAGAGAAATGCAAATCAAAACCACAATGAGATACCATCTCACGCCAGTTAGAATGAATGGCGATCATTAAAAAGTAAGAATTTTTAAAAATAAGTAAGACCACATACATGAAGGGAGAATCAGAGAAAAAATGTATTGCGAAGCTGAGACTTTGCAACAAAGGCTAAATGAGTTCCCAATATTCCTAATTTGCATATTTATCAGTATTAAAAAATACTGTAAGTACTTGGAATTATAGAAAGACCTCAAAATATGTTTGTATATTAATTAAGACAAATGTCTGGCTAACTATTTAAGATAAGTATTGTATACATTCCTAACACTATTCCCCAAATCTCTTAAATTTGAGTAAGAAAGTGTCACTGCATAGCACCTGCACGTTGTGCACATGTACCCTAAAACTTAAAGTATAATAAAAAAAAAAGAAAGTGTCACTGTATGTGTACTTGCAGAAATTATGCAAGCCATCCATTTTTTTTTGTGGTGCCCTCAAATGGTATGTTAGTTGTTATGAGAAAAAAGCTCAGATGAGACACAACAATCCTGGATAAACGATTATTTGCATGTGTGCGTGCGTGTGTGTGTGTGTGTGTGTGTTTTAAGAAGTTTCCTCCTTGAAACCCAGAACTGATCAAGACAAATGTGCATGAGAAATTCAGAGCCTTTGGAAAAGCAGAGAACAAGACTAAAATAATCCGCAATATTTTAAATTTAAAATGAAGATTATCTTCGTTGAATCAAGGTGTCATTGATGAAGTCTACTGATACTAAAGAACGAAAGAGGGAAATGTATAGTTGTGATGGTTAGCTGGATTAAAACAAATGTTCTGAAACAAGTATTATCAAAAACAAGTTTTATCAGAAGTGGGCCAGTATCTGAATAGAGTATTGGAAGATAATATGAATGAAGCTAAAATGCTCTTGAAACCAAATTACACTGGCATGCCAGGTAGTAAGAAATAATGATTGAGCAAGAGTCAGCTAAGACAGTTCACTACTGGAACATTTAAATTGCAACCTGAAATGTAGCCTTATGAGATAACAGATTCTAAGAAAGGAAGAGAAAAAAATTCCACTTAGACAAATATAATAAAAAGTACCTTACAAAAAAAAAAAAGGGTGTACCATAGTCTTCTCAAAATAATGAATCACAAGGAAGAATTGTACATACATCTGTAAAGACTTCAGAAGAATACCGTTTAAGAATTATCTTGTCAGGAAAGTTGAGTAAAATAAGCAAATATTTTTAAATTAGCTAGAAGTCTTGGAATATAGAATAATCTCTTATTAGAAATATAAATCCATCCAAAAAGAAGACAAGGTAAAAGAATCATCGAGTACTGTGTCCATTTAGGTTTACTAATGAGCCAAGGCGTAAGTGAAGAACAGTGGAAAAAATAAGATTGCAGATAAATACGGTGATTGACTCAACTTTTTTTTAATGCAAAGGTAAAATAATCAAATAAAAATTATTAATTCAAAAACGGTATTAAGACAAGTATTGGTCAGGTGTGATGGCTCACTCCTGTAATCTCAGAACTTTGGGAAGCCGAGATGGGTGGATCACTTGAGCCTAGGAGATCAAGATGAGACTGGGCAACATGGCAAAACCCCGTCACTACTAAAAAATACAAAAAAATTAGCGAGGTGTGGTGGTGCACACCTGTAGTCCCTGGTACTCTGGAGGCTGAAGTAGGAGGATCACTGGAGCCTGGGAGGTCAAGGCTGCAGTGAGCTGTGATTGCACCACTGCAGTTCATCCTAGTTGAGAGAGTGAGCCTCTGTCTCAAAAAAAAAAAAAAAAAAGTATTTGTTAGATTGTTGAGCAATCTTTACTCACAATATTCAAAGAAATAAGTACATTCATTAAAAGAATGAAAAGGTAAAACAAAGTAAACCTAGACCACAGATGAAAAAAGTAGAATAAAAGGAAAAATAACTTGTAGAAATAAAAAGCATGAGATTATAATTTATTTATTTATTTTTTGAGACAGAGTCTCACTCTATCACCCAGGCTGGAGTGCAGTGGCACAATCTCGGCTCACTGCAACCTCCGCCTCCCAGGTTCAAGCGATTCTCCTGCCTCAGCCTCCTGAGTAGCTGGGATTACAGGCATGAGCCACCATGCCTGGCTAATTTTTGTATTTTTAGTAGAGACGGGATTTCACAGTGTTGGTCAGGCTGGGCTCAAACACATGACCTCGTGATCTGCCCGCCTCGCCCTCTCAAAGTGCTGGGATTACAGGCGTGAGCCGCCATACCCAGCCTATAAATGTTTTTGAATGATACACATGAAGATACATTCCATCTAACAATGAAGGAAACAGAAAATACTCAACAAGGAGGGTTTAAGACAGTGATTGAGATAGTCATAGTATAATTGACACAGCTGGAAGAGTAATGGTTATAAATCACAATGAATTAAGGGAAATTAGAAAATGCAAGAACCACGTGAAGGCTTCATTAATTACATTATCTTGTTCTAGCAGTAAAGAAAGATTTTCACAGAAACTAGAATTAGGACCTTATATAGGGTTACTGTATATTGTGACTGCTTAGAGACAATCACATTTACCCTTGTTTTCCCAAAGACATTTAAATAGCTCCCCTTTCCTATTTATTCTGAGAAAAAAAAAAAAAAAAAAACAGTTTGGATGATAAATTTGATTGTTACCCTACCCATAAAGGGCATCGGAAAATAGTTATCCTCCTCGAAAGAAGTAACAGGGGTTGCCAGTGGTTTACAGAGACCCTCCAATTATTGCAAGTATAAAAATTACTTGCTTTTATTTATTAGAGAATGTAATAAGTAGTATAGAATAACAAACATTGAATGTATTTCATTATTCAGTTTTCCAAAAGATATTCATTTTATTAAAGTTATTTTCTTCTCTCTCCATCATTAAACATGTACTAATTTTGAGATGTATAACCAATTGTTGTTGTTTTTGTAGTTTTTTGACATAGAATCTCACTCTGTCACCCAGGCTGGAGTACAGTGGTGTGATCAGAGCTCACTTCAGCCTTGACCTCCTGGGCGGAGGTGATCCTCACACCTCAAGCTCCCAAGTAGTTGGGACCACAGGCACATACCACCACACCCTGCTAATTATTTTGCATTTTTCAGTAGAGATGCCACGTTGCCCAGGCTGGCCTCAAACTCCTTGGTTCAAGCAATTCTCCCATCTCAGCTTCCCAAAGTGCTGGGATTATAGACAATAACTAATGCTGTTTAGTCAAATTCATCAAACTCTGGGACACTATTACATATCACCCAGTCATTCTGGCTTTGAGGCTGAATGTAGTAACCTCAGACCTTCTAAGGTAAGGTTAGGTTCTGGGGAGAGTATACATATATTTTCTACAAGACTGGGCATTTTTGAAATTGTACCAATAAGAAAAAGTACATCTATGGAATGTAGTTGCTAAAACGTGTGACTATGTTTAGCACCAGTATTTCCTTTGATGTGCACAATTTCATTACCAATTCTTACGGTGGAGGGGAAGGTGACTCAACCACTTTCTCCAGGGTCTATCCACCAGGAAAGTTACTGATCATGTTGAATTCATGATCTAACACTCTTAAATAAAGTCATTATTTCTGGCTTGATGTTTCTTTGGCCACTGTATTAGAGTTCTCCAGAGAAACGGAACCAATAAAATACATAGATGAATATCTATATATGAAACCATTTATCATAAACATTGGCTGATGAGATTATGGAGGCCCAGAATTCCCACAGTCTGCCATGGTATGATCTAGTCTAACTCCAAAGACAGTGGTACAATTTAGTCCAAGTCTGAAGGCCTGAGAACCAAAGGAACTCACATTCAAGGGCAGGAGAATGGATGTTCTATCCACAGGTTAGAAAGCAAATTCACCCTGCTTCAACCTTTTTTATCTATTCTGGCCCTGAATTGCAGGATGCCCACTCACACTGGCAAGGGCACTCTTTATTTAGTCTGCCAATTAAAATGCTAATCTCATCCAGAAACATCTTCGTAAATACACCAAAAATAATATTTTACCAGATTTCTGGGCATCCGTTAGCTCAGTCAAGCTGATACATAGAATTCACCACCACGGCAACTGTGTTATCAATTTGCATTAAGTTATTTTCCTACAATGAGAACAGTTGTCCTCAACAAGATGCTGACCACAGAAGAGAGCAGAGCCAGAAATATCAAAGGGATTTGGAGTTTTTTTTTTTTTTTTTTTTTTTTGAGATAGAGTCTTGCTCTGTCACCCAGGCTGGAGTGCAGTGATGCGATCTTGGCTCACTGCAACCTCTGCCTCCCAGGTTCAAATGGTTCTTGGGCCTCAGCCTTCCGAGTAGCTAGGATTACAGGAATGTACCATCATGCCCTGCTAATTTTTGTATTTTTTGAGAGTGATGGGATTTCATCACGTTGGTCAGGCTGGTCTCCAACTCCTGACCTCAAGTGATCTGCCTGCCTTGGCCTATCGAAGTGCTGGGATTACAGGCCTGAGCCTCCATGCCCGACCTGGAGTCTTTTCAAAATAAACGTGAAGATCATCTTGCCCTAAGTCTTTTTCTCATTTTGCAAGCCAATATATTCCCCCAAATTTGAAAAAAAGAAATCAGTAGATTTTCTGCTACTTCCAAGTAAGAGCATCCTAAAAGAGAAACTGGAAATGCCAATGAATATTATTTGCATTTTGTTAGAGTGGAGTTAAAGATTTTGGAAATATTGTGATCTAGTAAGAGAAATCGTAACAAGCCTGCACACATACCACTCAAATTCAAAGTTGAAAAAAGAAGTTCTGACCAATTTGATAATAGAGTTGTTATAATTTACTGCTTTTACTTTGATCAATTTTTCTTTTTTTGTTTTTTAATATCTTGAATCTATATTCTTACATACCCACAGATTCATGTTTTATATTTTCTTAACAAATGTTCCATGTCTGTTCAACCTGGGCCATTTGATCACCTGTTTGTATGTGAGTGTGTGTGAGCCTGTGCCAACAGATATTTTTAATTTAATTATAAAACACATATAGACCTACTAGCTTTCCATTTTTAATATTCGCCAGGTACATCTTACTTGTACACTTATTGTATAACCTAATAAAATTATGTTTGTTTCTTAAAAACAGCAGATACATTTTGAAATTGAGATTTAACCTATATAAAATAAAATGCACTCATTTTAAGTTCAATGCATTATAAAAAATGTCATGCCTTATAATTACTTCCACAGTTAAGTATAGGAAGTTGCATTACACTAAGTACTGCCTTATTTTTCTTTTTTCTTTTCTTTTTTTTTTTTTTTTTTTGAGACTGAGTCTTGCTCTGTTGCCCAGGCTGGAGTACAGTGGCGCGATTTCAGCTCACAGCAAGCTCTGCCTCCCAGGTTCACGCCATTCTCCCGCCTCAGCCTCCCAAGTAGCTGGGACTACAGGCGCCTGCCACCGCGCCCAGCTAATTTTTATTTTTTTTGCATTTTTAGTAGAGACGGGGTTTCACCGTGTTAGCCAGGATGGTCTCAATCTCCTGACCTCGTGATCTGCCCGCCTTGGCCTCCCAAAGTGCTGGGATTACAGGCCTGAGCCACCGCGCCTGGCCAGTACCCCCTTATTTGTCTCACGATTACAGCAGAATGTTACTTATATTCTTTCTGTGGATAAAGATTATTTTTGTGTGTTCAAAATTTCATTAACCAGAATTATACAGTGTGTATTTTTCTTATTTATGTTCTTCATTCTGTCTAATATTTTTGAGATTCATTTCTATGATCACACACATCAGTAGTTCACTGTTTTTATTGCTCGATAATATTTCATTGTTTGGCTATCCCATATTTTTAAAATTTATTCACCTGTAATGAATATTGAAGTTGCTTCTGCTTTGGAGCTGTTATAAATAAAGTGGCTATGAACATTCATAAAAATGTTTTTCTGTAGACATATAATTTTAATTCTCTTGTATAAATACTAAGGAGTGAAATCAATGAGACATATTGTAAATATATATTTATCTTTAAAATAAACTGACTATTTTTCAAAGTAGTTATATCTCTATGAGCAAACTGTGAGAATACAGTTGTTATACATCTTTTTCAACAGTTAGAGTTGGATTGCAATTTTAAATTAAGTTATTCTAGTGAGTGTGAAATTGTATCTCGCTGAATTTTAAAATTTCAGTTTCCTGAATAATGATGATACAATTACAGTGAATGTGCTTATTATCCACTTGTATATTGTTTTTGTGAAGTGATTTCTGAAATCTCTTGCCCATACTATGTTGCTTCTTTACTTAATAATGACTTGTGAGAGTTCTTTATATAATGTGAACAGACATGTTATGCCACATATATTGCAAATACTTTCTCCTTATTGTTAGATTGTTTTTAAAATTGATTTCATACTATCTTACAAAAAGCAAGAATTTTAACATTGCTGAAGTCAATTTTATCATTTTATGATAAGTGATACTTAGATCCTATTCCAGTAATCTTTGCCCTCTACAAGCTCATGAAAATTTATGTGTTCTTGGAACAGTGAATAAAGTTCTTTTGCATATTATTATTATCTAATTTGAGTAAGTTATTATGTATTGTGTAAATATAGTTTGAGATTCTTTTTTTATATCTATGTACATTTATTTCAGCATACATTTTGATAGACTGTCTTTTCACAATTGAATTATCTAGGGAATTTTTTCAAAAATTAATTGAACATATTTGTGTAAGACTACATTTGGATTCTCTTTTTAATTATTATTTTTTAATTCTTAGAAAGGTAATGTGGCCAGCCATTAAATCTTTGAAAACGTGAGCAACAAAAAATTGGTGAAATATAGCAGAAATGGCATCTTTCCTTTACTTTTTATAATATTTTAGATTCAACAAGGTAGTACTTGGATTTCACTAGCTATTGCTATCCTGGTAAGTGGTACCAGATTTGATAATACTACTAACAGGGAGTTGGTCTTCTTAATCAAAAACATATTTCAAAGTTTTTTAATCTTTGCATCATTTTTTTAAATTGTGGCTCAGAGCCTGATGTGAGTGCTCTTTCAGAATTCAATATTGTTACCAGTGGTGGCAGAGCAGGTTTTTATATTTGCCTAGGTCTTCTTCATAGCACTTGCTTTGCTCTTCTTTTCCATTTGTCTTCAGCTTTTATTTTAGGTTCAGGGATACTTATACAGGTTTGTTATATGGCTAAATTGCCTGTTCACAGGGTTCTGGTGGGCAGATAATTTTGTTACCCGGGTAATCAGCATAATTCCCAATATATTGTTTTTCTCTTTTTTTTTTTTTTTTTTTTTTTGAGACTGAGTCTCGCTCTGTCGCCCAGGCTGGAGTGCAGTGGCGCGATCTCGGCTCATTACAACTCCGCCTCCCGGGTTCATGCCATTCTCCTGCCTCAGCCTCTCCGAGTAGCTGGGACTACAGGTGCCCGCCACCACGCCAGGCTAATTTTTTTGTATTTTTAGTAGAGACGGGGTTTCACCGTGGTCTCGATCTCCTGACCTCGTGATCCGCCCGCCTCGGCCTCCCAAAGCGCTGGGATTCCAAGCGTGAGCCACCGCGCCCGGCCAATAGATTGTTTTTCAATCACTCTTTTTCCACCCTGGACCCTCAGAAAAGCCCCAGTGTCTATTGTTCCCTTCTTCGTGTTCACGTGTACTCAATGTTTTGCTCCCACTTATGCATGAGAACATGTGGTAATTGGTTTTCTGTTTGTTAATTTGCTTAGGATAATGGCCTCTGGCTCCATCCATCGTTGCTGCAAAGGATACCACCTCGTGTTTTATAGCTGCATAGTATTCCATGACGTACCACATTTTTTTTTATTCAGTCTACAGTTGATGGGCATCGAGAAGTTTCTAAGTAAAGTGTCATCACATTTAAGAACTAAAATGTGTCTCCCACAAATCATGTTGATGCTGTAACTGCTAATGAAACTGTATTTGGAAGTCACGTCTTCAGAGAGGTAATTAAGGTTGAATGAGGTCAAAAGATGATCTAATCTAATAGATTTGGTGTCCTTTTAAGAAGAAAAAGATACACCAGATCTCTCCTTCCCTACCTCACCCCTCTCTTTCTTTCTATGCACGCACAGATGAATGGTCATGTGAGGACACAGCCAGAAGACAGCCCTCTACAAATCGGGAAAATAAGTAATAATCATTCTTTGCTTGACTAAACTTTAGTTGGGCTCCTAAGTCTTCTCATAGGCCTATCTGTGCAGTTTCTTGAAAAATCCACTTTTAGCAAGAATCCTGCTCCATCATTTTACTCAAAATTCCCCTTAATCTGATGTTATTATACTCCTAAATAATTTTCCACTTGCTGACTTCCACCTTGATCCTTGGCAATAAATTATCATTTGACCATGTTATATTTGGAGTTCAGCTCAACCTGTCTCCCCCACTGCAAAAATCGCTTTGCAGTAGTCTGTATCCCTATCACGATGGTCCTGAATAAAGGCACCCTTACCATGCTTTAGCAAGTATCACTGAATATTATTTTCTTTAACAAAAGCCTCATCAGAATATAACCCTGAAGGCCCATTGATCTTGGATTTCTAGCCTGCTGAACTGTGAGAAAATAAATTACCGTTTCAGCCAAATTATTGTTTCATCCTCAGTACTGCCACATTGCCAACCTACACATTTACCCCTAAACATTTGATGCAGTCTGTGTTCCTGGCACTTGGATGTTTTCTATTTTGCCTTACGAATTCAGCTATGAAATTAATTCTGTGTCTGTTTTTAGTATATCTGTTATTTATAGTGTTTGTATTACGAAGGTTTTGTGATGACTATTTTTGTCATATTACTAGACTTAACCTGGTGGTATTATTTATTTATTTATTTTTCAACAGAACCTGTTGTCATCTTCATCTCAATTTTTGTAGAGTTCAAAGGCAATGATGCTTCTTCCACAAAACTCCATTAACATATATGGGGCTTTTAAAACTCTAATGATTTAGTTGCCATGAAATCACATAGACTTACATCTACTTAGAGAACAATTATGAAACATTTTCCCAATACAGTTGATAAGTTCATTGTAAATAGCTCTTTCATCATGAAATGTGCTGAAGATCTAGATAAGTAATGGTGGGAGATAATTTCTTCATATTTGAAAGAAACATTTCTGTTATTCAAACATTAAAAAATAATTTTAGCACTGCCACTTTCTGATGTAAAGATGCATTACTTAGTCATTTGTTCTTAATTTAAAAAAATTGAGTATTTTCGGCAACGCAGAACATTCTGACCTCAGAGAACAGAACCAGTGAAAGAAAAAAAAAACAGATTACATTAAAAATAATGACAGTCTATTAAGATACAAAAAAGCAAAAAAATTATTAAAATGTTCAATATTAAATACCAAGATTCAGATTTTGTCAGAGGCATTTAAAAATTAGTTTTTATTTTTCTTGAGGTATGTTGCTAATTACAGGATACTAAATGAAGTGTATTTTAATGTAGCTTTTAAAATACTATCTTTCAATAATATGTTTTGATCAATCATAATTTTATGCAAAGTTATTTCATCAGGAAGATAACTATTGGCCACTCTATTTTCTTTCCTGCTACCAACACTTAGTCTTCTTTCTGTTTTAGGACAAAAAAGTTTCTTTTTAGGTTTTTGTTTATTGAAAAAATTATTTTAGAGTCAGAGTCTTGCTATATGTTTATGCTAGTGAACACATAACACAGCTCTTCTTTCAATGTCAGAAGATCTCATCACTGGGACACCTTAATTCATAGTTCTCTACTTAAAAGTTTGGTTTCTAAACAAGTACTACACAGATTTGTTATTAACTAGTTAAGTGCTAGATAATGCCTTATTTCCTTGTTCACAATAATATTTTTTAAAGTTTGCAACAGAATTTTAAGAATGTACACTTAAATTTTTAAAATGAACAGTATTAGCTTAGTTTTACAGTATAGTCACCTTAAAATAGTGAGAATGGGAGTACATAAAGTTAAAAACAAGCAGCTTTGTCATTTTTTCTTCTAGGAATATGATAGAGCAGATATTTTTTAAAAAGCCAAGCAAAACCCTACTGCCTCTCATGAAGACTTTGCAATAATCTGGTTATCAATATACTTTCTTATCTTTATTGATTTTACACTCACTGTGTGTTGAGTGTAAAGCATTTGAAAAAGCCAAAACTTTGAAAAATATATTAAATTTCACCCAATATCAAATGGAGATAATCTCTCTTATGAAAATTGGGTGCATTTTTATAAAGTCCTATATGAAGGTGCATGTGTACCAAAAACTATGTGTGTAGGAATACATATTCTATACATATGTATTGCATTTATATGTGTCTGTGTATATGCATATGTGTGTATGTATGTGTGTTAACACATGTGCACATTTTTCTCCAAGTCTATTACTCATCAAACAAATTTTATTTATACCATTTCATGTGTGTTGATGCATTTTGTATATCCACCAATAAGTTTTCATAACTCAAAAGGAAATAGAAATAATTTAATAAGTAAAATATATGATCAAGTGGTTAATAATTAATTCTAGAAACTCCTATTCTCTTTTAAAAAAAGAAAATGAATTTTTTAAATTTAAAACATATCAATTATTACGGACATTGCAATAAGGGATTTATAAATACTCATTTATAAATGAATTTATTCCTCATAATACCACATTTATATAGATACTCATTTTATAGTGTATAAAACTGAGGCAGGGAGAAGTTAAATATTTTTTCCAAGATCACAAGCTAGTAAATGAAAGAACCTGGATTTGAACCTAGGCAGTCTAACTCTAGAGCCAATGCTTTCAACTGCTACAGTTGGTGGAAAGCTGAAGATTTATTGAACATCAACATTATGGATAATCAAATGCAAAAAACTCACACAACTGTAGGGGCTGAGAATTCTGAAATTTTTAGGGCAGGGCAAAAAGTTGGAAATTCAGGTGGAGTTGAATGTGAAATTGACTCAATTCACAGACCAGTTCAACAGACTGAAAACATAATACGAGTTTCTGTATTTCAGTCTTGAGGCAGAATTTCTTCTGTTGTTATCAGAAAACCTAATCTTTAGTTAAAGGCCTTGAACTGATTGGTTCAGGTCCATCCACATTATGGAGGCTAATATGTGTTAATTAAAGGCTACTTATTGTATTCATCAGTTCTAAACATACCTGCACAACAACATTTAGATTAGTGTTAAAATAAACAACTGCTCACCATAGCCTAGCCAAGTTACACCATTACAGACCTCACTGTACCTAACTGTACACACCAAAACTTACTCAAAATGAACAGTCAAAATATAAAAGCAAAAGCTATGAAACTTTTATATAAAACATGGGGGCAAATCTTCTTGATCTCAGATTTGGCAATCGATTCTTTGATTTGGAACCAAAAGCAAAAAGAACAAAAGAAAACAAAGACCTATTGGACTTCACAAAATAAAAAAAAACAAACCTTTTGTACATCAAAGGACATAATAAAGAATGTGAAAAGGCAAATTGCAGTATGGAAGAAAATATTTTCATATCATTATCTGATAAGGATTTAAGGGAATACATAAAAGACTCTTAAAACTCAACAACAACAACAAAAAACCAAACAACCCAGCTTAAAAGTGGTCAAAGGTCTTGCGCAAGCATTCTAGTCAAGATGAGAACAATATATTATTGGCCAACAACTACATGAATAGATACTCAATGTTATTGGTCTTTAAGAAAATGAAAATCAAAACTATGAGCTAGCACTTTACACTCACTAGTTGGCTTTAAGGAAGAAAATGAAAAATAGTAAGTGTTGATGAGTATGTGAAGAAATAGGAATCCTTGTACTTTGCAAATGGGAATGTACAATGATGCAGCATTTGTGGAAAATAGTTTGGTTGATTCTCAAAAAGTTAAACACAGAATTACTATATAACCCAATACTTCAAGGTATATACGAAGAGAAATAAAAATATATATCCACATAGAAATGTGTACATGTATTTTTATAATGACTCTCATTCATATAGCCAAAAGGCAACAACTCTAATGAACATCAGTATGTGAATGGGTAAACATATTGTGCTGTGTGCATACAATGTAATATTATTGTGTCATAAAAGGAAACAAAATACCAATCATGCTACAACTAGATGAACCTGGAAAATATTATGTTAGTAAAAAGGGAACAGAGACATGAGGTCATATACTATATGTTTCCTTTTATATAATGTATTCTGAATAGGCAAATCCATAGAGACAAATGCAAGTTAGAGGCTACCAGGTAATGGGAAAAGGATTGAGTGGGAATTGATTGCATAATGTGCTCTGGCTTAATAAAAACGTTTTAGAACTAGAGAGAGAGCTAGTGGTTGAACAAAATTGTGAATATATTAAATACTAAATTGGACACTAAATATCACTGAATTGTACAGTTTAAAATCATTAACCATATGTTCTGTAAATTTTACCCCCATAAAAAATAAAGCAAAGAGAAAATAAGTGGATGGAATTCCATGACTAACTATGTAGTACAAAGGCAAAGAGGAAGAAGTAGGATTCCAGGGAAACAGAGAAAAAAGATTTAATGGATCCACAGTAGTCCCCAGGCAGAAAGAGGTGAATAAGAAAGTCCCCAGAAGGGCAAGCGTCCTCCACAAAGCACCTGCTGGATGCCACCACAAATGTGGAGAAGATGGGGCTAGCTGAACAAGGTGGACACACTCTTTCCCCTGTCTTGTCTATGATGATCACTGCTTTCCACATTTTTCTGACATCTATATTTACAATTATTTCAGGAACTGTGCTCCTTACCTGCCTCCAGGGAAGGAAGAGAGTAACTAAGGGAAATGAAAATAAATGAAAATAAGACAAGTGGCCCCGTGGAGATCTTTCTGAGTTCAGGACAGCCTGGTTACCACTATCAGAAGAGCCCATCTACAGAGCATCAGAGAAATGAATGTCAGATCACCTGGGGACACTGGTGGAGTATATATCTCTTCCCTGGTTTTACCTTTGCCATTGTATGCACAGGCAGAAAGAGGTTATATATCATTACAGAAAGCTGGAGGAAACCTAGAGAGTTTCAATTCTTATTTCACTATGGTAGGCTCCTATCTTTCAGGAAACTGCTTTATACCTTTCATTCACTTGAAAACAGTCTGAAGATAAAAATATTTTCCCAAAAGATTTTAACAGGCTCTAAAGAGCAAATTCAACTTCAAAAATCAACAAAAGGAGCACAAATATGCACAAAGTTGACTCTGCCATTTCATGATCAAATTATAGAGGAAACTTTTATTTTACTTATGTAATATTTTTCATACAATAGAATAAGGTGATAAAATAGATTACCTTTTATCCGGTAAGAGAAATAGAAGCCTGACACCATTTCAGGATTTTCTATGCTTGCTTTTCTCAAATCTCATTCAGAAGAAAAACAGTTTGCACACTTATTATTAAAGAAAAAAAAGTGCTGTTTCAATCATTTAATATAACCCACATAACTTAATGTTTCTGTGTTTGTATTAATTTTTTTTTTTGAGACAGAGTTTCACTCTGTTGCCAGGCTGGAGTGCAGCCACTGCACAATCTTGGCTCACTGCAACCTCTGCCTCCTGGGTTCAAGCGATTCTCCTGCCTCAGCTTTCTGAGTAGCTGGGATTACAGGCGCCCACCACCACACCCGGCTAATTTTTGTATTTTTAGTAGAGACGGGGTTTCACCATATTGTCTAGATTTGGTCTCAAACTCCCGACCTCAGGTGATCCACTTACCTCTGCCTCCCAAAGTGCTGGGATTACAGGCGTGAGCCACCGTACCCAGACTGTTCATATTAATTTTCTTCCAAATGCCGAAAAATTACGAAGTATTTCACCTCTGATACAGCAAAAAGTCACTTTAACTTAGTTCTTTAGATATTGTCTTAGTACATTTGGGTGGTATTACAAAATTCCTTAAACAAGGTAGCTTATAAAAAACAGACATTTATTTTGTTATGGAGGCCAGAAAGTCCAAGATCAAGTCAGACTTGGTATCTGGTGAGGGCCAACTTTCTGGATCATAGAGAGCGACTTCCTGCCATGTCCTCACATGATGGAAGAAACAAAAAAGCTTCCTTGGGTCTCCTTGATAAGGGTACTAATCCCTGAGGATTAGTACATGAGAGGATATCGCAGATATGAGAATAAACCAGTAAACACATGATTTGTATCTAGATGTGAAACTACCTAAATGGAAATCCAAGTATTTTTGTCTGTTTTGTTTGTTTTTAATCCAAGTTGGGCTTTAGAATGGAAATATCTTGTTAAAAAGCTCACAGGTTGAGTCTTTTAAAACAAACCCCACTTCATCAGTGACAAAGAAAATGGGCTTAGCATTTTTATTTCTGGGGTGAAAAGAATAATTTCCAGGTTCTCATCTCAGGCTGAAATTTCTAATCAGAAGCCCAGTGTTCAGAATATTTTCTACAAATAGTCGTATAGCAACTACTTTCACCTTTGCAAGTCATTCAATCTTTATCACAACTACTCCACTCTGCTATTGTAATTCCAATCAGTGACAGACAACACACGCAGAGGTGTTTACTAAAACTTTACTTATGAATGCTAACATTTAAATTGCATATGATTTTTTAATGCTATAAAAATGTTTCCCAATTACTGAAAAATTTTAGAAACCTTATATTGTGGGGAGTACAAAACCATTTTGTTGGTTGGACTTGACACATGGCCTATATTTGAATCCCCACACCATAAAATGAAATCCATTTGAGATTGAAACATATTTATAACTTTAACAGGCACGAAATTAAAACAAAACAACAGATAAGCAAATGAAAAACTTATTTTTTTCACAACTAAATGTTTTTCTAAATCCAAATTGAATTAGAATTATTCCATGATATTAACATCTGTGGAAACTTTAAAGATATATTTTTGGCCGGGCACGGTGGCTCACGTCTATAATCCCAGCACTTTGGGAGGCCGAAGCGGGTGGATCACAAGGTCAGGAGATCTAGACCATCCTGGCTAACATGGTGAAACCCCGTCTCTACTAAAAATACAAAAAAAAATGAGCGGGGCACTGTGGCGGGTGCCTGTAGTCCCAGCTACTTGGGAGGCTGAGGCAGGAGAATGGCGTGAACCCGGGAGGCAGAGCTTGCAGTGAGCCGAGGTAGCGCCACTGCACTCCAGCCTGGGTGACAGAGCCAGACTCTGTCTCAAAAAAAAAAAAAAAAAAAAAAAGATATATTTTTAATTCCTGGGACAATCTGTACTTATTTGATGTTTAAAATATTTGTGATATCTATTATCTAATATTTGGCCTTTTGATTACAATTAAAAATGCATTGTTTTAAACACGTGATTTCATTTACAAGATATAAAGGAATACAGTAAATTTTAATAGTACCAAATGTTCGACAGCACTTGATTGTCTAGAACCGTAACATCAGTATTAATTCACAGGAATAATTAAGTTGCTAGGAAAATTATTTTGATTAGTAACTGCCTTGATAGTCATTTAAAAAATAAAAATTAAATACATTTAATATCCAGATGTATTTAATATCCAAATTCCCTTAAGGGAATTTAATTAAGTTGTAAAATGAACCAAATATTTAAAAAATTGTAATCATTTCAACTTATTGACCTAATAGTTTAAGATCTCTACATTATTTCTTTTAATTTTTTAAATTAAAAATGTAAATAAACATTTAGAACTTGAATGTAAAACACTTAAGGAAAACTACATTTTGCATTCATGATTTTAATGAATTGAGTAGCTTAAAATATTCATTTGAGGAAATAAACACCTATTGTTTTCTCTGTGCTCCAGAAACCACTTTTGAGGGAAAAATTAATTCACTTGACAACCTTAATATGTTTTCTATAAAATCCTGCCAAAAAGCATTATTAATAGTTATTAACTTTGAATATGCTGCATTTGCTGTTATGGTTATTACCATTAAATCAACTAAATTAGAAACAATTAAAAATAAGAGAATAAATAAGTAAAATCAACAAGATCCATTAAAAATGAAATATTTAAATATTTTCCTAAGTACAGTCTGGAGACTGTATGGTTTTTATGATTATGAGAGAAAGATATATTCATAAATATAGTTTCAAAAATCAATAAAACATTTATAAACATATACATATCACATAAATATAAATAGGCACAGTCACACATACATATTGGAATATGTCTTTTCAAATTTTCTGTATGAATATCTTTTGCTGACATGGTTTACTTCCATATTCTATAAATAATTGGGCATCAAAATTTTATTTTTTAATATTTTATTAAATTTCATACACATTGAATAAAATTTCAAAGTATAAAAATAAAATGAAGATATCCTAAATGCTAATAACAAAATTAAACCACTTTTAAAAAATCTTCATTATTACTGAAATAAAACCAGTAAAATGTTATTTTTATATATATGTGTGTGTATATATATATATATTTTCTTTTTCTCCCACTTTATGCTTTGGATCTGTAATGATGAAAAACTCAGTTTTTTCTAAACTTACAAGCCTCTGCTTTATTGTATTCACAGTTTTGAGTGTGATTAATTGACAATCCCCGAAAAAGAGTATCTGTTTTAGGAAGGATTGATTTTTCTTCTGTCTATGCTTTTAAATAACTAGTTTGAAAGCAAGTATAATGTTTTTCACTGAAGGCTGCAACAGACTGAACCACTTTAGCATTTGTTTTTTTTTTTCACCTTTGTCTTCTAATGTTTTAGCCACCCTCAGCATGTGATATAACCAACTCTTTTTCTATCGTTGAACAAGGGACAACAACCACCAGTTGCAAGTCACCAAAAACATGGTGGGATTAGTGTGCTATCACTAATTTCATGGATTCTCTGATTTGTTCCTCCTTGACATAGGGGCTTTTTATTTCAAGCTGGCTTCTCTTATGATAGCTTAATGTATGCAGCAATGGCAGTCCTGATTTCTGCTTAACATTCCACCAACAGCAAGAGAAAGAAAGCCCCTGTGAATCCAAATTCCCATCAATACTCCCGAAAGATAGTATCATTGAATCAATCAATATTGGTGTCCAGTAGGATGAAATGACCTGTTTTTTTGTTTATTTGTTTTACAAAATATGCTATGAATTTGACTTTACTTGGATCTCCAAAAGATCTTGGAAACTATTGATTGGTGTCCCTATAGCAATGATTGGTGTCCCTATAGCAATGGATTGGTATCCAATATAGTCATCATTTTTACACGTTACCTGTGAAAATTCCAAAGCTTAATTACTGCTTCTGTGAGGTTATAAAATAAGTAATAATATTCAAACCAATTAAAGTTAAGCTAATTTTAAGAAGCCATTGTTGAAAAAAATGTAAACTTGAAGGAAACTTTTAAAATGCACAAGTTAAGCTTCTATTTTAACATTATCAGAAACAGTTTTGCCTTTCTATTAAGTTTTTCCATATTTACCTCATTTTGTCATGCCTATAGTTCAAAAAAGATTTCTGTTGACAAGTTTGGGGGAAATTTGGAAGAAAATCGTCTTGTCAGCTAAGACCTAGGACAAGTCTTCTTCCAGATAGAAAGTACGAATAAGTTTTAACCATTTTTTTTCCTAAAGCAAGTTACTCAAACCAAATTACTGAGCTCTTTCTTTATCTATATACCTACTATAAAGAATAAATAACTAATGTAAAGCCTTGGCTTTTGATGTCTTCAATCATTTCACTCTCCAACTTTTAAAACATATTCAGGGATTATCAGTAAATTTCTGTATCAATTCAAAATGTATGACTTCAGAAATATCAAAGACACTATCCCCTTCAGTCCCATTTGCTGAAACAGGAAACAGTGCCTCCAGAGTTCCTACCAAAGTCTTCCTCTAGAGCTGTCAGACACCTTCTCAAAGTTGATTGCCACCACTTCTACTTACACATCCTGGGATCATGTGGACTGTTCATGTCTCTCACCTTTGAGTAGAGAGTTCGGGCACTGTGGAAAATAATTTGGTTATTGGACATCAGAGATGTAATGAAGTGGCTGACTCCATTCTGTAGTGTTTGACTGCTCATGGTTCTCAGGCACACTTCCTCTTCTCCTTGTGCCTTACATCTGGGTAAGTGGATGAGAAAGTCCAGGTTCTGTCTCCTTTTGCATTGGCAAGAAGTTCAAATCATGTAAGTTCAGGCCCTTGTAGGAATCCTCATTCCAGCTCTGCCCTTTAAATATATAAAAACTCCAAATTACTTTTTACCTGGATCTCTCAAATCCTTTTCACACCTGTTTGGGAAGCCAGCTCTGCATCCCATGTAAGTCTCATATGGGAACCTTTCATAACCTTGTTGTGCACCTGTAGCATCATCAGTGTCAACATCCAAACAAAATTTTGGAGAAGCAGTCATGTAAAGAGTTGGTGACCAGACGCAATTGCTCATTCCTGCAATCCCAGCTACCTAGGAAAATGAAGCGGGATGATTACTTGCGTTCAGGAGTTAGAGGCTGCAGTGAAATATAATTGCACCACCGCACTCAAGCCTGGGCAACAGAGTGAGATCTTGTCTCAAAAATTGAAAAATAAAAAGCCAGGATGAGTGAAACTGACTATCTACGTTTTGTTTTGTTTTGTTTTCATGCAGGGCATAGGGAAGCACACTGAGTTTTGAATACCTTCCAATGGAGCACAATAAAACTCACAATATTTTTGGAGCTCTATAGCATGGTCTCTCTGAACCAAACATTCACTGCTATATTACATTGAAAGAAAAAACTTTAGACAAATTAAATTTAAAACAATTTAATTTAGCAAATGTAAGATTCTCCCCCGGGCCAGAAAGCTTAAGGAGATGAATACCTCCTCCCTTCGCAGGCCCAGTCCCAAGGCGCAAGGCCATTTGTGTCAGCAAGATAGAAGAAGCAGGAAGAGAGCTGGCCCAAGACACCTGTGAGACAGGAGACAGGTGGTACCCCTGAAGATTGAGAAAGAGACCGTCCTTGCACAACGTAGCAGTTATGTCAGACCAGGACACTTCCTGTTTACAGGAGACTATAAACCTTTGGCCCGGTCCTCACTTGGGGCTGACTCCATTTTAGGCCTCAGCCTGCCTGCACCCAGGCACTCATTAAAACAGCATGTTGCTCCACACCGCCTTGTGTTCTCTGTTGGCACACTGTCAGGATTCGAACTAATACAAGAGCCTTCTATCTTGCGCCAAAACCTGGGAGGGGCTCAGGTCTGCATCCCTCATGCACCTACCCCTCCACCCTGGAGAGCCGGCCACAGCAGCCAGATAAAGGAAGCTCCTCAGCCTCCAGTAGCCATTGCATGCATGCATGTCGGTCACTGACTTCGCCTACTGGTAAGTTTCCCCAGGAGCCTGGATACAGGGAAAATTCCACAAGGCCTCTCTGGTCCAAAAATCTAACGTTGGTCCAGGAAGGATCCGGGGTATGCCAGGCACTCGCTGATCATTTGTTCTTAGCCTCTAAGCCATTTGATCCCATTCCAGGAACGGAAAAAGGCAGCAGTTACAAATGCTCCTTTTATCATCTCCCTCTGGCCGTCCAGGATCGTCTCCTTTTCCCTATTCTTCTGAGCCTACCCTCTGTTATGGGAAACTCCTAGTCCTCCATTCCAAAAAACTGCCCTCTAGACTGCCTCATAAAAAACCTGCAAACCTTAGGCCTCAGGCAAATTATCCACCCTAAGCTCCTTGTCTTTTTTTGCAATTCAGTCTGGCCACAATACAAACTACATAATGGGTTCAAATGGCCTGCAAATGGAACATTCGACTTTACAATTTTAACTGATTTAAGCAATTGTTGCCGAAGACTGAAGAAATTGGGAGAAATGCCTTATGTCGAGGCCTTTTTACACTCAGATCACAACCCAACCTCTGCAATTCTTGCTCACCTGTTCAAATTCTTCTCCTCCATTCTCACTGCCCTGATCCTTTCTCCTCCCTTTCTCCTCCCGACCCTACCTCCTTTTCCTCGTTAGATCCAGCAGACTGTTGCCCACCCCTCCCAGCACCTACCTCTCCCTCTCAACCATCTTCTTTAACCCCTCAAGCCTTCTCTTTATTTTCTCAGCCGCCATCTTCCCAGACACCATCTTCTCAGCTGCCATCTTCCCAGTCAACTGTATCCACTTCTTTTCCTAAACTGTCCCCTCCTCAGGACAATTCTAGTATTGCCTGTACCCATTCTCGTCTCTCACTGCCCTCTCCTGAGGCTTGTAAACCCATCCTGCCACCTTACGTCCCTACCTATTCTCCACTGCCTGTTAACTCAACCCACTTCCCCCTTCAAACCCACAGCAGGAACCACTTCCAGGTTTTTCCTTCTCTCCCACCCATACTCACTCAGGTGCCATCTTTGGCCCATGCCCCACCCTTATTTCAGGGCCGGTGCTAGAATGTCCTCTTTGGGAAGTAGCAGGAGCTGAAGGTATTGTTAGCGTTCATGTTCCCTTCTCCCTCACTGATCTCTCTCAAATTAACAAAAGATTCGGTTCATTTCCCAAAGACCCTACCTTTTAAATTAGGGAGTTTCAGTACCTTAACAAGTCTTATGAACTAACCTGGCATGACCTCTACATAATCCTCTCTTCCACCCACACCATAGAAGACTGAGACTGTATGTGGACCCCAGCGCAGGCACATGCTGATACCATTCATCACCAGGCCCCTGCCCAGCCTACTAGCATAGAGGCAGTCCCCAAATAGGACCCCACCAGGACTATCAAGACGGGGCCTCTGGAGGCCACCATTGAGACCACATGATTGGGTGTCTCCTTGCAGGACTCGAAAAGGGTACCCATAAAGCAGTAAACTATGAAAAACTTTCAGAAATCACCCAAGGTCCTGATGAAAACCCAGCCCTTTTTCTCTCTCATTTAACTGAAGCCATGAGAAAGTATACCAACCTAGATACAGCCAGCCCAGAAGGAACCACCACCTTAAACCTTTGGTTCATTTCCCAATCCACCCCTGATATTCGGCACAAGCTTCAGAAGCTTGACAACGGCCCTCAAACCCCACAATGAGACCTTCTTAATTTAGCCTTCAAAGACTTTAACAATCATAATGAGGAAAGTAAAAGGCAAAAACAGAGTTTCAAATGCTTGCCTACACCATCAGAGGCCCTGCAGGCCCACAGGGCCGCAGCTCCACATGGAAGCCTCCTGGCAATCCACCTCCATCTGGCACGTATTTCAAGTGCGGCAGTGAAGGCCACTGGTCCAGACAATGCCCAAACCCAGGTAAGCCCACCAGGCTGTGCCCCCTCTGTGGAGGACCGCACTGGAAGTTGGACTGTGAGCAGCCTCCACAAAGACTGTGCCCATCCCTTCCCAAGCCAGCGAAAACTTCCTACTCAGATCTCATTGGCCTTGCCGCTGAAGACTGACAGTGCCCTGGAATAGATGCCCTGGCAAGTAGCGCTTCCTCCAAGCCAAGGGTAACCCTGATGGCGGCAGGTAGGCCAGTATGTTTTTTCATTAATACCAGGCCAACCTACTCTGCTTTACCTATTTTTTCTGGACCCACCCAGTCCTCCCTAGTCTCTGTTGTGGGAATTGATGGACAAGACTCGAAACCCCAAGGCCCCCCTCCACTCTTCTGCTCCCTTCACATCTTTTCTTTCACTCACTCTTTCTTAGTCCTGCCCTCATGTCCAACTCCACTCCTAGGCAGAGACATCCTTCCAAAACTCCACACTATTCTCCACTTCCACATTCCCCATAGTACCCAAAGCATCAACCCAGATCCCTCCAGGGCTTCTAACTTTCTTCTACCCCTCCAGCCTCCCACCTTAAAACATGCAACTTTTCTTATTCCCCCATCCGTAGTTAACTCTGCTGTTTAGGATACTTCCACACCTTCAGTCGCAGAACACCACACTCCCCATCCACATTACCCTTAAAGAGCCCACCCAGTTTCTGTCACAGAAGCAGTATTCCATTTCCCAAGCAGCTCTCATAGGACTACAGCCTATTATTTCTCGCCTCCTCACCAGTCACCTGCTCCGCCCAAAAAACTCCCGTTTTTAACACACCAGTTCTACCTGTTAGCCAGATGGAACTTCTCGCTTAGTCCAGGACCTCAGGCTCATTAACCAAGCTGTCTAGAATTTCCTAACCCATATACTTTACTTTCCGCAGTTCCCTCCAATACCACCCATTTTTCTGTTCTAAACTTAAAGGATGCTTCCTTCAAAATTCCTTTACACACTAATTCCCAAAACCTCTTTGCCTTTAAGTGGGAAAACCCCGACACCCACCTTTCATGTCAGCTCACCTGGTGCATACTACCTCAAGGTTTCAGAGACAGCACCACCTTTTTAGACAGGTCTTTGCTTGCGACCTCTGTACTTTATCCCTAAAACCATCCACTCTTCTTCAATGTGTTAATGATCTCCTGCGTAGCCCTTCTCAAAGAGACTGCAACACCCATACTATCTCTCTCTTTTAAACTTCTTGGCAGAATGAGAGTATTGGGTCTCCCCTAGGAAAGCACAAATATGCACCACCTCAGTCACCTATCTAGGTCTAGCTCTTACCCTGTGAACAGCTGGTAAGAGGGCGTACAGCTGTCCTCATATCCCTCCACCAGTCCCTCCCGCCTCCAAAGACTAAGCAAGAAATTCTCTCTTTTAGGACTAGTGGGATGTTTTAGGCTCTGGGTTTCCTCCTTCACTCTACTTGCCAAACCGTTATACCAAGCTGCTAAATGTTCTCTCCATGAGCCTTTAAAACCTGCACAGCCTATTACACAACCTTTCTGTCTTTTCCAAAAGGCTCTCATCTCAGCCCCCATCCTCACTCTCCCAGACCTCACCAAGCCTTTCTCCCTCTATATCAACAAACAACGTGGAGTTGCATTAGGTGCTCCAACCCAGTCTAAAGGGCCCACCCTCCAGGTTATCACCTACCTTTCCAAACAGCTTGAAACCACAGTTCTCAGATGGCCTGCCTGCCTCCAAATCACCATGCTAACCAGCTCCCATGTAAACCCAGCCATGCTTTTACCTGAAGCTACAAACCCCCAACACCCTACACACTTCTGTGTGAATACTGTTCAAACCTTTCTTATACCTTTTCCAAACCTAACAGACCAACCCCTTCCAGATGCTTCCTTTACTTGGTTTATAGATGGCAGCTCCTTTCTACATCAAGGACGCTCGCATGCTGGTTATGCTATAGTGTCACCCCCCACACACACTATTGAAGCCCATCTGCTCCCTCTAGGTACCACCTCCCAAAAAGCTGAACCTGTTGCTTTCACTCAAGCTCTCACTCTAGCAGCCAGACAACAAATTAACATATATTCAGATTCTCGTTATGCATTCCATATGGTACTCTCACACTCGTCTATCTGGAAAAAACAAAGTTTCCTAACTACAAAAAAACACTCCCTGTCATAAATGGCTCCCTCATCAGAAAGCTCCTCCAAGCTGCCAGACTCCCACAGAAAGTTGCCATCATTCATTGCAGGGGCCACCAAATGCCAGACAATCCTGTATCAGCTAGAAATGCACTAGAAGATCAGGTAGCCAAACAAGTAGCCCTACAACCTGTGCAAAGCCAGTTTCTGTCCCTGTCCTTGTTCTCACCTCTTTACTCCTCAGAAGAAAAGGAGGACTTTCAAGCCAAAAACCTTCAAAAGCAAGGACCATGGTATGTCAATGGAAGGCGCTTCATTCTTCCTCACTCTCAAGGCCTTCCTCACCTCCAAAGGCTCCACAACTCTTTCCATGTTGCTTAAAAACCTCTCTTGCAAATTCTCCACCCTATTCCACTTGTCCTTACCTTTCCAGCCATGTTTGAGAAATCACCCAGTCCTGCTCTATCTGCCACTCAGTGTCACCCCAGCACTCCCTCCGGTTGCCACCTTTTCCTACCCACCAAGCCTGGGGCCAGGTACCTGGGCAAGATTGGCAAGTAGACTTCACTTGCATGCCTCCCAATAAATGGCTCTGCTATCTTCTAGTCTTTGTCTGTGCTTTCTCCGGGTAGGTAGAAGCATTCCCAACAACTTTAGAGGGTGCAAATATCGTCACACAACCTCCATCATGCATGTAATTCCCTGTTTCGGACTCCCAACGTCCATCCAGTCCCATAATGGGCCCACCTTCATCAGCCAAATTACTCAAGGCATCTCTACATCCTTAAGAATAAAGTAGGGCCGGGCGCGGTGGCTCACGCTTGTAATCCCAGCACTTTGGGAGGCCGAGGCGGGCGGATCACGAGGTCAGGAGATCGAGACCATGGTGAAACCCCGTCTCTACTAAAAATACCAAAAAATTAGCCGGGCGTGGTGGTGGGCGCCTGTAGTCCCAGCTACTCGGAGAGGCTGAGGCAGGAGAATGGCGTGAACCCGGGAGGCGGAGCTTGCAGTGAGCCGAGATCGCACCACTGCACTCCAGCCTGGGTGATAGAGCAAGACTCCGTCTCAAAAAAAAAAAAAAAAAAAAAGAATAAAGTAGGTTCTCCACACACCCTACAGGCCTCAATCTTCAGGCAAAGTTGAAAAAAGGAACTCTGTCCTTAAAGCCCAACTCACCAAGCTGGCTCTAGAAACCCACCAGTTGTAGACAAAAAACCTCCCTTTCACCCTCATGATACTCCATGCAACATCAAAGGCATACTTTTTTAATAGTCCCTTTGAAATCATGTATGGCAGAACTTTTGTCTTGGGACCTCCACCCTTACCAGACTCTGAGCCACTCAGGAATTACCTCCCCTCCTTAATCCAGACACAGTTTTTCATTCATGAAGTAGGAGATGAGGCCATGCCTATCCCTGTTGACACCTCCTTGTCCTCTCATCATAACTGTTTTGCAGGCACAGACATGTTTATCTGCCTGACCCTCACCCAAAGGCTACAACTGAAGCGGACGGGCCCCTACACTGTGATACTCAGCACGCCAACTGCAGAGAGAGTCCAAGGACTCCCCAGCTGGGTCCATCACACCAGGGTCAAGCTCACCCCCAAGGCTACCCCTTCCTCCAAAACATTAACAGTGGGCAACACCCTTGGAGTCCCTGTATATAATAACCTAAACAAAGAAAAATGATCCTTAAAGGTAGGAGGAAGCCAAAGATGGCAAGGGGATGAATGGCCTCCGCAACGGATCATCGAATACAACAGTCCTGCCACTTCGGCTAAGGATGTTTCATGGGGTTATTGCACTCCTATAAATATGCTAAATAGAATAATTAGACTACAGGCTGTTCTAGAGATAATCACTAACCAAAACGCCTCAGCCGTGGAAATGTTGCACAATAACAAAACCAAATGCATGCAGCAATTTATCAAAACAGGCTAGCACTAGACTACTTATTAGCAGAAGAGGGTGGAGTCTGTGGTAAGTTTAATATCTTTAATTGCTGTCTTAACATTAGACGATAATGGAAAAGTGGTTCTGGAAATCACTTCAAACATCAGAAAAGTAGCCCGTGTACCAGTCCAAACCTGGAAGGGATAGGACCCAACAAACCTTCTAGGAGGGTGGTTCTCCAATTTAGGAGGATTTAAAATGCTGGTAGGGACAGTAATCTTGATCACTGAGCTCCTCCTGTTTCTCCCCTGTGTTATCCCACTGATAATAAAAGCCATTACAACTCTTGTTGAACATACACTTAATCAGCAGACAATCCAGATGATGCTCGGGCTACAACAACACGATGGATACAAACCCGTCTCTCAAGAATACACCAAAAATTAAGTTTTTCTTTTTCCAAGGCGCCCATGCCACCCCAATGTTACCCCTGAAGTAGTTATTGAGAAAGTCGCCGCTTTTCCCTTTTTTCTGTAACCAAATAGACAGAAATGTAAGATTCTCCCTGGGGTCTGGAAGCTTAAGGAGAAGAATAACTCCTCCTTTCTCAGGCCCAGTCCCAAGGTGCAAGGCCACTTGCATCAGCAGTGAGTGTCAGCAAGAAGAAGCAGCAGGAAGAGAGACAGCTGGAAGACAACACCCTGGCCAGAAGACACGTACCCCTGAAGATCGAGAAAGAGGCCATCAGGTACAATGTAGCAGTTATGTCAGACTAGGACACTTCCTGTTTACAGGAGACTATAAAACCTTTGCCCCATCCTCACTTGGGGCTCATGCCATTGTAGGCCTCAGCCCACCTGCACCTAGGTGCTCATCAAAACATCATGTTGCTCCACACCGCCTCATGTTGTCTGTTGGCATGCTCTTGGGGTTCTAACCGATACAAGAATATTATAGCAAAGAACTGCTCATGAATCAGACAACCCTCAGAACCAGAAGAGGTTCATAGAGCTCTGTTTTGCAAGGGGCAGGCAACATTTGTGGAGAGAAAATGGAAGTGAGTTACAAAAACAACTTGATTGGTTACAGCTTGGGGGTTTGCCTTATTTGAACATGGTCTGATCAGCTAGTTGCCTGTGATTGATTAAAGCTTAGCTGGTGTTATTGGCTGAGACAGCTATTTGTTACAAAAGTATACTCCTCAGTTAGGTTTTGAGTTAGTTTATGTACTGAGTTAGATGCAGTTCATTACGTAGGGACTCAGAGTCCCTATGAACTGGAGCCTCAGGCCAGATTTAATTTAATTTAATGATTTATTATTAAATATTGTTAAATTTGTTACTGTTATATATATAGCTTTTCTGTTTTAAATATGCTGTTCTTGAGTTCAAGAACATTGTCTTGAATTCTTTTTTCCCCTACCCTTCCCCCACCATGTAGGACTTAGTGCAGTAATAAGCACACATTTATTTAATTTTGTATATTAGGATATTTTCACATCCTTAAAGGCAATATATAAAAGAAGCATTGATGATGTACTTTATGTAAAACAAAGAGTCAGATGTTTGCTTGAATAAACAATTTAACATCTTATAGTATAGTAGGTTAATATGAGATTGTGTTATTCAAAAACCAGGTAGAAATAACTTATAGTTACAATGTACCATTATCTGGAGTTGTTGATTCTGCAGCATTGAATACATAAACATTTACTGAACATTTATTATATTCACACCCCTGCATTAGTTTCTTTTGTTTAGTTTTGAAGAGCTTTATTGAGATACAACTCATGTATCATACTTCCATCTATGTAAATTGTGAAATTCTATGTTTCCAATTATATTCACAGGTCTGAGTAAGCATCATCACAACCTCATTTTAAGATATTATTATCTCCCCTAAAAAAATTACTCATTAGCTGTTACTCCCTATTCTCTCACATGGGCAATCTCGTAACTCCTAATCTAAACAACCATAATATAGGTACTGTATCTCTATAGATTTGCCTATTTTTGTCACTTCATAGAAATGAAAACATATGAAGCACATACGAGTTTCTAGTAGGTTTAGCTTAAGATATTGATGAATTGTTTTATATATTTCTATAGATTATTTCCAATTTCTCCATTCTCTTCAAATATTAACCTTTTCACTTTCAGCAGATGTTTTGATTCCTCCTTTAAGAAGGAAATAGAAACATCAGAAGAGGGTTTTCCAGCTTCCTTCTGCCAAACTTAGCAACCTACCAGCAGTGATACAATTTTTCCCATTGTTTTTTGTTGTAATGTACATTTTCCCTCTATTGTCCTTAAATGTTGTGGCTCCTGAATGTTAGATTTGTTTTTCTCATTCTATTCTCTGACTTTATTTCTCTTATAGTATAGTAACTTCAAAATGTACATATATATATATATATATATATATAGGTTTTTTTATTATAGCAGCTCCACTTACAACACACTTAAAACTCAATTCAAAATCTATTCCACATATACTCTATCTATTGTTCCACAATTATTAAATAATAACTATCCACACAGCTGCACAGGGTCAAAATCTACCTTCACCAATATATTTTAAAGTCCAGGATATTAAAGTCCAGGAATAATTATATAGAGACAAAACCTCTGCCTCTAATTAAATTAAATTCTGGTGCAGATGGTATTTATTAACCAAATATTTATGTGCATAAATATATTTAAAGTTTGTATCAAGCACTATGTAGGAAAAGAGTAGAGTGCCATGAATGCAAATCAAGGGACGTGACCTAGTCAAGGCAATCGGGGAAAGTTTCCCCTGAGGGAACGATATTAAGTCAAGGCCTAAAAGGGAAGATGACAAAAAATAGCAGATGAGTAGGGGCTTTGCATAGTATCACGTGCCCTTAGGTCAAGGGAATTGAGCCTTGTGGATTAATGATAGGGATTCACAAATGAAAACTGTGACAGTTGCCAGAATTATGGAGAACAGACCATGGGCAGCCAACAATGAATAAATATCAGATCATATTTTACTATTGCTCCCAGGAAAAAAAAAAAAAAAAAGATATTCAACATGGCATAAGAATGTCATGACCAAACTGGCCTTTCCTTTAGTCTCCAGACACTGTATTTTTTCATCTACTTAATATGCCGTTACTCATCTGCTATTTTTTTGTCGTCTTCCTTTTAGGCCTTAACCTCACTTCATTCCCTCAGGGAAACTTTCCCTGATTGCCTTGGCTAGGTCAAGTCCCTTTATTTGCATTCATGGCACTCTAGTCTTTTCCTACATAGCACTTAATACAGTCTTTAAATGTATTTACACACATAAATATGTGGTTAATAAATACCATCTGCACCAGAATGTAATTTAGAGGCAGAGATTTTTGTCTCTCTATAATTATTCATTTGCCAGACATATTACACATATAATACGTATTTTTGAAATGGATTCATTAATGAAGGAATAGCTACAAAATCATGTTTGAATCAATTTAATTCCATCTACCAGGCGTGTGTGTGTGTGTGCATGTATGTGTGCGTGTGTAAATATCTGCCAACATTTTCTGTTCAGTATCATTAGTCTTTTGAGGCTTAGGGCACAAGAACACAACAATAATTGATTTGAAAAGCTGCCTAAGTTACACTACATGAATGTTCATTGCTGTTTCATTAGAAAAAATACCCTAGTTATCCTTTCCAGTTTCCCTGGGGTAGGAGGAGATCAGGTGAAAAGAAGAAAAGAGCAAACCTTTTATTTTTTCATATTCTTGTTCAATAGACATGCCAAAGAACAAAAGTACCTCCTGATCACTTGAAAATGTTGAATATTCGTTTTGGAGTTATGTAAAATGAAACTATTAAAAAGCTGATTTTTTGTTGTTGTTGTTGCGATAGAATCTTGCTCTGTCACCCAGGCTGGAGCGCCGTGGTGCCATCTCGGCTCACTGAAACCTCTGCCTCCCGGGTTCAAGCGATTCTCTTGCCTCAGCCTCCAGAGTAGCTGGGACTACAGGCATGCACCACCATGCCCGGCTAATTTTTTTTTTTTTTTTGTATTTTAGTTGAGATGGGTTTTCACCATGTTGGCTGCTCTCTATCTCCTGATCTCATGATCCGCCCGCCTGGGCCTCCCAAAGTGCTGGGATTACAGGCATGAGCCACCACGCCCAGCCTAAAAAGCGGATTTTTATAATAAAAATTATTAGCAAGTCTATGAAGAAAAAATAAATCAGACAAGAGTTATAAAATATTATGATTAGATACCCACTTTTCAGAAAAAGAGTATCCAATCAGTAATTTTAAAATTAGCAATAAACAAGTGAATTCCTTAATTTTAGTTACATATCAAATAGTTTCTATTATTAAAAGAAAACCTGTTTTAAAAATCTATTTTATTCACTTTTACATTAAAAGAATAGTAAAAATTGAAAAGAAACTTAATTTTGCTAAAATTGGAAAACTTTATTAAAAATAATATTGGAGGGATATTTTCATATTTTCACAGAGAAACAGTTATTTTTTCTGTGAAATATAACCATATATATAACCTAATGTACATAAAATAACCATAAACCATGTATATAACCATGTATGTATAAAATTACCAAATTATACACACACTCATATATACATATATATGTAATTTTAGAGACAGGACCTTGCTCTGTCACCCAATTTGGGGTGCAGTGATGCAATAATGGTTCACTACAGCCCTCCCACCTCAGTTTCCCAAGTAGCTGTGACCACAGGCATGTGCCACCATGATTGGCTATTTTTTATTTTATTTTTTTGTAGACATGAGGTCTTGTTCTCTTGGCCAGGCTGGTCTCAAACTTCGCCTGAAGTGATTCTCCCACCTTGGTACCCCAAAGTGCTGGGATTACAGACATAAGCCACCACACCCAGGCTGTTATATATTTAAATAGCATTTTAGCACATAAAATAAGATGACTATTGATACAAAATGGCAAAACTCACTGAATAAATGTTGCAGTTGCTGAAAGTTATTGTAAGTCTATGGCTAACATCACTTTTATACAAAAAGTCATTATTTAAAAATATGAAAAATCACCACAGCCTATATAAAAGATTAGGTCTGTACTCTGTCCATATTCGCAATGCAGCCTTAAGGTTCAGGTCCTGAATTCATTGTGATTATTTATTTTTCCTACTTTATCTATCTTCTTCTTTCTGCCTGAAAGCTTTCTATAAGTGTTGAGCTACATTTACTTGAGACTTTGTGGTGGAGATAAACTGCTAAGTTTATTTTGCTGTGTTTAAGATATGGTAATAGAGAATATACATATAATTTATTTATTCAAAGAAAGAAAGCTTCCAGCTGAAAATGATGCCAGGCTGAGGTCGGAAGAGTTAATTTGACCAATGATGTGTGTTTTAGAAAAATGAAGATAAAGGGGGAAGGGAATTCCAGAAACACAATATGTGTGGCTGTGATATATATTGGGAAAATCACAGACAACATTATAAAATATAAAATTCAAACTATGGCAAAAACCAAAACCTGCAGCATCTTGCATAACTTAGCTCAAACACAACCAGCATGTTCTAAACAGAGGATTGATTTATGTTTTATAACACTCTATGAACAGTGTAGTCATCGGAAGTCAGGAGACAAGGTGGCAAAAAAATCCACTTCTGAGATATTTTAATGATCCAAGTGTGAGCTTAAAATGAAGCGGTTATCGTGGTGTTGGAGAAAGGTAGCAGCTTTTAAGATGAAAAATTGCTATGGGTTTGCATTAATTTTACCCTTGTCAAATTTATTTTCAGAATAGAACAGCAGACAATTTTTGGCTTAGGTAATTAAGTGGATAGGAACATTAGACCTAGGCGAAAGAGTAGAAATCCAATTATTTAACTCCAGGGGAAATTGTAATTGTTTACTAAAATTCGGAGTTACATGCCTTAAATTCCTTAAAGAAGGCATTTCTTTTTGGCTTGTGGACTCGGACATATTTTATAGGCAAAATAGGTATTAATATTTTCAGTGACTATATTCTATATTGAATAAACACAAACAAAAAATCTTTCTAGCACTCTTAATTGTACTATGCGGTTGTAATACTATACTTTTCTTATTCAATTAGGAATAGTGAAATATATCTATTCATTTTTTGCTCTGTCTTAAAACAATTTGAGATACATTACAGTAGTAGACACACTCAGAGTGTGTCTATTAAAGAGTAGCAGACAATAAATCCACAAAAAAGGAAAAAGTAAATAAACATAAACATATATGCAGAAAATTGGAATTATGCCTCAGTACCTCCAAGGCCACCAAGTTCAATTTTTTTTTCCTGGCTAAAGCAAGAATGTTCTCTAATTAATGGCTTTGTTATTTTCCCGTACTTGGTATGTTGTTGATGTGAACAATTCAGCACTTGCTTTTGACCCCTAAGATGGCTAGAGGAATAGATTTGAAGCCATTGCTGTGGCTCATCTCACAGAACCTTTGCTGTGAGGATTTTCGTATCAAATGTGTGAAGTGTGCTGAAATAATCTCACCAGGGGACATGGAGTCTTTGTGTTCTCAAAATATTCAGTTCTGTCTTTCTAAAAGGATATTCACAGAGGAGCCTGATCTCGCTGCCATTGTTAGGATATGTGATTGCCTGAGTATTTCAAAGTTATTTTCATGAGACACTTTGGTCCCCCATTTCAATCCCCAAAATAAGGAAATCTTCCCCCTTATGCCTCCCAAGTATCAAGGTGACTAAGGAACTATAAAAAGAACTTTGAGGAGATATATAGATGCACCTTTAAAACTTCAGACTCTAAAGCCTCTTTATCTAAAGCATAATGTCATAATAACATTAAGCAACTTGTCCAAGGTCATGCGTTTGTCATATAAAAATAATGAAAATCATATTCAGCCTGTTCTTCCCCCAGAGCCCAAAATCATGCCAGTATGCTAGGCTGCCTTAAATTTATTGCTTGTAACATTATTTTCGTGAGTGGCACAAAATTAATGGGGTTAAGAGATCTTATTTGAAAGTACTAACTACCGTATCATCATCTTAAAGATTAACATCGATGGTTATTATATTAAAATCTATCAATCCCCTGAGGACAATGCTTATATAACATTCCCATGTCACAGCTTTGTTTGTCTTTTCTGTACCCTTCATACCACCAGGCCTGCACTGGGGTTTAAAATCCTCCTTTCTCCTCAAAGCTGCTTCCAGATCATTCTTCTTCCCTTCTGTATATAAGTACAGATTTAATTTCATCATCAGTGTACATTTTTTAACCATCTTAACATTCCACCTCACACTTTCCATACATCAATTCCTATATTGTGTAAGCCACATTGAGACGTATAATACACTGAACCTACCACATTGTTACTCTCTCCCATCCTTCGTCCTCCCTTCCTTCTTATAAAACTAAGATTCCCTGGTTCATGATAATGAATGAAACACTCTTGCTCTAAACTTGTTTTATGAATATTACCTGGCAAAACCAGAATCCTATTCATATCTTCTTCTACCTATTTTGTGCCTGAATCCACACAATAGCTGATAGTGGTTGGAGAATAATCCATAATCATATTAATTGGTCTTATGTTAAAATCATAATGATGATCTTTATATAGGCAAACTATTCTACGTTTTTATTCTCTTCTTGGATTTTTTACTGTCTCTTTTCTGATTTTGACACTCAACTGGCAACCTTGCTTTCTACTTTAAAAAGTATACATGTAATAAAATGAAATCTCAAAGAGCAATTCACCTCAGGTGCTTGCATTCATGTGCACAAATTCTGCCTTCATTCCTGCTACAATGATGAAATATCATGCCTGGTATTTGTCAACCTGTCTACTTGGACACTAGACACACTTTCCCATGCTTATTTAGGGTGATAGTTCTTGCAAGTCTCCCCTGACTGCTATAATCAAAATTTCAGTGTCTACTAAATCATTCCTATCAGCAAAAGTACAGTATTCTCGAAGTTCTTTTCTTTTGTAAAACACAAACATCTCTTTATTCCAAATGGCCTGTTTCTGTTTCCCTGAATAGCAAACTTTTTCCAAAGATGATCTATGCTCACGCAAGTCAAATCCTCTCTTGCCTACTTTCTGAATCCTATCATTTCACAAAAGAGCTCTTTATAAGACAAAAGATAACCTCCAAATTAACAAAAACGTGGTAAATTTAACATACATATCTTATTTGGTCAATCTGAACAATTTGGTATAGTCAGCCATTTCCTTTTATTTGATGTACATTAATTCTTCATTGACTTCCAAGATACCATCTCTACTGGATTTATTCTGATCTCTCCTTCTCAGTTACAGTGACTGGTCACAGACCTCAAAAAGTTGAAATGTCCAGGGTCTTATTCTTGGGATCTTTCCCCATGTTTGTCTGTACTTATTCATACACTTGGTGATATTGTTCAGACAAAAGCTTTTAAATACTGTCCATATACTGACAACAATCAGGTTTAGATTTCAGGCCTAGACCATTACCTCTGAGTTCCAAACTCAAATATTTAACCAGTTATCTATATTAACTTACATATTTAGTATGCATTTTAATCATAACATGACCAAAACTAAAACGACTGACAGGATTTCTTCTCTTGGTTGTTTTTAGCTAACACATAAATTACTTTTTCCATCGTTTTATTGCTAATGTTTAATTTCCCATGTTAAATAATTTTCTGTCATCAAATCTGTGTGTGTGTACAGATTTGTGTGCGTGTGTGTATACACACCTATATGTATTTGTATATGTACATGTATATACACATACACACAAAATCTGTGGTAGAAGGAATAATGTTCACCACCCACAGTGACTTGGCATATATTAATTAAAGTTCACGAGATGGGGAGATTTTACTGGATTGTCTAGGTCACCCAATGTATTCATAATAGTCATCATAGTAGGCAGGCAGGAGAGTCACAGTCGGAGAAGGATATTAGGCTACAAAAAAAGTCAGAGTGATTCAGCCATAAGCTATGAAATATGAATAACCTTTAGAGGCTGGAAATGGCAAGGATCAGATTCTTCCCTAGAGCATCCAGAGAGGTTTTAGTTTTGCCAACACATTGATTTTCACTCTGTAAGATCCATTTCAGGTTTCTGATCTCCAGAACTATATGACAATAAGTTTGTATCATTTTAAGCCACAAAATCAGTGGTAATTTGCTGCAGCAGCAGTAGAAAACTAATGCCAATATTTTTATCTATTTCTATTTTTCTATCATCTTTTTGTACCTATTAATCTAGTCAAGATTTTTACTAACAAACATTTATTTATATCTTAATATATACCTTCTGCTGCTTTAAATATATGACAAATGTTAACTTATTTTCATGTTTTGTAAAACATTCTAACAGTCTTATGAGAGAAGCAACATTATTATGCCCATTATAGAGATGATGAAACTAAGGCACAAAGACATACAGCAATCTTACCAGAGTTAAAAAATGGGTAAGTTCTTTGTTTATCTTGAATAGGCTATGGTTCTTTTACTCAAAAGTGCTTGCACTAGCTCTTCTGGCTGCCTGTTATAATCTTTTCTCAGGCCTCTAAATTTCTGACTCCTTATAATTCTCATCTTAGTTTAGAGCTAACCTCTGCAAAAAGACCTTTCCTGGTGAAAGTAGTTTAGCAGTCATATAGCCACACTCTTCCATTCTGTCCAATCATTGCATTTATTACTACCTGGCTTTGGTGTTACTTGCTTTTTGTTGTTGTTTTAATATTTTGTGTCCCTCCATTAGAAGACAATTGCATGAAAACAGCCTATTTTGTATTTTATCATTACTAACTTTGAGATTTAGTTGGCACTCGGAAATAATAGTTTATTATTTTGTAATCATCTGACTCTCAGTTTTTGTTTTTATTTATTTATTGGCAAATGTTTATTTTTTAATATTCCCTTCCTGATTTCTCTGAAGGTAAGCAAATATGAAAAATATTTATTATCAGTTTGTATCAAGATAGATAGAGAGGGTGATAGATGTAATAGATAACCACAAGTACAATTAAAGGTGTTAGGGTTATCTAGGCTTCACTGGAGAATTGTTGTAATTATATATCAGAGATAAAGTTGAATGTCTGGTCCTACACCCTTAATGGTAAGCCACTGCAATTTTTCATTTTTTTTTTATTATTGTACTTTAGGTTTTAGGGTACATGTGCACAATGTGCAGGTTTGTTATATATGTGTCCATGTGCTGTGTTGGTTTGCTGCACCCATTAACTTGTCATTTAGCATTAGGTGTATCTCCTAATGCTGTCCCTCCCCCCTCCCCCCAACCCACAACAGTCCCCAGAGTGTGATGTTCCCCTTCCTGTGTCCATGAGTTCTCATTGTTCAATTCCCACCTGTGAGTGACAAAATGCAGTGTTTGGTTTTTTGTCCTTGCGATAGTTCACTGAGAATGATGATTTCCAGTTTCATCCATGTCCCTACAAAGGACATGAACTCATCATTTTTTATGGCTGCATAGTATTCCATGGTGTATATGTGCCACATTTTCTTAATCCAGTCTATCATTGTTGGACATTTGGGTTGGTTCCAAGTCTTTGCTATTGTGAATAGTGCCGCAACAAACATACGTGTGCATGTGTCTTTATAGCAGCATGATTTATAGTCCTTTGGGTATATACCCAGTAGTGGGATGGCTGGGTCAAATGGTATTTCTAGTTCTAGATCCCTGAGGAATCGCCACACTGACTTCCACAATGGTTGAACTAGTTTACAGTCCCACCAACAGTGTAAAAGTGTTCCTATTTCTCCACATCCTCTCCAACACCTGTTGTTTCCTGACTTTTTAATGATGGCCATTCTAACTGGTGTGAGATGGTATCTCATTGTGGTTTTGATTTGCATTTCTCTGCAATTTTCATGTAGAGCTAATATGACCAGTTTCATGTTTCAAAAAAGTAATCTCATACAGTTTGTAAAATGATGTGGAATAGACAAAAAGAAAATAAATTAATGCATGGATGTGTCTCTATGAAGGCTACAAGGCTAACATGGAACATGATAAACACATAGCATTTAGTGCATGAAAGCTACTGTATTCCCATTTATAGGGCATTAAGTTCTGAAGATTGCCATGGGTGCTCATCTACAAAATACAAACTACACCTGTAAAAGACGAAGAGCATCTTCAACTCACAAGCACATGAGGGTGTTAGAAATTTAGTAGTTGATGTCATGAGCTTTTAGCTGTAACTGGTGTATTGATGATTTCGTACAAGAAATATTTGAAACCATGATCACATATACACATACATAAGAAATAACAGCATCTATTTATTTATACCATCAGGTAAACAAATCTACTGTTCCCAGTGAATTTATTGTAAATACTGACTTTCATTATAAAATTGTTATTATGCACAGTTGCAACATAGCAAATAAGTGAGTATTCAGTCACTAATTAAGTATAATGTAAGGCACAAATGTACTCATTTCCTCCCAAAATTCATTTACTAAGAACATAGTATGCACTAGTCAGGCACTTTACTAGTCAATGTGGTTCTGACAATAATATGCTAAATACCTTCATGAAATCTGTAGTTTTGTGACATATTTGGACCAACATAGGAAGCAATTACAATACAAAATGATTTGTCTCATAAAAGTTGATGTTTTAAGAGTATACAGTAGAGTAAAGTGATGTTTTCAGAAGAAAATGGTTTTCAAAGTGCAGCCTAGACAAATAATAATTAAGAGTTATTATGCTGAAGATGGGGGAGTTAAAAAGAGGAGTGTGTGAGAAGGAAAGTGTCTTGGGAAGAAATGAAATTATGTATTTAAACATGATTGGAGCTTGGTAGACAAGAAGGAACTTCCAAGGGATTGATACAGATGGTAGGTCCACCCAAGCCATTGAAGAGTTTGTGTGTTGCCTTGGAGTGATGGTGTGCTACTGATATAATGTGAAATCAAATAATGCTATTTAGTGTATGTTTATAAAATTATTCTAGGGGCCATGTGCAAATTGATCTTCAACTCATTTTGTTTCCAGAAATGTTGGCTGTGTAAAGTATATAGTAATCATTTTTAAATGAATAAAATAATATATTCATTAAGCATCTCCAGTGTGTTATGCCTGGCACCAGGAATACATCAGAGAACAAGGCAGTCATGATCCGTGTCTTTCTGAGCTTAGGATATTCTGGAGGCTGTCCAGCCAGCTGTTGAAAGTTTTCAGATCTGAACTCCAGAAACAAGACTTGGCTATTGTTAAAAGTTAGAAAGTCAGTTTTATAAAGATCATAATAGAAAGAGTCAACATCGCTATCAATTAAATTATGACCCACAGATTTTACTTTTTAATTAAATTTAAAAGCAAAAAGCAATGCATCTCATTTATATACATTTACATTGACTCAATTTTTGGCATATTAAATATAAATATACATATAATTCGAACACAAACCAAATATTTATACATCTCTGTTGGGCATTTTCAACAACATCTCTCTAGACACATTCAAAATGACAATGTCAAATAGTTTTTGAATAAAAATTCATGAGACAGATGGTGTTGTGCCTGGATGTAAATGTCAGCAGCTCTAAAATATCATTAAAGCACATAGATGACTTTTAGCAAGCTAATATTTGATATGATTCAGATGAACTATTCAGTCCTTCTATACCAAATAACTTACAATATACCATTTATAATAGGAATCCACCTACATAACAATGAAAAATAAATAACTTCAGGAGTGCATAACTTGTGAGCAGGCCAAATTCGAAGGGCTAAAACACTGAGTAGTTTGGATATAAATAATACTTTATAATTAGTTGCCTGAAATTTTAAGATGCTATAAAATTATTCAAAATCAAGTAAAGCCCTGCAGATATGACAAGAACACAAAGTGATATGGAATAAAAAGATTTGCTTTCTTATGTTATTTTGGTTGAGTTATAAACTAGTTTTGTGCTTTAAAGAGAAATCCCTAATAAACAGAAAAAATATAACAGACCATATCACCCTATCATTTGCTGGGTGAATATATCAGGACAAGATGCATATCACATAAGCCACTTTGCATGTGCCAGTTTTTAAAAGGTGTCTAGGATACTGTCTGACTTGTAAGTGAGCATTGGTATATTGGAAGCATAATAAATAAAATGGACTGGGAACAGAAAAGTAAATATATTAAAATTTATTTTTGTTACACATGATGCCTAACGGCTTTAAGAGGATTATTGCTTGCATTGCATTCAGTATCACAAGAGAGCTATTCATATTGTGTGAAAGTGCAGGTTTCTACAACAGCTTGACTTTAATGTTCGATATATGGTCCCAGAGGTAGTTTTATTTAGAGGCTTCTTCTTCATCCACTTCAATATCACCTGACCTGACCTGATTTAACAAGGATGAAATGAAATTTCCTGGGATCTGCTCATCTTTTATTTGTTTGTTTGAAATTTTTGTTTTCTTTTATGATGTCATCATTACTAGATGTTCAATGCTGTAATTCTTTCCCTGATGTTCAACAAAACTATCACTTCACTGGATTCTGTAACACTATTGAAATGTTAGCATTGTGAGGACAGTGACTGTGTTTTTATTTTCTGTTTCCTAAGATATCACTAGCACTCAGGTGCATATTTATTACTGTCTTAACTTTATGTGGCAGTATAAACTAAGTTACGATAGTAGTAAGTGACCACATAAAACTTCCTGGCTTATTATAATAAAGATTCAATTCTCGTTCATGCAACGTGTTCCTAAGCAGCGGTTTCCCTACTCCATGTCATCATTTCTCTGGGACCTTAGATGAAGAAGAAGCCTCTAAATAAAAAATTTTCAATCTTGTGACAGAGTAAAAAGTGACATAGCAAACTATAAGTTCACTCTTAAATATTCAGCACAGAAGCTTTCACCCGCATTTGATTGGTCACAGCAAATTATATGGCTGTTTGTTTCTGAGTGCAACACAATAGAAATATATATTTTCCTCACGAAGAGTGGTCTTATAGAAAGTAAATTATAGTTTTGATCATCAGTAGTAGAGTCTACAACACTGATCTCCTATATTTACTAGAGACCAATTGAAAAATATTCATTTAGGACTACGGCTCATGAATACTATTAATCAAGTTTACAAAGTATGGCTCTGCAAACTGAACAATCAGTTTTAAAAGGTAGTAAGCCACAACCTATATGTTGCTCATTTGTTTTCTATGTCACTACAAACTCTCATGACCTCAAGTAGGCTTGTGTCTGGACTCAGCATGCCTTGTCTTTGTTTTGATCCTGTCTAACCTGAAATTTGATATCTAACTCTCAGATTTTGAATTCCTTGTGAATGTGGGGTTTATGAAAGTCTTCTTGAGACATGTTCTTATAAACTCTGGCTTCATGGCTACTCTTTCTATCAGCAAACTGGAATCTGTAAATTTAAATACAATGTTTGCCACTTTTTAATTGTGTGACCTTGAGCAGGTCACCTAATCACTCTCTGTCCCAGTTTCCTTATCTGTAAAATGAGGTTAGTAATGCTAATTAATTCATGGTATTGTTTTGATAATACATAAGATTAATATTTGTAATATGGCAAAAAGGCCAGGTATATAATAAGGTTATGCTATTCTTCTTTTTTTTTTTTTTTTGAGACGAAGTCTTGCTCTGTCACCTAGGCTGGAGTGCTGTGGCGCGATCTCGGCTCACTGCAAACTCAGCCTCCCAGGTTCAAGTGATTCTTCTGCCTCAGCCTCCCGAGTAGCTGGGACTACAGGCACGCAACACCACACCCGGCTAATTTTTGCATTTTTCATAAGGACGAGTTTCACCATGTTGGCCAGGCTGGTCTCGAACTCCTGATCTCATGATCCACCCTCCTTGGCTTCCCAAAGTGCTGGGATTACAGGCGTGAGCCACCGTGCCAGGCCAGTTTATGCTATTCTTAATTGCCATACATTTTACATTTGAAATATAAATTAGGATATATTTCATGTGATTATACCAAACCGTATATTAATATGCAATTGGGGAATTAAATAGATTTGTCTTTTCTATAGTGAAGAATACTTAGACAACTCATATAACATATTTTTATAGCAATGTGATCATCTAGTAATGGCCCTCTTCATAGATCCTAATCACAAATATTCATCACAGTTGTCAGCATTTGGCAAGAACTTTGAAAATCAGTTATCCTTACAGATGTTATCTCATCAACTGCCTTAAATAATTTCATGTAACTTGATGTCATATTTTTCCTGCCTCATCATCTCCCAGTCTTCTCCACTTAACAATTAATACCCTCTCATGCTGGGAGTATAACCAAATACCCTCTCATACATGCGAGTATAACCAAAACCTTATCTTTCAGTGTTGTCTTTAATTGCATACTTATAAACTTGAAATCCAACTTTATAAACATGGCTTCAACCATCTAAATGTTTAACATTATAAATTCAGCACTTCTTACCAAAGTTCTCATAAAAGTTGTTAACTCATTGATGTCTATATATTACTTCCATACTTTCCATATTGAAGAAAGCCAACAAACTTAGGATTCATCAGTTCCTTGATAAAACTAAAATCATACCACAAAATACTAAAGAGCCACTTATAAATGTATCTTTCAGCAAATTATTTTTGTCATAACCTTATTTTATAATATTACTACTTGATAATATATGTAGTTTTGGTTAATTGTTTGCTAGATGTACTTTTCACTATGGTTTTTTATTTTTTAAACTTTTTTGTTTTTAACTTTATGGATGTATAATAGTTGAACATATTTCTAGTGTACATGTGAAATTTTAATACAACCAGATTATGTGGAATGATTAAAATGGATTAATTGAGATATCCATCACCTGAGGTATTTTTCATTTCTTTTTGTTGGGAACATTCCAATTCCACTTTTGTAGTTATTTTGAAATACACATTAAATTGTTAACTATAGTAACCCTATTGAGCTACCAAATACAAGATCGTATTCCTTTTGTCTGTATTTTTGTACCCATTAACCAAACTCTTTTTATTCTGCGCTTCTCTCTACCCTTCACAGCCTCTGGTAACCACCATTCTACTCTCCATCTCCATGAGATCAACTTTTTAAGCTCCCGAATATGAGTGAGAACATGCAATATTTGTCTTTCTGTGCCTGGCTTATTTTACTTAACATTATATCCTTGAGTTTCATCCTTGTTGTTGCAAATGGCAGTATTTTATTCTTTTTTACAGCTGAATAGTATTTCACTGTGTATATGTACCACATTTTATTTACCCTTCTATCCATTGATGGGCACTTTGGTTGATTCCAAATCCTCACTATTGTGAATAGTGCTGCCATAAACATAGGAGTTCAAAAATCTCTTCAATATACTGATTTCCTTTCCTATGGTTAAATGCCCGATAGTAGGATTGCTGGATCATATGATAGTTCTATTTTTAGTTTTTTAAGGAATATCCATACTGTTCTCCATACTGGCTGTACCAATTTACATTCCCACCAGTAGTGTAGCAGGGTTCCCCTTCCTCCATATCCTTGCAAGTGTTGATAATTGCCTGACTTTATTATAAAAGCCATCTTTACTGGGTGATATGATATCTCATTATAGTTTTGATTTGCTTTTCTCTGATGACTGGTGATTTGAATATTTATCAATATACATGTTGGCCATTTGTATGTCTTCCTTTGAGAAATAACATACAAAAATCAAATAAAAATTGAATTAAAGACTTAAATATTGTAAGACATGAAACTATAAAACTACTAGAAAAAAATGTCAGGGACATGCTACAGGACATTGGTCTGGGAAAAGATTTATTGAGTAAGACTTCAGAAGCATAAGCAAACAAAGCAAAAATGGACAAATAAGATCAAATCAAGCCGAAAACATTTCTGGAGAGCAAAAGAAACAATTGACAAAATGAAGGGACAACCCACAGAATAAGAGAAAATATTTGCAAACTACTCATTTGACAAAGGATTAATAACCAGAATATAGAGCAAAGAAGCTGAGTAAGATGGCAGCATAGAAAGCCCCACCAATCATCCCCCCAACGTAGGAACACTCAATTCAATTACTACACACAAAAAAATCACCTTAAGAATCAAAAATCAGGTGAGCACTCACAGTACCTGGTTTTAACTTCATATTACTGAAAGAGGCATTGAATAGGGTAGGAAAGATAGTCTTGAAGTGCTAATGCCACCACTCCCCCACTCTCTCACAGTAGCTACATTGCAGTAGTCTGGTAGTACTCCCTGTGGGCCTGTGGTGGTGGTGGCAATGGAGTGAGGTTCCTCTGCCTGTGGAAAGGGGAAGGAAGAGTGGGAAAAACTTTCTAATTGTTTGAGGGCCACCTCATCCACAGTAAAGTAGAACATCAAGTAGAGTTCTAAGTTTTTTCACTTTGTCCACCTAGCTCCTGGACAGCATCTCTGGACCGTCTTGGATCCTGGAGGAACTTGCCATCCAAAGGAAAAGACACAAGCTTGGCTGTCTTCACCACCTGCTGATTGTAGAACCCCAGGTACTTGAGTGAACATAGGTGGTAGCCAGGTAGTGGTTATAATGAGCTTTGGGTGAGACTCATTACTGTACTGTCTTTAGGTATGACCCAGCACAGTCCCAGTTGTGGTGGCCACAGAGTTGCTTATGTCACACCTTCCCCAGCCCCAGGCAGCTCAGTACAGAGAAAGAGAGAGAGAGACTCTGTATGTCTGGGGAAAATAAGGGAAAAGAGCAGAGTCCCTGCCTGGTAATCCAGAGAATTCTTCTAGCTCTTATGCAAGACTACCAAGGCAGTACCTCCACAAGTTTGCAAGAGTCACAGCATTACTGGGCTTGGGGTGTCCCCTAATGCTGATAAGGCTTATATTACAATACCCAAGTTCTTCAGAGTACGTGAAAAGCATTGCCAAGAAAGACAGAAACAAACAGGCCCAGATTGTGAAGACTGCAAATAGAAAAAAAGTTGAAAAACGGGGGACAAATTTAAAGTATATATTTTTATTATTTTTCTTTTGCTTGTTTATTTATGCAGAGTGCTAAGTTGCTATTAGCTTAAAATAGTAGATTATGAGAAGTTTGAAAGCCTGAACGTAACCTCAAATCAAAAACATACAATGGATACACAAAAAAGAAAAAGCAAGGAATTAAATCATACCACCAGAGAAAAGAACCTTCATTAAAATAAAGACAGGAAGGAAAGAAAGAAGGAATACACAACCACGAAAGAACCAGAAAACAAATAACAAAATGGCAGGAGTGAGTCCTTACTCATCAATAATAACATTGAATGTGAATGGACTAAAATCTCTAATGAAAAGACATAGTGGCCAAATTGATAATAAAACAAGACCCAAAGACCCGTTGCCTAAAACAAACACATCTCACCTATAAAGCTACACACAGACTGAAAAGAAAGGGATGGAAAAAGATATGCCATACCAATGGAAACCAAAAAAAAAAAAAAAAAAAAAAAAAAGCAGGAGTAGCTATACTTATATAAGAAAAAGTAGATTTCAAGGCCAAAACTCTCATAAGAGACAAAGAAGGTAATTATATAATGATTAAGGGGTCAATAAAACAGGAAGATGTAACAATTTAAAATATATATTCACCCAACACAAAAACACTAGATATTAAAAGCAAATATTATTAGAGATCAAGAAAGAGGCAGAACCCAATAAAATAATCGCTGTAGAATTCAGCACTCCACTTTGAATATGGACAAAACTCCTAGACAGAAAATCAACAAAGAAACATTATATGTAAATTGCATTACAGACTAAAAGGACATAGTATACATTTACAGAACATTTCACACAATGGCTGCACAATACACTCTTCTCCTCAGCTCATGGATCATTCTCAAGGAAAGAACATATGTTAATCAACAAAACCAATCTTAAAACATTAAAAAACTGAAATAATATCAAGCATTTTTTCTGACCTTAATGGAACAAAACTAGAAATTAATAACAAGAGGAATTTTGGAAACTATGCAAACACATGGAAATGAAACAATAGGCCTCTGAATGACCAGAGAGGGTCAATAAAGAAACAGGAAAGGAAATTTAAGATTTTCTTGAAACAAATGATAATGGAAACATGACATATCAAAACCTATGGGATACAGAGAAAGCATCACCAAGAGGGATGTTTATTGCTATAAGCACCTACATCAAAAAAGAAGAGAAACTCCAAATAAAAAATCTGATGATGAATCTTAAATAACTAGAAAAGTAAGAGCAAATCAAATCCAAATTTATTAGAAGAAAATAAATAATAAAGACCAGACCAAAGATAAATGAAATTGCAACAAAGAAAACAACACAATAGAGCAATGAAACAAAATCTAGTTTTTTCAAAAGATAAGCAAAATTGACAAACCATTAACCAGAATAAGAAAAAAAGAGACAAGACTCAAATAAATAAAATCAGAAATGAAAAGAAGACATTACAATTAATATTGCAGAAATTCAAAAGATTATAATTCAAAAGATCATTAATGGCTACTATAACCAACAATATGCCAAGAAATAAGAAAATCTAGAAGAAATGTATAAATTTCTAGACACATAAACCCTAATAAGATTGAACCATGAAGGAATTCAAAACCTAAACAGAGCAATTACAAGTAGCATGATCAAAGCCATAATATGAAGCCTCCCAAAAAAACAAAGGCTGAGTCCCAGTGGCTTCACTGCTGAATTCTACCAAACATTTAAGAAAAACTAATACCAGTCATATTCAAGCTACTCCAAAAAATAGAGAATGGAATACTTCCAAACTCATTATATGAGGCCAGTATTGTTACCAGAACCAAACAAATACACATTTTAAAAAAAACCTATGGAATAATATCACTGATTAATACTGATGCCAAATATCCTCAAAAATACCAGCAAACTGAATTCAACAATGCATTAAAAAGATTATTCGTTATAACCAAATAGGATTAATTGTAGGTATACAAGGATAGCTTTACATACATAAACTGATCAATGTGATTATCATATAAGCAGAATGAAGAGCAAAAATCATATAATGACTTCAACTGTTGCTGAAAAAGCATTTGATAAGTTTCAGCATGCTTTTATAATAAAAATCCTCAAAAAATGGGTGTAGAAGGAACATACCTCAACATAACAGAAGCCATATATGACAGACCCACAATTATGGGGAAAAACTGCAAACCTTTTCTCTAAGATTTGGAAGAGGACATGTATGCCCACTTTTATGACTTATTCAACATAGTACATGAAGTCCTATCAAAGTAATTAGACAAGAGAAAGGAAAAAAGGGCATTTGAATTGGGAAGGAAGAAATCAGCTTATCCTTGTATGCAGATGATACAATCTTATATTTGGAAAAACCTAATACAAAACTCTAATACAAAACACTTAGAACTGATAAACAATTCAGTAAAGTTGCAGGATACAAAGTCAATATACAAAAATCGGTAGCATTTCCATATGTCAACAGTGAACAATCTGAAAAATAAAGCAAGAAAATAATCCTATTTACAACTACAAATAAAATTAATTATCTAGGGATTAATTTAATCAAATAAATGAAAGATCTTTACAAGGAATACTATAAAACATTGGTGGAAGAAATAGAAGAGGACACAAAAAATGAAAAGACATTCCATGTTCACAAATTGGAAAAATTACTGTTGTTAAAATGTCCATACTATGCAGAGCAATCTACAGGTTCATTTCAATCCCTATCAAAATACCAATGACATTCTTCACAGAAATTTAAAAAAAACTGAAATTTATATGGAACCAAAAACGGTCCATAATAGCCAAAGTTATCTTAAGCAAAAAGAGCAAAACTGGAGGAATCACATTACTTGACTTCAAATTATACTACAGAGCTATAGTCTCCAAAATGGCATGGTACTAGCATAAAAACAGACACACAGACCAGTGGAACAGAATAGAGAAAGCAGAAATAAATTATTGTATCTACAGTAAACTAGTTTTCCACAATGGAGCCAAGAACATACATTGAAAGGACAGTCTCTTCAATAAATTGTCATGGGAAAACTAGGTAATCATATGCAGAAGAATGAAACTAGACCGCTATCTCTAGCCATATACAAAAATCAAATCAAAACAAATTAAAGATTTAAATCTAAGATCTCAAACTATGAAAGTACTACAAGAAAACATTTGGGAAACTCTCAAGGACATTGGACTGGGCAAAGATTTGTTGAACAATACCCCACAAGCACAGGCAACCAAAACGAAAATGAATGAATGGGATCTCATCAAGTTAAAAAGCTTCTACACAGCTAAGGAGACAATCAACAAACTAAAGATACAGCCCACAAACTAAAGATACAGCCCATTCTGTTATTAATAACCAGAAAATATAAGGAGCTCAAATAACTTACAGGAAAAAATCTAGTAACCTAATTTAAAAACTTGGCAAAGATATGAATAGGTATTTCTCAAGAAAAGATGTACAAATGGCCAACAGGTGTATGAAAAGGTACTCAATGTCACTGATCATCAGATAAATCAAATCAAAACTACAATGAGATATGTCACCCCAGTTAAAATGCCTTTTATTTAAAAGACTCAATAACAAATGCTGGTGAGGATGTGGAGAAAAGGGAACCCTCCTACACAGTTGGTGGGAATATAAATTAGTACAACTGCTATGGAGAACAGATTGGAGGATTCTCAGAAAACTAAAGTCAAAGCTACCAAATGATCCAGCCATTCCACTTCTAGGTATATACACCTCCCAAAAGGAAATTATTATATCAAAGAGATATCTCTACTCCCATGTTTATTGGAGCACTGCTGTCAATAGCCACGATTTGGAAGCAATATAAGTGTCCATCAAAAGATAAATGAATAAAGAAAATGTGGCATGTGTACATAATGGAGTACTATTCATCCATAAAAAGAATGAGGTCCTGTCATTTGCAACAACATGGATGGAACTGGAGATCATTATAACTGAAATGAGGCAGGCCCAGAAAGACAACCTACATGTTCTCCCATATTTGTGGGAGCTAAAAATTAAAGCAATTGAACTTAGGAGAATAGAGAGTAAAAGGATGGTTACCAGACCCTGGAAAGTGTTGTGGAGGAGTGGTGAGGAAGCATGGATGCTTAATGTGCACAAAAACTAGAAAGAATGAATAAGACCTAGTATTTGCTAGGACAACAGGGTAACTCTAGTAAAAAATAATTTAATTGTACATTTTAAAATAACTAAAAGAGTGTAATTGGATTGCTTGAAACACAAAGTATAACTTCTTGAGGTGATAGACAAGCCATTTACCCTGATGGCATCATTATGCATCACATTCTTGTTTCAGAATATCTCATGCAACCCATAAATATGTACACATACTATGTACCCACAAAAATCAAAAATAAAAAAATTAATTACTGTCAGAAAAAAATCAATACTAAGGAGCTAAAGCACTCAATAGCAAAGAAGAGAACTAAACAAATAATCCTATTAAAAATTGGCAAAAGGCCTGAGTTGACATTTCTCAAAAGAAAACATGCAAATGCCTTATTTCATTTCTTTCAGTAATGTTCATTTCTAATTTTTGTGTGTGCATTGTAGGTGATTATGTTCTCTACATATTTCATTGGATTTAATCCCAAATGTTTGCTTTTTTGTTGCTATTGAAGTTAAACTTTAAAAATGGAATTCATTTGCTTTTATTTAGACATTAAGTTGATTTTTACATGTTACATAATATTCGGGCACCTTGCCAAAGGCATTAGTTCTAACAGTTTATATAGAGATTTTCTATAATATTGCATCATACATAATTATGTCATATGTACCCAGGCACAGTTTTATTGCTTCTTCCAAATTCTTACATCTTTTATTTGTTTTTTGGGGTTTTTTGGCATTGCTTATAAGATAGAACTTTTAGCGTGTCAAACAGAAGTGTTGATAGCATACACTTTTATCTCTTCACATTCTGAAAGAAATAGCCTTCACTATTACATAATGACATTAATTGTTATTGCTTTAAAATATCCCTTATTTTTCTACTTTGATAAATGTTTTATTTATTTTTAAAACATAAGTGGATTTTTCTCCTCCAACGTTCTGATCAGATAAATGTTCTCTTTTATTCTGTTAATCTGAGAAATTAATTTAATGGATTTTCTCGTACTTAGACAACATTTTATTCCTGAGTCACCCTAAACATGCCGTATTATCTCCTTAGAATGCTGTTGAATCCCTTTAGTCATAATTAGTAAAGGTGATTCTCAATTATGTATGTGAGACTGATTTGAAATGTCTATTTTTTATATGTTCCTTGGCATATTTTTATATCTGAAATGCTTGTCTCATAAATGAGTTGGGGAGTATTACCCTTTATTCTTGGAAAGAATGTAATCATTGTTTAAAATTTAAATTTTAATTATATTATCTTAAGTAAATATATGATGAATATTGCCATGATGCCATGGGGGTTTGGAGTTATTTTGTGGAAAATATGCTTGCCTCATAAAATGAGTTGAGGAATATTACCCTTTAATCTTTGAAAGAATGTAATCATTGTTTAAAATTTAAATTTTAATTATATTCATCATACGTAAATACGTGATGGAATATAGCCATAATACCAATGGGGTTTGGAGTTATTTTTGTGGAAAAACTTGTAATTATGGCTTAAATTTATTTAACAGTTTATTAGATTAAATGGTGGTACCTAAAAATATATGTTCATGTCCTAGAACCTGTGAACATAACATTATTTAGAAAAAGGTTCTTTGCAGATTTAATTTAAAGATCTTGAGATGAAACAGATCATCCTGATTTGATTGGTGGGTTGGTCACTGGATGAGTGCTAACGCCAGTGATGTGCCTTTAAAAGAGATACAGAGAAATACACACAGGAAGAAGGAGAAGGCCACATGTAGACAGAGACAGAGATTGGAGTTAGGCAGCTACAAGAAAAAGACATGGAATAACTAGAAGCTTGAGGAGGTTAAAAAAAAAATTCTACCCTACAGCTTTTGAGAGGAGCATAGTCCTGCCAACACTTTGATTTAACCCTTCTATAGTATATATACCATAAAATACTACTCAGTAATAAAAAAGAATGAAGTCATGACTTTTGCAACAACATGAAGGGAACTGTAGGCTATTATCCTATTTAAAATAACTTAAAGTCAAAAACCACAAGTTCTCACTTGTAAGTGAGAGCTAAGCAATGGGTCCACAAGCACATACAGAGTGGAATAATAGACATTAGAGACAGCAAAAGTGAAAGGGCAGACTGGGGTGAGGGATTAAACACTACCTATTGAGTACAATGTGCACTATTCAGGTGATACACTAAAATCCCAGACTTCCTTACTACACAATATATCCATGTAACACAACTGCACTTGTACCCCTAAATCTATAAACATTAAAATAAAACGTCTGAACTCCAGAACAGTGAGAAAATAAATTTCTGTTGTTTTAAGTCACCACTCCTTCACAACACTTTCCAGAGTCTAGTAACCATCCTTTTACTCTCTATTCTCCTAAGTTCAATTGCTTTAATTTTTAGCTCCCACAAATATGGGAGAACATGTAGGTTGTCTTTCTGGGCCTGCCTCATTTCAGTTATAATGATCTCCAGTTCCATCCACGTTGTTGCAACTGACAAGACCTCATTCTTTTTATGGATGAATAGTACTCCATTATGTACACATGCCACATTTTCTTTATTCATTTATCTTTTGATGGACACTTACATTGCTTCCAAATCGTGGCTATTGACAGCAGTGCTCCAATAAACATGGGAGTAGAGATATCTCTTTGATATAACAATTTCCTTTTGGGAGGTGTATATACCTAGAAGTGGAACGGCTGGATTATTTGGTAGCTTTGACTTTAGTTTTCTGAGAACTTCCAATCTGTTCTCCATAGCAGTTGTACTAATTTATATTCCCACCAACTGTGTAGGAGGGTTCCCTCTTCTCCACATGTGGTAATTCATTATAGCAGCCCTAGGAAACTGTACAAATAGATGTAGAAATAGATTTTTCTTTTCTTCTTGTATCAATTTTAGTGAATTTTATTTCCTATGGTCTGTTTTATCTCAACTTTCATTTGCATAAAGTCATTTATGACACCTTTGTCTTACTCCTAGTATTTGTAATTTGTGTATTTCCATTTGCTTTACTTCATTAGTCTTCAAAGAGCTTTGCCATTTTGTTACTTTTTACGAAGATCAATTATCTGCCTGTGATAATCCTCTATGTTCACTTGCTATCTCTTTAATTTCTGTCTTTATGTCTATTATTTTATTTTTGCAATTAGCTATTTTTAATGTTGTTTTTCTAACTTTTTGATATGAATACTTGGTTTATTGATTTTCAGCCTCTTTTATTTTCTAATGTATCAACTCAAGTCTATAATTTCCCTAAAGTCCTAAGTCATCTACGCCTTTCAATTTTTATTATGCCATATTTTATTGTCATTGAATTTAAATTTAATGAGTTATTTTACAGCTAGATTAGGACAACTGTAAGTCAGGTATTCACTCTTAAACAAGATGTAGTTGCAATAGGAAAGCTAATCATGTATAATACATTGTTTAAGTTCAAAAATCCCCCAGCAATATCAACGACCTGCTAGTCCACGCTGTTTAAGGATGTGTAGACTGATGGTTTGCGCCTAGCTTAGCCATATAAGCTGACTTGGCTTCCTAATCAGCTTAAATGGTTAAGCCATTAACAATTTAAGGATAAAGACCTCACTGGAAATTTTGCCTGAAATCTCATGTAACAAAGATTTCTCACACTTATATTGCTGATTAACAACCTGGCAACAAAGCACAAAAAGAGCAACTAAGAAAGTACTGTAGGGAACTGTGTAAGTTCTCAGGCTTGTGAGGCCTACTTGTGCTTGCTTTCTCCTTCTGGATTATTTTTTTCTGGTTGATATCCTTACAGGACTATTCTCTGTAGAGCCTTATAAATCCTTTCAGTTACCCAATTGTGCAAGTAAAAATGTTATTACAATATTGAAATGACCTTTGACCGTATCATACACATAAGGTGCAGTCATATTCTGCATTTTCTGAGATAGAGGGGCAAACTCCCAACTTATGAATAATGACAGTGGTATGAATCTCATACCCCCAAAGAGGAACACTCACAACTGCACCTGAGATATTAAACGGAATGTTCTTCTGAGGTGCTGAAATGTTGACAACACAAGCAATTTTTTTTCTCTAATCTACATCTTTGAATCAAAGTGATGGTTGGTTTTGCGACAATAGAGCCCTCAATTGCTTAGTTGTTTACCCACATTTACTTTCTACTTTTGTCCTATATACTTTACCTTCAATGAAACCTTGTGTGAGTTTAATCTGTGGAAGCTTGTGAGTTGTTTTAATTATCCAACTTGTGTAATGACTGTACATGTGCCCTTGAAAAGAATGGATATTCTTCAGATCATGGGTGTAATCTTATTAATAGATCACTTAAGTAAATTGCTTTGAACACATTAATTAAATGTCTCTATCTTTACTGATATTTTCTGCTGCCTCTCTCAGTTCCAGAGACTTCCATGTTAAAATATCCTACTCTTTAAAGTCCTAGAAGGTTTTATGTATTTTGAACTTTATGAGGTTTATGCAACAATAAATTATGTTATAATCAGAGTGAATTAAAGCTTTTTTTAAAATCACTGATTAAAAAAAGAAAACTAAAAAATTACAGTTCTATTGCCTCATTTTGTATGTTGAATTTAAGAAATTTGATATCAGTGTCTTCCTTTTGCCCTTGTAAATTGTTTTATTTTTTCTTTAGAGGTCTAAATTACTTTTGTTTGTTTTTAAAATCTAATAGATTTACTATGTTGAATTTCAAGTTAATCTACCTGCATTAATTCTCTCAGGAACACAAGGAATATACCTTTTCAGTAAATGGTATTTTCTTTTAATTAGGGGACTATTTTAAACATTGCAGCATAAAAATTACTCTTAGCACATTTTATTTTTCTTGTTCAGGGATTCCAGTTACAATAATATTATAATTGATTTTCCTGTTTTTTAGCCACCATTTTTTCTCTAAACTGTTTTATCTAATTTTTGTTTTCTGGGTTGTTTGCCTGCCATTTTTAAATTTACCGTATTAAAATTTCATTTGTTTATATTCTTCTTGTATATAATCTAAAATTTAATATTCATTTAGAATATGATTTTATTCTTTTCTGTTGGTAGAAGAGCTGAGGCAGGACTGGCTTGTCTGTCATAATATAAAAGAGTCTTAGAAGATGTGCGGGATCTAGGGTCTAAAAATCGTCGTGGACTTTGGAACACCAAGCTCTGTGCCAAAGTGTGGAAGGCAGACCTGCCGCACCACAGATCTAAGCCTAGGGTGTAAAACTCCTCGTGGCTTGGATGGAGTCCAGGGCTCAGGGCATAAAACCCCTCATAGCCTCTGGAATGTGCACAGACTTGTTGGTTGCTCTCCCAAGCTCATGAACATGCTCTCCATTATCTCAAGCAGCAGAGCATATTCTATATGTGTCAAAGAAAATGCTAAACCATCACAGTTACGCTTGATGCACCGCTACTGTTCTACCCCCACGTCCTCACATCCTCACCTATTTACCCCCATGTCCTCATGTCCTCACCACCTGCTTCTTTGTTTGATCACCAATAAATAGTGTGGGGTCCCAGAGCTCGGGGCCTTTGCAGCCTCCAATCTAGCGTAGGCCCCCTGGACCCACTTTATGCACTCTTGTCTTTTTCATTGCTTTGACCCCGCCTGACTTTGTAGCCCCCGTGGCCTGGCATTGACCCTGATCACTCCAACATTTTCCATGCTGAGTTCAATTAACTTTCTTTCCTTTCAATAATTTTTAAAAATATTCTCACATTTTTGTTTCTGTATATTTATTTCTATTTATATTGTTGTCTTATGGTTTTCTTTTTGATTCTTTGTGTGTGCTACGGAGTTTATTTTCATCAACTGAAGTGTTATAAATATTACCTTCTGAATTTTGTCATAATATTATATAGATTTATTTCATTTCTGTTGCCTTGGTTTTGTTCTATGGTGACTTATATGTTGCCTTGATAGATGGTACTCTATTACACTAAAATGTATTTAATAACTATTTCCTGATAAGGTGGAAATGTGTGGGTTGGTGGGTAAGGTATTTTTTGGCCTTTTAGGATGCTAATTATTATTGTTAAATTATGTTTCCTTTGCTATCCAGTTGTTAAGGGAAACTGCCCCCTTCTTTTCTACCTTTCCTTAACAGATGCCATGCTTTTCAGATTGCTACAGTAAACTTTCTGAGAAACTTTTCTATGGTTAGTGCTCTGATATGCCAGGATGTGTTTTGAGTATTTGTAAACTTTTGTTTACAAAAAGATCTTCTTTTTCTAGCAGTGCTTAAGGTAAAATTTATACCTATGCTGGAGGCAGTGGCTCACGCCTGTAATCCTAGCACTTTGGGAGGCTGTGACAGGTGGATTGTCTGAGCTCAGAAGTTCGAGAGCAGCTGGGCAAAATGGTGAAACCCTGTATCTACCAAAATACAAAAAAATTAGCTGGGAGTGGCAGTATGTGCCTGTAATCCCCACTACTTGGGAAGCTGAGGCAGGACAATAGCTTGAACCTGGGAGGCAGAGGTTGCAGTGAGCTGAGGTCATGCCATTGCCCTCCAGCCTGGGCAACAGAGTGAGACTCTGTCTCAAAAATAAATAAATAAATAAATAAATAAACCTACTAGTAGTTACCTCCTTCCTCTTCTCTGCAGTTTTCTTGAAATGCCCCAGTCCTCAGTAAAGCATGAGATATTACTCGTAAGAGTTGATGGCCTGCCTTCCTTCCCTCCTTCCTTCATTCTTTCCCTCCTTCCTTCCTACCTTTCACTACATTTTTTTTCACTATATGGTCATCTATCATTTTTGATAATAATTTTAATGAGTATCCACAGTTTTCTAAATTGCAAGTTATTTTATCTCTACATTTTAAGATACCATCAAATGTGCTCTGGATTTAATTATTTCTATTGAGACCAGAGTTACCAGTCATACTATTATTACGAAGAAAGTATTTTCTTTACCAGAGTTTAAAATTTATCTTTTGTCTTTGTTTTCAACAATTTTAGCATGATGTGTATATTTGGTTTAAATATTCTGGCTTGGTATTACTTTTTTTGTTTCTTTTTAGATGGAGTCTTGCTCTGCTGCGAGGCTGGAGTGTAGTGGTACTATCTCCACTCACTGCAACCTCTGCCTCCCGGGTTCAAGTGATTCTTCTGCCTCAGTCTCCCAAGTAGCTGGGACTAGCCTCCTGAGTAGCTGGCGCCACCATGCCCAGCTAATTTTTGTACTTTTGGTAGAGATGGGGTTTCACCATGTTGGCAGGATACTCTTGATCTCTTGACCTCATGATCTGCCTGCCTTGGCCTCCAAAAGTGCTGGGATTACAGGTGTGAGCCACTGCACCTGGCCGGTATTACTATTTTTTACATTTATGACTTTGCTATATTGGAAAATTTCTCAGCTGTACATTTTCAAATATTACCTCTTCCCCCTTCTCTTTCTCCTCTTTTCTGGGCTTCCATTTACATATTTGACACCTTCACACTTACCTCTTGTATATCTTACTCTTCCTTCAATTTTTTCTATTACTTTATGTCTATGCTTCACCTGGAAATTTTTTTCTGACTCATCTTATAGTTCACAAATTTTCTATTCAACTATGTTTAGTTGTATTAAAAATATCTATTGCATTCTTTATTTATATTATTGTACATAATATGTAGAATTTCCATGTGGTTTATTTTTTCTTTTAAGTCTGTGACTAAATTTCTCAATCTTAAACATATGTAAGATGATTATTTTAATCTTTGTTTATGATAAGTTCATGATATGAGTGTCTGTTTTTAATTTTTTTTCTATTTCTTACTTTATTTTCACTGATAGCACCTTGTCTCACTGTCTTTCTGTATATTTTTAATTAAATGCTGTGTATTATATATATGTATATATAAAATAAAAAAATTGAGTGAGAAGAAATACGGTATTATCTCTTTCATAATTTGTGTTTGGTTTTTGACAGGAAGCTTTGGGTACTCGCTCTTCATGCCTCTCCTTCTTCCCTTTGTGTTCAACATTTTGGTGAATTACTAGAAGATGGTGGTTTCAGCCCAAAGGAAGCCAAAATTATCTTAATTCAAATTCATGACTTGAAATTTTTCCAAATTAAGATTTAGTCCCTGAAATGGCCATTTTCTTCCAGTTCAGCTTCACTCTTAAGTTTCAGCTCTTTTGTTCCAACATATGGTTTGTATTACTTTGCTGCCTAACCATAGTCTCCAGCTTTAAATATTAGTCTCCTAGTTTTCTAAGTCAATCAAATTTTGGCCACCAAACATTTCAGATACCATTTTGAGAATACATCTTATTATTTCTTGTTATTTCTCCAACACCTTCAAACAAATTTTAAATATTGCTTGGCTTTCTTATTATTTTTTAGCAGAAACTCTGTTCTGAATTATCTGGACCCCATATGCTTCTTCAAATTCTTCCTCTATAATCACTTTAATAAATTTTAATAACTGCAATGAAAACCAGACTATCTGCTATTATTTAACCTTTCTTTAGTATACTGAAGTTGTGTGAGAAAAATGTTAAATGGAAGCAGCCCTAGGTGCTGTCATTCTAAAAAATATTTGTCATTTGTTCATTATAAAAACATTTATTGTTTGCTGATATGCACAAGGAAATGTGAAGAGGATTGAATGTGCACTTTCAGAATAAACAGACATTATGTTCTTGTACCCAAGGAATTTATATTCTTGTGGGAGATATAAGCAGAACATCTATAATAAAATATAGTAAGTGCAAAGATAAAAGACTTTGACTTGCATATAAAAAAGGCTGCTAACCAAGACTTAGAGGAATGTGGTGAGAGGAGGAAATTTTCTTTGATAAAACTTTCTTCTCATTTATGTACCCCTAAAACAAATCCCAACACCAAAGTAGTCCATGGCATAGAATCTTCTATTATATAGTTGAATTAAATATTATCAGTCACACCTATTTTCTTTCTCCTGCACTAATTTTTTTGCAGCAGCTGCTGTTTTTACTTAATATTCATTCATTATCGAGTTACAGGAGTCCCTGCCTTTTGCTTTTCATTTGGATATAAATAACCAACATTGATATTCTTTTCCATATTCATTATGAATATGGGTTCATATTTGAATGGATAAAATGTAATATGTTATTTTATGGAACTCTTTTTGAATGGACAAACATCAACTAAGATTTTTACTAGACTATTGCCATTGTTTAATTCATAGCTTTGCTTGTTAAATTATCATAAATGGAAATGAACTATATTTTTAGATGAAACATCTTATTATAACCATCTATATTTCTATCACAGAATATCTTAGACTAAAACAATACATCACCATGGCAACTCAACTTTCACAAAGTTTAACTGCAGCCAGAAAAAAAATATTTTTAAGTCAACCCCATTATATAGCATCTAACTAAACAAAAGTCTGCCTTCAAAGTAAAGTACTTTTGATTAGGAGCCATGATTTCTAAAATGATTTGAGTTATAGCAAAATGTTCACATTTCTCTATGCATTAGAAATGAGGTATTTATAAATGATATTGGCCTGCTTCTCACTTTTTAGTGTATTTTTAATGCCATGAGATTGAGATTGGCCTAGTATCTTTATTTTTTTTTCTAGTTCAGTGTTTTTAGAATATTCTCACATTTCTCTCAGCAAAAATCTGATTTTAGTTTTTTTCTAAATACTATGTTTAAAATTAAAACAGTTCAGTTTGATTAAAATATAAAAAGTAGGAACTATTTTGTGTGTTTATGAATGTAAAACAGTCACTGAAATTTGAAGTGATGTATTATTTAACAAATGGAATTCACAATGTTGAGGCTGCTTATTTGTATCTTAGTACTCTAAACTACTATTGGGCCAGGTTTTGCGATATAACTGTAAATATTTATTAATAGTAAAACACTTCATTAAACATCTTTTCTCTTACAGCTGTATCTTGTGAACTAAACTGATAACACAAAATGTGTAATTTAAGTTAACTTTTACATTCTTAAACAATGTACATGATTTTATAATTAAAATAATATTAAATCTTATAATACAGTCATTCCTTACCACAGCTTTCCCTTCGCTCCCTGTCTCCCTCTCAACTAACAATGCTTTTATTTGAACTTTTTTTTTCAACTCTTATTTTAAATGCAGGGGTTACATCTTCAGATTTGTTACATAGTAATGTTGTGTGATGCTAAGGTTTGGAGCATGGATCCCATCACCTGGGTAGTGAGCATAGTACCTGATAGGTAGCTTTTTAACCCACTCCTCCCACCATCTAGTCCACAATGTCATTTGTTCCCAAATTTATGTTCATGTGTGTTCAATGTTTAGTTCCCACTTATAAGTGAGAACATGAGGTATTTGGTTTTCTGTTCCTACATTAATTTGCTTAGGATTATGGCCTTCAGCTTCATCCATATATTTTTCTTGAAAAAATGTATACACTGGTATTCTTTGATTAACCCATTTCATACATTATCTACTGACTTCCTATATTAATGAAAAATATTTTAGGTCTCTGATCTTTAGTTCACCTTGCTGCACACCACGACTCTTCTTCCAACAGAGTCATAGTACGTTTTGAGGTTAAATCTGCATTTAGCGATTACACTATTATGTTTATTAAAATACTCACAACTGAACACTGAAGTGTAATATGAGCACATTCCATGTCTTCTTTGTTCTTCCTTGAGTTAATGCTTGTCTTTTATCTGCATTATTTATAAGTTTTTGAAATTTTTATCTATTTATCTCACACTTTCCAATTGGATCTCAGTATGTGTTTTCACAAGAGCTGTTATATAATGTACTCAATCAGTTCTCTTTTTATCACCCTTAGGGATAACAGGACTTGAGATCTCCATTATTCTATGCAGACTGGTTAGCATCTAGGACTTCTTTGTAATCTCAGGAATTACATTTGTTTTTCCCTGAGTAGGGCCATAAGAAGCAATTCCTCATCCATTCAAATTGTATCCTGAGATTTCAGCAATTCAGTCACACCTTCAGGCTCCACTTCTCATTCTACTTATCTTGTAATTTTCACCACTTTTTCAGTTATTTCCTCCACTAAAATCTTGACCACTTCAAAATCATCCATTAGGGTTGGAATCACCTTCCTCCAAACTCCCTTAACATTGATGTTTTGACCTCCTCCCATTAATCACAAATGTTTTTAATGACATCTTCCAGAAGATTTTCAACTTGCTTTGCCTTGATCCATCACAGGAATAACTGTATATGTAAGCTAGAACCTTAAAACTTTAAACTCAAAATTACTCCTTAATCCATGGGTGGTAGAATGGACACTGTATTAGCAGGTGTGAAAACAACATTAATCTCCTTTTACATCTCCAGTATAACTGTTAGGTGAAAAGGTGCAATATCCGTGAGCAGTAATATTTTGAAAGAAGTCTTTTTTTTTTTTTTTCCTGAGGAGTAGATTTCAACAGCGGGCTTAAAATATTCAGTAAACAGTGCTGTAAACAGATGTGCTGTCCTCAGGGCATTGTTGTTTCATCTTTAGAACATGGAAAGAATAGATTTAGCATAATTCTTAAGGATCTTCAGATTTCTGAAATGGTAAATGAGCATTGGCTTCATCTTGAAGTCAACAGCTGCATTAGCCCCCAACACACAGAAGAGTCAATCTGTCCTTTATAGCTGTGAAGCCAGACATAGATTTTTCCTTTCTAGCTATGAAAGTCCTATACGGCATCTTCTTTCAATGTAAGGCTGTTCTGTCTACACTAAATATGTGTTGTTTAGTGTAGCCACCTTCATCGATTATCTTAGCTAGATCTTCTGGATGATTTGCTGCAGCTTCTGTATCAGCACTTTTGGCTTCACCTCGCACTTTTATGTTAAAGGAGACAGCATATTTTCTTAAACTTCATGAACCAGTCTCTGTTAGCTTCCAACTTTTCTTCTGTACCTTCCTCATTTCTCTCAGCCTCTGTAGAATTACAGAGAGTTAGAGCCATGCTCTGAATTATGTTTAACATTCGCAGGTGGGAATGTTGTGTCTGGTTTGATCTTCTATCCAGACCATTCAAACTTTCACCATATTAGGAATAAGGCTGTTTTGTTTTCTCATCATTCATATGTTCACTAAAGTAACACTCTTAATTTCCTTCAAGAATGTTTCCTTTGCATTCACAACTTGGTTAATTATTTGACAGAAGAGACTTTTGACCTCTCTCAGCTTCTGACACTCCTTTTTCACTAAGCTTAACTATTTCTAGCTTTTGATTTAAAGTAAGAGACATCGAACTATGCTATGCTCTTGAATACTTACAGGTGGCAACAGGGTTGTTAATTGGTCTAATTTCAATCTTACTGTGTCTCAAGGAATAAGGAGGCCCCGATAGAGGAAGAAGTCTGGGGAACAGCCAGTTGGTGAAGCAATCAGAACACACACAACATTTATCAATAAAGTTTGCTATCTTACATGAAGTAAGTGGTGCTCCTAAATAATTACAATAGTAATATTGAAGATATCTGTCACCATAACAGATATGATAATAAAAAAGTGTGAAATATTGCAAGAATTATCAAACCGTGACTCAGAGACATGAAGTGGGCACATGCTGTTGGAAAAATGGCACCAATTTCTCCAACAGCTGGATGCAATGTTGCTGCAAACCTTCAATTTGTAAAAGTATCATATCTGTGAAGCACAATAAAGCAAAGCACAGGAAAATGAGGTATGCCTGTAAAGTTTTTCACGTCTCTGGAGCACAATTATCAGAAACTTTCTAGGAAAGGATGAAAATAGTTATACTTTTGAGACATTGCAGTTCTGAATGCGTTCCTGCTTTGATCCTTTTGTTTATCCAAGGGATTAAAAGACTGTCAACACTAGCATTGGTGACAGTACTTCAAGGTAGTATGCATATTATTGCCAAAAGCACTTCTGCACTGTTTTTTTTTTCCCTTTTTCTGGAATATTTTTTATTATAGAAAGGCATGCCTTGCCCCATTACCTTCTTCATATTCTCAATCACAGGTAACCTCAATTAGGTAACACCCACTGGCCACACTATGGAAGATCTTAACCACAACCACCGAACTCTCTCTATTCTAATTATCTGGTTTTATTTTTCACCTAAATATTGAAAACCTTTAAATATACAGTATATGTTATTAATTTATCTTTCTTATCATTTGTTTAACTTTTCTAAATGGTAAGTTCCTGGAAGGCAGAGTTTTATTTTATGTTTATTTCCACTGCTACATCTCTATTGTTCAGAAGAGTCCTTAGTGGAGATGAGATGCCCAATATATTGTATTGATTGAAGGATACACCAGATGAGTGAACACATAATTGAAGTTTGTTTTCATTGTCTGTGCTGGATATTTGTCCTTGGTACTGGCAAGTTTCTACAATGATTCAGTTAATTGGTTGCTCCCTTATATCTCTGTTCTTTATTTGAACCTCCTCTCAGGTCCTTTATTGTTCTTACTCTTTATCTCCCATTACTTTTTAAGCCTTTTAAATAAATCTTTCTCTAGATTATTTTCTCAACTCTACCTTTCTTTTACTGACTTTTTCATTTCTGCTTACAAATTTTTGTTTCTCTGAATATTCCTTTAAAAATTTTTTCTTACTTCAAGGGCAAAGTAAATTGTCTTATCTCTATGAGATTAATAATAAATTTGTTTATATTTTATTCTCCTCTATCTTTATTTCATCTAATATGCCTTTATTCATTATATTTATTTTAGTATTTGGATGTCTGCCAGTGCTTAAGAAAGGGAAAGAAGTTGCTGACTGCAATCTTCTGGGCACCTAATTGAGTACGTCAACTTGGAATTTTCCTGTAGAGTTTGTTGGGGAACTCTGATGGCGGCATCTGTAGGTCTTTTGAGCCAGTGAGTTTCTTCAGAGGGCACTCTGACAATCTCTTGCTGGAAAAGTCAGAAATCTGAGAGGTAAGTGAGGAAAGTCTTAGCTTTCAATAGAGGTAGGCCTAATTATTTTCATAGAGCACTCATGCCCTCAACTATTATTAGTGTCTCCCAGTCTGGGAACTCTCTGTATATGTGGCCCCTTACAGAGAATAAACCTCCCTTCCACTGGGGTGCTAATATATCTAGATATTTAACTACTTCTGAGACATCTTTCAACTTGCTTCCGCTTATTTTGGCATGCCTTCACTGATGGTTCCTGAACCTGTTGAGGCTTCTGAGTTTAAAGATCATGTAACTCTTGGCTTTATTGACTCCCAGCTAAAGATTTGACTTCCAGGGGCTTAGTAAATTAATATTACAAGTTTATCTGCTTCCTAGCTTTCAAAATTTGATTGTTATTGTATTCCTTTTCATCATCTTTGTGACTTTTTTATAATCCTTTTTAGGGCTGGAGAGGGAGAAAAATGAGATGTAGGTGTTAAGTATATCATCTTTATCTAGGAGCTACCTATGTTTGCCTACCTATGGTAGTTTAGATTAAACTACCATAATTGTGTCCTTATGTAAATAAGGATTTTCTGAGTAAATGTCTAGAATTTACTCAGAAAAGTAAATTCTGGATATTGAATAATGAATATTTTGAACGATAATAGATGCTGCAATATCAAATACAGTACTATTTAGCACACAAATATACAATAGCTTGTTGGTTCTTCAGTTCAAAACCGTTAAATAAATAAAATAAGCAATACCATAATTCCTGTTTGAAAACATAGGGAACTGAAATCCAATAGCACTAACTAACGGGGTCATGGTAATCAATTAGGCACCAAAGTCTATGAAAGCTTTCATCATTCCAAATATAATACCTTTTTTAAACCATATTGTGTAACCGAAATATTTTATCTTTTCATTTTCAGGAGACCTTCTGGAATAAATATATTTTCATCACATAAAAGTATTGTCTAGAATAATATTGCTTTGTACCCAATATTATTCAGCAATTAAATATATAGATTTTTATCCATTACTGTCTCTGTAGAGAAAGTCCCTGCTGCAGAACATTAAGAACTCTCATGCACAATATTTATTTTTCTTAATAAAAAGTGTGTGGCTGCATAAAATTTTAATCTTCAGAGATTTTTGAATTAATGGCATATAGTGATAGATATTAAAAGTTATGGTCATGAACTCTGAAGCTTCTTGTAGAGATATGTGTCCAGCGTTCAATATCATTTTGTCAAAGAAACTAATTCAGTGGAGTACAGAAAAATATCAGTATGTTAGGTTGTATTTTATTTTGTCTTTACAAACCCTTCTATTATAATACATCATACTATTCTGTCGCCAGATCTATGTGTTTATGTGCGTATGTGTTCAAGTTCAACCTTAGTAATCTCTCATATTCTCATAAGGATATAATTCGGAAGAGTATTTTAATAAAGATCTTGCTGTGTCATCTGTCTGTGTCTGATTAGGTTATTCAATTTCTAGTCCTTTATATAAGATTAGATTTCTGATGAAGGATATTATGTGAATGAATCATAAAACAATAATCAGAGAGTCTAGATTTTGAACTCCTGCATGAACAAGGGTGGGAGGAGTTGGTGGTGATGATCATAAAGATTGTGGCATATTTTTCCAATAAACTATAATGTGCCATAAAGAGGATAATCAAATTTTAAAACTTTGATATAAGGCAAGTCACAGTGGCTCACATCTGTAATTTCAGCAATTAGGGCGGCAGAGGCAGGAAGATTACTTGAGCCTAGGAATTCAAGACCTGCCTTGCCAATATACGGAGACACTATTCTTCACAAAATGAAAAAATAAGAGACAAAAAATTCCCTTGAGATATATATATATATATATATATATTAGTATAAAGGTAATTCCGATGTTTAGACAAAATGAAGTGATGATTTAAGTTTGGTATATTGAAAAATACAATCAATAATATGCCAAAGCATTAGCAATAACTAATAGCACAAGAGAAAACAAAAAATATTTATAAAAGCATTAAAATAAGTGATCAGTATAGGAATAACACAATATATGTGCTGGACCATTGTAGAGCGCACTGTTAAATAACTACTATTTAGTTAAAAGAGTAAGACCTAGAAATGAAACTATATACAATATTCACTAATTACTATACAAACTTTCAAAAAATAAATTTTTGATAATTTTTAGGAAAATTTATTAATTGACAAAGTTGATAAACTGACCAGAATAGAAGACACAGAGCCAAATATTGTTTATGTTGGAAGTTTTTTAGAGGATAAAAACATTTTAAGTACTCACAGGAAACACAATGTATTTATTACTTAGTGCATTCTTCCTCAAAAATTGGCTTTCCATATAGAGAACAAGTGAAAATAGAGTCTTACTCATTCTCTTTACAACAACAAGTTCTTTGTGAATTGAATCAAAATATATTGAAAATTTTAAAACTATTGATAATAGTAAAGTAATACATATATGTGACTTGTTATTTATTGAAAAAAAGCACTGGCAATAAAGGAAAACGCATATATGTGCATACAAATCTATGTAAAATTTCTTAGAAACAAAATATTATCTACAAAAGACCAAAAAGCCTCCCTTAAGGCCTGCCTGCCTCTGTAGACTCTACCTCTGGGGGCAGGGCACAGACAAACAAAAGACAGCAATAACCTCTGCAGACTTAAATGTCCCTGTCTGAGAGCTTTAAAGAGAGTAGTGGATCTCCCAGGATGCAGCTTGAGATCTGAGAACAGGCAGACTGCTTCCTCAAGTGGGTCCCTGACTCCTGAGTAGCCTAACTGGGAGGCACCTCCCAGTAGGGGCAGACTGACACCTCACATGGCTGGGTACTCCTGAGACAAAACTTCCAGAGGAACGATCAAGCAGCAGCATTTGCGGCTCACCAATATCTGCTGTTCTGTAGCCACCGCTGCTGATACCCAGGCAAACAGGGTCTGGAGTGGACCTCCAGTAAACTCCAACAGACCTGCAGCTGAGGGTCCTGACTGTTAGAAGGAAAACTAACAAACAGAAAGGACATCCACACCAAAAACCCATCTATACGTCACCGTCATCAAAGACCAAAGGTGGATAAAACCGCAAAGATGCAGAAAAAACAGAGCAGAAAAACTGGAAACTCTAAAAAGCAGAGCACCTCTCCTCTTCCAAAGGAATGCAGCTCCTCACCAGCAATGGAACAAAGCTGGATGGAGAATGACGAGTTGAGAGAGGAAGGCTTCAGAAGATCAAACTACTCCAAGCTAAAGGAGGAATTTCGAACCAATGGCAAAGAAGTTAAAAACTTTGAAAAAAAATTTAGAAGAAAGGATAACTAGAATAACCAGTGCAGTGAAGTCCTTAAAGGACCTGATGGAGCTGAAAACCATGGCATGAGAACTACATGATGAATGCACAAGCCTCAGTAACCAATGCGATCAACTGGAAGAAAGGGTATCAGCGATGGAAGATGAAATGAATGAAATGAAGCGTGAAGAGAAGTTTAGAGAAAAAATAATAAAAAGAAATGAACAAAGCCTCCAAGAAACATGGGACTATGTGAAAAGACCAATTCTATGTCTAATTGGTGTACCTGAAAGTGATGGAGAGAATGGAACCAAGTTGGAAAAAACTCTGCAGGATATTATCTAGGAGAACTTCCCCAATCTAGCAAGGCAGGCCAACATTCAAATTCAGGAAATACAGAGAACACCACAAAGATACTCCTCAAGAAGAGCAACTCCAGGACACATAATTGTCTTGGACCCACAAAGGGAAGCCCATCGACTAATAGAGGATCTCTTGGCAGAAACTCTACAAGCCAGAAGAGAGTGGGGGCCAATATTCAATATTCTTAAAGAAAATAATTTTCAATCCAGAATTTCATATCCAGCCAAACTAAGCTTCATAAGTGAAGGAGAAATAAAATACTTTACAGACAAGCAAATGCTGAGAAATTTTGTCACCACCAGGCCTGCCCTGAAGGAGCTCTTGAAGGAAGCACTAAACATGGAAAGGAACAACCGGTACCAGCCACTGCAGAAACATGCCAAATTGTAAAGACCATCAAGGCTAGGAAGAAACTGCATCAACTAATGAGCAAAATAAGCAGCTAACATCATAATGACAGGATCAAATTCACACATAACAATACTAACCTTAAATGTAAATGGGCTAAATGCTCCAATTAAAAGGCACAGACTGGCAAATTGGATAAAGAGTCAAGACCCATCAGTGTGCTGTATTCAGGAAACCCATCTCATGTGCAGAGACACACATAGGCTCAAAATAAACAGATGGAAGAGGATCCACCAATCAAATAGAAAACAAAAAAAGGCAGGGGTTGCAATCCTAGTCTCGGATAAAACAGACTTTAAACCAACAAAGATCAAAAGAGACAAAGAAGGCCATTACATAATGGTAAAGGGATCAATTCAACAAGAAGAGCTAACTATCCTAAATATATATGCACCCAATACAGGAGCACCCAGATTCGTAAAGCAAGTCCTTAATGACCTACAAAGAGACTTAGACTCCCACACAATAATAATGGGAGATTTTAACACCCCATTGTCAACATTAGACAGATCAACGAGACAGAAAGTTAACAAGGATATCCAGGGATTGAACTCAGCTCTGCACAAAGTGGACCTAATAGACATCTACAGAACTCCCCACCCCAAATCAACAGAATATACATTATTTTCAGCACCACACAACACCTATTCCAAAATTGACCACATAGTTGGAAGTAAAACACTCCTCAGCAAATGTTAAAAGAACAGAAATTATAACAAACTGTCTCTCAGACCACAGTGCAATCAAACTAGAACTCAGGATTAAGAAACTCACTCAAAACCGCTCAACTGCATAGAAACTGAACAACCTGCTCCTGAATGACTACTGGGTACATAACGAAATGAAGGCGGAAATAAAGATGTTCTTTGAAACCAACAAGAACAAAGACACAACATACCAGAATCTCTGGGACACATTCAAAGGAGTGTGTAGAGGGAAATTTATAGCACTAAATGCCCACAAGAGAAAGCAGGAAAGATCTAAAATTGACACCCTAACAACACAATTAAAATAACCAGAGAAGCAAGAGCAAACACATTCAAAAGATAGCAGAAGGCAAGAAATAACTAAGATCAGGGCAGAACTGAAGGAAATAGAGACACAAAAAAACCTTCAAAAAATCAATGAATCCAGGAGCTGGTTTTTTGAAAAGATCAACAAAATTGATAGACCGCTAGCAAGACTAATAAAGAAGAAAACAGAGAAGAATCAAACAGACGCAATAAAAAATGACAAAAGGGATATCACCACCGATCCCACAGAAACACAAACTACGATCAGAGAATACTATAAACACCTGTACGCAAATAAATTAGAAAATCTAGAAGAAATGGATAAATTCCTCAACACATACACTCTCCCAAGACTAAACCAGGAAGAAGTTGAATCTCTGAATAGACCAATAACAGACTCTGAAGTTGAGGCAATAATTAATAGCTTACCAACCAAAAAAAAGTCCAGGACCAGATGGATTCACAGCCGAATTCTACCAGATGTACAAGGAGGAGCTGGTACCATTCCTTCTGAAACTATTCCAAACAATAGAAAAAGAGGGAATCCTCTCTAACTCATTTTATGAGGCCAGCATTATCCTGATACCAAAGCCTGGCAGAGACACAACAAACAGAGAATTTAAGACCAATATCCTTGATGAACATCCATTCAACAATCTTCAATAAAATACTGAGAAACCGAATCCAGCAACACATCAAAAAGCTTATCCACCATGATCAAGTGGGCTTCATCCCTGGGATGCAAGGCTGGCTCAACATACACAAATCAATAAACGTAATCCAGCATATAAACAGAACCAAAGACAAAAACTGCATGATAATCTCAATAGATGCAGAAAAGGCCTTTGACAAAATTCAACAGCCCTTCATGCTAAAAACTCTCAATAAATTAGGTATTGATGGGACGTATCTCAAAATAATAAGAGCTATCTATGACAAACACACAGCCAATATCATACTGAATGGACAAAAACTGGAAGCATTCCCTTTGAAAACTGGCACAAGACAGGGATGCCCTCTCTCACCACTCCTATTCAACATAGTGTTGGAGGTTCTGGCCAGGGTAATCAGGCAGGAGAAGAAAATAAAGGGCATTCGATTAGGAAAAGAGGAAGTCAAATTGTCCCTGTTTGCAGATGACATGATTGTATATCTAGAAAACCCCATTGTCTCAGCCCAAAATCTCCTTAAGCTGATAAGCAACTTCAGCAAAGTCTCAGGATACAAAATCAATGTGCAAAAATCACAAGCATTCTTATACACCAATAACAGACAAACAGAGAGCCAAATCATGAGTGAACTCCCATTCACAATTGCTTCAAAGAGAATAAAATACCTAGGAATCCAACTTACAAGGGATGTGAAGGACCTCTTCAAGGAGAACTACAAACCACTGCTCAATGAAATCAAAGAGGATATGAACAAATGGAAGAACATTCCATGCTCATGGGTAGGAAGAATCAATATTGTGAAAATGGCCATACTCCCCAAGGTAATTTATAAATTCAGTGCCATCCCCATCAAGCTACCAATGACTTTCTTCACAGAATTGGAAAAAACTACTTTAAAGTTCATATGGAACCAAAAAAGAGCCCGCATTGCCAAGTCAATCTTAAGCCAAAAGAACAAAGCTGGAGGCATCACACTACATGAGTTCAAACTATACTACAAGGCTACAGTAACCAAAACAGCATGGTATTGGTACCAAAACAGAGATATAGGCCAATGGAACAGAACAGAGCCCTCAGAAATAATGCCACATATCTACAACTATCTGATCTTTGACAAACCTGACAAAAACAAGCAATGGGGAAAGGATTCCCTATTTAATAAATGGTGCTGGGAAAACTGGCTAGCCATACGTAGAAAGCTGAAACTGGATCCCTTCCTTACACCTTATACAAAAATTAATTCATGATGGATTAAAGACTTACATGTTAGACCTAAAACCATAAAAACTCTAGAAGAAAACCTAGGAAATACCATTCAGGACATAGGCATGGGCAAGGACTTCATGTCTAAAACACCAAAAGCAATGGCAACAAAAGCCAAAATTGACAAATGAGATCTAATTAAACTAAAGAGCTTCTGCACGGCAGAAGAAACCACCATCAGAGTGAACAGGCAACCTACAGAATGGGAAAAAATGTTTGCAACCTACTCATCTGACAAAGGGCTAATATCCAGAATCTACAATGAACTCAAACAAATTTACAAGAAAAAAACAACCCCATCAAAAAATGAGCAAAGGATACGAACAGACACTTCTCAAAAGAAGACATTTATGCAGCCAAAAAACACATGAAAAAATGTTCATCATCACTGGCCATCAGAGAAATGCAAATCAAAACCACAATGAGATACCATCTCAGACCAGTTAGAATGGCCATCATTAAAAAGTCAGGAAGCAACAGGTGCTGGAGAGGATGTGGAGAAATAGGAACACTTTTACACTGTTGGTGGGACTGTAAACTAGTTCAACCATTGTGGAAGTCGGTGTGGCAATTCCTCAGGGATCTAGAACTAGAAATACCATTTGACCCAGCCATCCCATTACTGGGTATATACCCAAAGGATTATAAATCATGCTGCTATAAAGACACATGCACACATATGTTTATTGCAGCACTATTCACAATAGCAAAGACTTGGAACCAAGCCAAATATCCAACAATGATAGACTGGATTAAGAAAATGTGGCACATATGCACCATGGAATACTATGCAGCCATAAAAAGGGATGAGTTCATGTCCTTTGTAGGGACATGGATGAAGCTCGAAACCATCATTCTCAGCAAACTATCGCAAGGACAAAAAACCAAACACCGCATGTTCTCAGTCATAGGTTGGAATTGAACAATAAGAACACATGGACACAGGGTGGGGAACATCACACACCAGGGCCTGTCATGGGGTGGGGGAAGGGGGTAGGGATAACATTAGGAGATATACCTAATGCTAAATGACGAGTTAATGGGTGCAGCACACAAACATGGCACATGTATAAATATGTAACAAACCTGCACATTGTGCACATGTACCCTGAAAGTTAAAGTATAATAATAAAAAAAAGGTAAAAAGAAAAAAAAGCCTCCCTAAAATCAAAGTTAAAAATAATAATAGCAGAAAGGGAGAAATTATGATGTGCATAACTGAAAAAGGATTAGTTTCTAGATTATATTCAGGTATTTAAAAACTAAAATAAACGTTTAGAAATCCAGATAAGCCAGTAAAAAAAAGTGAAATAGTTATCTGAAAAAGATTTACAGACTTCAATTCTGAATGATCACTGTACATATTAAAAGGCGAAAAAAATACGTAATTCTGTTCATAATCCAGAAATTAAAAAGTGTACAGTGGGCTGCCACACCCACTAGAGTGGCCAAAAATAATGAAGTCTGATAACATTAATTACGGATAGGAATGTAGATTGGCTCTGCCACATTGCAGTACAACTTAATAATGTCTAATAAAGTGAAAAATACCAGTAAGCTACAGTTTAAAATTGTCATTTAGCTATTTATCTATAAAATAATATTTCAAATGTTTTGTAAAAAATAAGATCTTGAAAAACATTAGAGGTAGCATTTTCTGTAACAGTCAAACAGAAAACTAAATGTTCTCAAATACAATGTAGCGAATAAGTAAATTATGCGTTATTCACATCACAGCATATTGAATAGATGTTTAAATGAATGAATCATCACATCTACATTGGCACTCACTGCTCTCAAAATCGTATCTCCAAATTTCACAATAATGAGGTAATAAATTGATGTAAAGTTTAATACATAAGTGCAACCATGTTTGATATTATCATTACTCAATTATGAACTAAAATTGTAACAATATGCATGAGAATTTAGAAAACAAATTAATCATAGTGGCTATCTCTGTGAGAAATAAAGGTAAATGAAAATAGGCAGGCATAAAAAAGTGAGCAACATTTCATATATATTTAAAGGAACTAAGTAAATATATAATTCATTTTAGAAAATAATACTGACATTATTTTTTACTGTTGGACATGTGCATACCCCATGATACAGTATTCCATCACTTAAGTATGCACTGGAGATAGATGTATACACATATACCTCAGGAGATATGTACACAATGTTTATATCATCTCTCTTCATAATATCAAAAAATCAGAAAACATCCAAATGCCAACTTGAAAGAGAATGAACGTATATATAGATAGGTATGTGGTATAGACTGAATGTTTTCTTAAAAAATCATATTTTGAAGTCCTAACCCCAATGTGATGTTATTAGGTGGTAGAAATTTTGGAGGTGATTAATTTATGATGGTGGAGGCCACATGAATGGAACTAATGGCCTTAGAAATGAGGGTCAGTACTTCCTCACCTCTTTTGTCATGGGAGTGTACAATGAAAAGTCAGCAGTTTGCAACCTCAAAGGAATCCCTCAACAGAACTCAATTATGCTGACACCCTGATCTTGGACTTCCGGCCTCCAGAACCGTGAGAAATAAATTTCTGTTGTTTATAACCACCCAGTTTATGGTATTTTGTTATGGTAGCCCAAGTAGACTAAGTATATTATCTCAATGGATTTTATACAGCAGCAAAGTGAATAAACTACAACCACACAAAGCAACATAGATAATTTTCAAAACAATAATGATGATGACAGTTAAAGATAGGCCCATAAGACTCTATTAGGGTGATGTCATTTCTATAAATCTTGAATATAAACAAATATCAACAACACTTTGCTTAAGAACATATGTGTATAAAAATATTTCATAACACTCAAGGCGATGATGAAGACGTAATTTAGGCTGGCATGACCTCTGATGAGGGAAAGGCAAGAGGTAGATGGTAAAGACACATACCTAGGTGGACACGAGTTGATGGCAGGTTCCTTCCAGTCCTTGTATTTGATGATGATGTCACATGTTTATTACAGTATTGAGCTTTAGACTTGCATAAATATTACTTGTTAATTTTTATTTATCAATTATAATAGGATAAATATATATAAATATCTGAAAAAATAAGTATGAAAAAGTGTTAACATTAAAAAATTTGTTTAACAAGAATGCGGATATTTCTTGAATTTATCTTTTATTCCAAGTCTTTCCCATTTTCTTTCTATAACAGGTTCTTCAAAAATGCCTCTGGCAAACACCCACTGCCCAGTTCCAAAGCCAACCTTATGTTTTCATGTATTTGTTAAGACAGTACCCTGCTTCTGGAACCAAAATCTACATCATTATCTATAGTATGTGACAAAATTCCCCAAAACTTAGCAGGTTATACCACTAACATTTATTTTCTCAGTTTCTATGGGTCAGAAATCTGTGTGAATTTTTTTGTGGATAGAAAGAAAAAATTGCCTTAAATAGATCATTAGTAGAAATCTGGAATTTGAAGATGCTGCTGGTGAATGCTCAAAAAGGAAATAAGGAAATTATTATTGGAACTTGGAGAAAGGGTGACCCTTTATCTATAGAAAACATAAATAGTATCAACAATATCACCTGCAGACGTGTGGAAAGTAGAAAATGTGCATCGAAAACTGATTCAGTTAGCTAAGTAGATTTTCAGACAAAGTGTTAAATGTCCCATCTGGTTATATCTTGCCAGTATATTAAATACATAGTGTGATTATATGAAAGAGCTTAAAACTAAAAGTAATGAAGTCTTTCTTCCATTGGAATAAGGAAAGGGAAATAGATGCTCTGAGACAATTAACAAATGTTATGCAAGAAAATAATGTTTTCAGTATTAAACAATCTGAAATGTGGCATGATTTAAAATTGATCAAGTGTAAAAAAATGGTGGTTTCTGCAACAGGGAAGCCAGATCTTCATTGATTTAATAATTATAGCAAAGATTACATAATTTCATTAGTAATTTCTTTATGTATAAATGCTTTTAAGTTTGTAACACTAATTTGTTACAGTAATTTTACCATTATCTGGATTTGTTTTCTTATGATTTCTAGAAGACATTAAGTTTACAAGTCAATTTTTTTCCTACTAATGTCTCTTAGAACATCATGATAAAACTCAGCTTACATTTTATAATATAAAGTTAGGAAAAAAAATCAGAGGCTCTACATTATTGTTTCATTTTAGGCTATAGTGTCCATTTTGTTTGTATTTCTTTTCTCTGTATTTATATCACATATCTTTGTTGATATGTTACATGGATTGCATAACTATGACATGGACAGTTAAATAATATAGTTAAAATGTTTAAATAATATTAAATATATTGTGTACAGGTATATATTCTAAACCCAAAGATGTGTAATGTCTAGATGAAGTCCTGAGACCCAAATACTTAGTTCAAGCCTTATTGGCAGTGACCAATGTGGCTTATTTTTATGAACTCACCAATTAAGTTTGTTTATGTAGCAAATTTTACTTAAGCCTCTATAGAAATAGGTTAAAAATAAACACAGATGATATTAATTTCTAAATACATAATATAAACTTCCAAGGCATTTTATAAAAACCAAATTCTGTTTATGAAGTAATTATATTTTTTCCTAAAGTCTGAAATTTTTTCTAGTTTTAATTCAGTCCTTTCCAAGTAAAATTAAATTAAAATTAAATTGTGTTATTTTGTGTTAATAATGGCTATTTCTGGGTAAGTTTCAGGTACTTTTGTTTTAAATCAAAAACTTTTTCCAGCCTGGCCAACATAGTGAAACCTGGTCTCTACTAAAAATTAGCCGGGCATGGTGGCTTGTGCCTGTAATCCCAGCTACTTGGGAGTCTGAGGCAGGAGAATCGCGTGAACCTGGGAGGTGGAGGTTGCAGTGAGCTGAGGACATGCCATTGCACTCCAGCTTGGGTGACAGAGCAAGACTGTGTCTAAAAAAAAAAAAAAAAAAAAAACAAATTTATTCATGTGCTTTTTATGTTCACAATCATTATTTTGGCCATGCATTTGTACTGCTTATAAAGTTAGAAAAGTGAGCAACATTTTCAATAAAAACTTTAATTATATGAATACTCAGGGCTTCCTCTCTTATGTATTCTTGGGTTTAGGTTATTAATATGACTAAAAATTAGGTTTTAACCCATATATTTTTATTTCACTCAGTTAAACCTGTACACAAAATATTTAGTATTATTAAAAATTTTAAAATTATTATTTAACTGCCCATGTTGTAGTTAAGGAATCTATGTAAAATAGAAAAAAAAATGTAGTTTAAAGATTCTACAGGGAAAAGAAATTCAAAGCAAAATGAAGACTGTGGGCTAAAATGAAACAAAAATAATATAATTAAATAAGCTTCCGAATATATTGTATTTTAATTATTAGTATACTATTTTATCATTATGCTCACATTTGTTTCATACTCATTTACCAAGACTTCATCAGTCTTATGCATCCCATTCTTCACTTCTGCCCCGTAAATATACTTTAACACCCTAAAATACACAAATATTCATATAAGACTATAATTAACAGGTGGCTCAGCACATATTTAAAATCTCATCGTCCTACAGGTTGACAATGGTTTTCTTCTTGACCCACTCAGTTATGTCCTTTAGAAAAGCCTACTTGCTTCTGTGCTTCTTGTGCGTGGTGCCTCCAAAATGCCCTTGATTATTATATAATCAGAAAATGATTGATTGTGTTCATTACAACGAGATCATTTCTTCATCTTGTGCATATCACGACCATGAATTCCTCTTTAAAAGCAGAAATCTAAGTACACTCAGTTTTATTAACCTGTCCAATCAATGTCACTTTCTGCCTACAACTTCATTTCAGAAACATCTACCTATAGCTATCTATAATCCACATTTCCATCCATCCATCTATTGAACCAGCTGCTTTTTAAATGCCAAACATGTCAAGCTCTTTCAAATTTTCTACTATTTTCCCTCATCTTTGAAATTATCCAGTATGTCAAAATACTATAATTTATTCTCTTTAATTCTTTTTCCTTTTTTTATTTTAAATACTTGAGGTGTGTGTGTGTATGTGCATGTGTGTGTGTGTGTGTAGAGAGAGATACATGCCTGTAATAAATATTGAGGTTACTGTAATAAATATTAACGTTTTATGCCACCTAGATATTGCACAAGCTTGCAGTTATGTAGGTTTGGGTTAATAGCATGGGCTTTTAGGAAAGTGGTATTACAAAAGTTAATTAGCCTCAATATTTGTCTCAGTTTCTTTCAGAAAAAAAATGTTTTAAAAAATGCAAACCTTTAATTTATGTTATTATTCTAATGACAACATAAAGCATTTGATCTTTTTAAAAACTTTATATGTATCAAAATTATTGTTTTTTTAATACATGGGGCATATAAAAACATAGACTTACAACATGAACATTTTTATTTCATTGGATTATATGACTATAACTATACCCAAGATTTGTTTTAATGCTGAATATGAATTAACACTCTCTGATTTTTAAATTATTCTTATAAATCACATGCATAGCTCATAATAGGTACTGTAGAAATTACAGCTATTGCTACTACAAGTGATATAAATGTGAAGCTAATGAGAGGAAGCTTAGTAGAATGGGGTATGAGCATAAACAGAAAGAGACAGTACAAAACCAAAATTCTGTTTAGCAGTCCTTCAGCATTAATTCTATTGGAAAGTAAGAATGGAAAATAAATTGTCATTTTAAATGTTATCTATTTAATATAGTTTTATTCAGGTACTGCTTTTTCAAAACTCTTTTGTTTATCCTGCAATTAAAATTAATCAGACCTCTGAACTTTCTTTGAATTAAGTAAAAATAAATAGCATGTTCAAGGTAATACATACGGCTAAAGGATTGTTTAGATATTGGCATATTATCAAACATTCCAGAGCTCAGTTTGGCCCTGGTCCCAGGAATCCTGCTGCTTGCAATAGAAGAGGCAGCCAGCTACTCTAGAATGATATTCATCACCTAGCAACTAATTAAAGCAACAGTGTGCTAGGGAATGAACCAAGCTGTCTAACCAAGATTAGAGACAAAGAGAGAAAGAGCCTTAAGTTATTATTCTTTCAGTGCTGTCAAAAATACAGTCTCTTACCAAGATATAGAGTGATCTGTATCTATAGACAATATGCAACCTGGGTGAAAAATTCAGAGAAATTAATCAGGACAGTTACATTTATATTCCTAATTCCATTCAATAAGAAACCTCTATTGTGTAGATTTTCAAAAATTACATTTATTTATTTATCTAGTAGCCTATTTACTTATGTATATATTTAAATAACTTCAAATTTGAATGCAAGCTTTATAAAAACTATGCAAGACATATATAGCAAAGCAAGTTTCTGCATCTGACACTTTTTGTGTTCTACCTCTTCGTTGCTTGGCATCAGCCACTTATTTGAAAAGCAGCTGACAGCTCTGTGCAGGATTCAACACAGCTTATGTTATAAGTGTCTAGCCTTAAGCTAACACTAGGTCTCTTTCACCATAAATATGCCAGCTTGAACTTCAATAGCCCAGGATGCCTGGTAATAATGCCCCAATTGCCAATGCTCAACTAATGTGGAATGAAGGCAGGAGCTAAAGAATAAATGCCCTCCCCAGTCAATCCATTGTTGAGCGATTCTGAGAGTCATTCTCTAGGCTCCTTTACAGGCCTAGGGAGGAACTGAGTGCCAGCTGCCTGCAGTTATGGCCTCAATATTGTACCCTTGTAGCAGTTTTCCCTCCTTCAGTTGCTTTTGCAAAGGCAGGGGGTAGGTAGTGCTAATAACTCAAGTTAAGGCTCTTGGCACTGGTACTAGTCCTGGAAACAGATCCTCAGGATGGGCCTCTGGAAATAAAACACATACTGAGCAGACAAAAACAGGGACCTGACCCCATTTCTGGTGGTAAGTGAAGTGGTGATAACACCTGGCATATGGTAGTGTCACAGTTACTAAAACTCATGCAGTTGAGAACATGGAATGAGTTTTAGGTGAAAGATAGAGCTGATAAAGCTTTGGGCTATAAGATAACTAAGGTAGTGGTATGTTATTTAAACATGGGAAATTAGCTGATTTTTGTTAACTACTTTTGAAGTCTTGGAAAAATAAAACAGCAGGCTCGGGTCAGTTAACTATTAATTCAAAGTATTCAGAAGTCTTCTAGGGTAACTTTGAAAATACCCTAATCTCTTGCAGCTATAGTGCAATTTGTGCTGCAAATCAGTCCCAGAATTTAAATGTACATGTGGCAGAGTGGCAAGAAATATTTATTGTGCAGCATCAATAGATCCCCTATGCAAAACTCTAAGTCTTGATGAGAATGGACAGGAAACTTGTGTTCTGGAATGAGGAAAGCAGTCTAGATGATCTTAAAAATCTTGAAACCACAGTTTCCTTTGAGCACTATTGACACAGAGAAGACCTCTTACACTTGTCAGATGATTACAACCTCACTCATGCAGAGACCTGGCAAAAATGACATTTGAGGCAGATGCTTTCCAACACGCTGCTGTTCTCCTCTGAATCTCTGCTTCGTCTACTCGTTGTTTTTATACCATTAGCAAGAGATGGATAATTCCACCTGTGTTTCAGAGGAAAACAGTAATTACTCCAAAATCATTGCAAGACTTCACCATTATTATACATGATAACATAGTTATAAATTTTATAAATTATACTTTATACATATAGGCAAAGACTAAAGGAAGACATATGGGTTGAATCATGAGGTTTATGAACCAAGGTAGGGGTTTAGAATATAAAACTGGATAGAGAAGAATTTATTAACATGGAGCAATTTCTCACGTTTCAGGGATTAACTTCTGGCAAGCATGGAACTTCTGATACACCACTGGAATGGATTATTAATACTAGGGTGCAAAATTGCCTAGAGTTAATGAGGGGGGAATGATATAACTGTCTTGGAGGAGTACTGTGGAAGGGTTTATTAGTTTAATATTTGTAGTAGATGCCTTTCCACCTGAATAGGAACCCTGGGAGATCCCCCAAGGAGATCACAAAGGCAATGGGGGAGGTACTGGTTCCGCTGTCATTGTCGGTAACCTTTGTGGCGGTTGTCCACTGTAGTGTAGGTGGGATCAAGGGTAGGAAAGGCACTATTAACTGGGATCAATATCTTCAGTGAGGATGATAAGGTTTAGGAGTAGGCAAGATTTTGTGATGACAATTATATATCAGAGGTGATATAGATAATAGTATTTGTAAAGGTCCTAAGTCATAAATATATAGTAATGAACAATAAACGGATACCCCATTTATAAGTAGCAGCTACATCCGTGAAATAAAAATAATATGGAGTAGCTATCTCTGTAAAATATTATTACTCAAAGTATACACATGTAATTTATATTTCAGAAATATCTGATATAAGAATTTTTGATTAGTTTTATGCATTTAATCTCAATGTGGATGCACAGATTTTAGCTATGCAATTTACTTACTTTACATGTTTAAAATCTCATTGTTAAATTATGTGAATTGGTCAAGATTAGGATATTCCACAGTAAAAATAAAAAACCTAAATAACTTAGAGACTAATTTCAGTTAAGAGAGGGGCTGTGCTCAGATAGGTAGATAGGTTGAGTAAGGTTTTATTTTGACACATTCTTCCATGATCAGGTGAGCAGCAAAAGAACGCAGTGTATGATAGACAGCTTTCTAAATTTCCACCCAAAAGTTATCCTTGAAACATCTCACATTTCATTGGCCAAAGCAAGTCACGTGACTGTGCTTGAGGTCAGCAGGGTGGAAATGTACAATCTTTGTCACCAGAGAAAAGGTGACTACCAAAATGATGTTGTGTACAGTCATGCAATCTATTATTTTTATTTTCAAAAGAGTTAAGACCAAAATAAACACACACACACACACACACACACACACATACAAACATATATCCTGAATAAAAGATCTTTTGGTTTGCAAATACCAGATTTTTTTTTTTTTTTTTTTTTTTTGAGACAGAGTCTTGCTTTGTCTCCCAGCTGGAGTGCAGTGGCGCGATCTCGGCTCACTGCAACCTCCACCTCCCGAGTTCAAGTGATTCTCCTGCCTCAGCCTCCTGAGTAGCTTAGATTACATACACGTGCCACCACGCCCAGCTAATTTTTGTATTTTTAGTAGATACGGGGTTTCACCATGTTGTCCAGGCTGGTCTTGAACTCCTGACCTCGGCCCCCCAAGGTGTTGGGATTACAGGCTTTAGCCACTATGCCTGGCCACAAATTTCTTTGAGCAAAAATCAACCAGAGTTTGAAAGACTGAAACAGGTCTAATTACATAGAAATAAGATATAAAATGAGTAAGCTCTTGTAGGTGCTAAGAGAAGTTTATGTGAAGATTAGATAAAGGGCAAAGGCTCAGACATTACAAGTACGCAGTCTTTTATTCACACTTCCAAAATACAAAGGGCTCTGACAACCACTTGGTATGAACATTCACACATTTCATTGCAGAAATAGTAGTGTGCTTGATTAAAGAGTATTGTTTAATACTACCCAAATTCTGCATTCCAAAATGTAGTTTTCCTTCAAAAGTTTTGGATAAGGTACAGAGAACTTCTGTTATCCTGGGTCAAAATTGTCTTTAGGGTGGTGCTGGAAGAGTAATATGAGAACATGGTAGCTGATGCCTTTTTCCTATGGTTTAAACTCAAGAAGAGTGTGTATAACTGAAGCTGCACATTTGTCATGGTAAAGTATTATAACAAATATCTGGTGCTTCAACACAACTTTGTCTCTTCCTGCAGTTGATAGTATGGAATGGATTCAGCCGGGAATGTTTTCTAATCGCAGGGAGATACTGAGAGGAGTATTGATGAGGGATATATTTGTAAAGGTCAACGTAGGCCCAAGATATAATCTAATGAACAGAGAGTTCTCTGCCTCCCTGGTGAAGATTATGAAAATAAATAAGATGATGATGCTTTTTCTGATACTTAGATGGTAATTTGGAAACAGGTATTGGGAAGGGCAAGTCTTGGATGGGGTCATGACATATTCACAATTTATCTTGAATAATGGCTACTCTACCTGAAATAAATGAAAGTAACAAATATAAAAATTTTTGTTTTAGCTTTTTTTTTTTTTGCCGCCATGAAAGAAATGACCTTTTTTCAACTCTGAACAAGAGGTACACAAAGTTATAGGTTTAAAAACTACAAGAGAAGCTGAGTGTGGTGGCTCACACCTGTGATCCCAGTACTTTGAGAGGTCAAGGCTTGATCCCAGGAGTTTGAGACCAGCCTGGGCAACATAGCAAGACCTCATTTCTACAAAATAAATAAATAAATAAAAAATAAAAATTAGCTGGGCATGGTGGCATACGCCTGTAGTCCCAACTAATAGGAAGGCTGAGGCAGGAGAATTGCTTGACCCTAGGAGTTGCAGGCTGCAATGAGCTGTGATCATGCCACTGCACTCCAGCCTGGGTGACAGAGCAAAATCCTGTCTCTAATAAATTAATTAATTAACAAACAAATAAATAAATAAATACATATAACTCAGTTTCAAGGCAAAATGGAGACCATGAGCTTAAAAAAACAAGAGATTTAAATATTTCACTGTGTGTGTATAAAAATTATTTATAATTACATGTATGAATATACAAATTCATATATATTACATACATGAATTTTATATTAGAATCAACCCTGATATACATATTTCATATTTTCTAATAAGTATTGATTTTAGTTATAATTATATTACTTATTTAAGTAATCTGCTAGAATTTATAAATAGCATTGGCAATCAATAGGTTTTAAAAAGCTCGATGTTTAAAAAAATTATATTAAATGCTCAAAATATCAGTGTTTCCATGTTTGGTTTATGTATTTATAAACGTCCAACATCTTGCCTCTCCTATTTCACCTGACATATCTGTCATAATTTGGTTTTCAATTAGAAATTGACTTCATAAAATAACAGAAACGACCCAGAAATATTTAGCCCCTACAGAATTCCCACAACCCGTTTTTGTTGCAGATAGTCTGATAACTGAGAGTATGTAACCAAGACTTCACTTTACTCGTTTGAGAGTGACGCTGCTGGCAGGTCTGTGTTTATGTGCACACATGTGAGGTGTCAGCTCTTTTCCATGTAATAGTTTAAGTAGATTTTATACAGCCTTGGCTCCCACTGCTCCTCAAATTCCTATTCTTCAGCTGTAGTGGCAGGCAAGCTGTGGGAAGTCTCCAGCATGACACACTGGACAGCTGTGAAAGGAAAACAGTGTTTTTAAAATGGAAATCAACCAAGGGGAAAGACTTCAGGGGGTGATACACCTGTTGATAGTTTAAGACCACCCTATAAGTTTCCCAAACTAATATAATTCCATTAACAGTTGTTCATCAGTAAATTCTCTAACGGGTTAGTTCAGGACACAAAAACGTGTCTCCGACATGACTCCTGAGGCAATATTTTTGGTGTGTTTATTTAAGTAAAGCAAAGTGTGTTCATTTCCTATTGCTACTGTAACAAATTATCATAAATTTACTAACTTAACAAATTATCTTACTCTTTTGGAGATCTAAAGTCCAAATTATGTCTCATTGATCTAACCTCAAGGTTTGGCATAGCTGACTGTGTAGAGGCTCTAAGGTGAGAATCTGTGTCCTTGCCCTTTTTGGCTTCTAGAGGCCACCTGCATTCTTAGCTCATTTAATCATTTCAGTATCTTGCTTCCGTCATTACATCTACTGCTACCTTCTGATCTCATCTCTCTCAATAAGGGCCTTTAGACTACACCTAGCCCATCAGTTAACACAGAATATCTTCTCATCTCAGGATCTTTAATCCAATTATATCACAGGTTGCAAGCATTAGGATATGGATATCTTTGAGCGGCTATTATCCAGCCTACCACACTAACCAATGATAAAATGTGATAGCAGCATTCAAAAAAAACCCCACAAAAACAAAAGCTGTAATCACATTTTTATATTTTTTGTCAGATGGATTTGTGTTTGAATGTAAGTATTCTCACTTACTAGCCACGTGACTAAGGAAATGTAATCAACACATGTGAGTTTCAGAGTGTCTTCTCCCCTCTCAAGAGCTTGCCCATTCCAATCCCTCTATCTACAGAAATTGCCTTCAAAGTATCAAGAAAATCTTCAACATCTTTAGCTTTCTACAACTTTAGTTATTTAAGTTTATGCATACATTTCTTGTGGAAGTATCAATCCACACCTTTTTGTAACGCAACTTAGGATGATATAGTGAAGTGGAACATGTGAATATATTATGATCCAACAGTCTCAACTCTAGTTTTATATCCTACTACAACTCTTGAAAAATGTGCATCAGGAGAAACGCACACAATTCATAGCAATATTATTCATAACAATAACAAATATTTAAACAGAGTAAGTGGCATTTTACTGTATAACAGACAAATTACGATAAACTTACAAGATGGAATATCGTAAGCACTGAGAATGAATAAACTAATACTACACAAGGCAGCATCGACAAGTCTTAGAAAAATTGTATAAACTGATGAAAAATAAAGTTGTAGAAACTAAAGATGATTATTCTTTATAAATAATAAATGTGTATAAAGATAAACATTTATACAAGTTCAAAAACAAGCAAAACTGAGCACCATATTGTTAGGCATTCAAAAATATGTGGTAAGCTATTTTACAAAGACAGGAATAATAATCATTAGGGTAACTATTGAGACAATGTTTTCAGGTGGTAGGGAAATATTATCAGGGAGGAACAGGGAGTTTCCTTCAACGATATGAGCAATTAGAACAGAATTTTAACATATATGGATTCGGTCTTGCCCATATCTACTACCAATATCTAGCTGCCTAAATTCAGTTTTTCAGTCGTGTTAACCACATGTAAATGTTTGATAATACATGTAGCTAGTGGTTCCTGCATTGGAGAGAGCTGATTCTACAAATACATTGCCATTATTGCAGAAAGTTATTTTGGACAGCACTATTATGCTGTTTAACCTAGATGTTCATTAAATATATTTTTCTACATGAAGTATTAAATAAATGTTTCAAAATATAATGTCTTTTAGCCTAGTAATCAATTTATTTGTATCTACATTTAAGAAATACTCTGAATTATAAACATTTTGAGCAAACATAATTGCAGTATTATTTCATTTTTTTTAAAAAAGAACCCCTAAAGAGCTTACAAAAGGAAAATCTTAAAGCAGTCATGAAGTTACAACACTTCAAAAAATCTTAAGTTACAATAAATGAAAAGCCATTTTAATTATTTGAGAAACTTTAGAAATAAATCAATATACACAATTAAATATTTAGTGTATTCTGAGCTATGCAATACAGAATAAAAAAGTTGGGAAAAACAATAATAATAAAATTTATATTAATAATAAAATAAAATACCATTATGATGCTTTGGATGTGATAGATCTTTTTTCAGGGTCTAACTCTATGCAGATTAAATCTGGTAGTCCCCACAATAACCTAATGTTAAAACTATAATTTATCTTTTCTTTTTGAAATAGTGAATATGAGGCACAAATCAGTTATTTAATTTGCCTAATGTCACACAGTTAGCAAGAATGAGTTGGAATGCAAATCCTGGCATTCTGGCTGTTAACTTCAAAGGGTTAAAACTGATACTAAGTTATACAGTTATTTCATTTTCTTTTTACAAAAGTTTTAAGTGTGTGTGAAGTGGGTGGTGAGGGGACAACTATGCACCATCAATATTCGATGTAGCTTATGTGATCTACACAAGTATTTAGAAAGAAAAATATAATAACATCACAGAACAGTTCGAGCATAGCAAAATAAAGGAGAGGCAATGACTGTGATAGAAAGAAGATGAAATACTTTTAGAATGATAACGTATAACTGGAGACAATAAAGCATAACTTCAGACAAAAAGCAGCCTAGCAGAAATATAAAGGATGAGGGATGGTCTTGGCATCTCAGGCACACCGTTTGGGCTGATGGAAAGTCCGGAGCATGAGCTGGCATGGTGGCTGATGCCTGTAATCCCAGCAATTTGAAAGGCCATAGCAGGCAGATCATTTGAGGTCAGGATCTCGAGACCAGCCTGCTCAACATGTGGAGGCTCCGTCTCCAATAAAAATAGAAAAATTAACTGGATGTGGTGGTGCGCACCTGTAGTGCCAGCTACTCAGGAGGCTGAGGCAGGAGAATTGCTTGAACCTGGGTGGCAGAGGTTGCAGTGAGCTGAGATCACACCACTGCATTCCAGCCTGGGTGACAGAGAGAGACTCCTTCTAAAAAAAAAAAAAAAAAAAAAAAAAGAAAAAAAAAAATCCAGAGCACATTTTATTATTTTTTTGCAGATGATTTCTATTTTTTTAACTTTTATTTTAATTTTAGGGATATCTGAGCATGTTTGTTTGTTACATGAGTAAACATGCCATTTGTTGTACAGATTATTTTATCACCCAGGTATTAAGCCTAATATTTTTCCTTCTCCTTTCCCTCCTCCCCACGTCCACCCCCCAATAGGCCCCAGTGTGTGTGTTGTTCCCTGTATGTGCCCATGTATTCTCAACATCTAGCTTCTACTTATAAGTGAGAACATGCACTATATGGTTTTCTGTCCCTGAGTTCGTCTGCTAAGGATAACAGCCTCCAGCTGTATCCATGTTCCTGCAAAGGACATGATCTTGTTCTTTTTATGGCTGCAGAGTATTCCATGGTGAAAACTGGTACAAGACAAAGATGTCCTCTCTCACTACTCCTAATGCACATAACATTAGAAGTCCTGGTCAGGGCAATCAGACAAGAGGAAGAAATAAAGGGAATCCAAATAGGAAGTCAAACTAACCCTGTTTGCAGATGATGTGATCCTGTATCTGGAAAACCCCAGAGTCTCAGCCCAAAATCTTAAGCTGATTAAAAACTTCAGCAAAGTCTCAGGATACAAAATAAATGTACGAAAATCACTAACATTCCAATACACCAACAACAGTCAAGCTAAAAGGCAAATCAGGAACACAATCCCATTCACAACTGCCACAAAAATAATAAAATACCTAGGAATACAGCTACCTAGGGAGGTGAAAGATGTCTACAAGGAAACTACAAAACTCTGTTCAAAGAAATTAGAGATGACACAAACAAATGGAAAAATAATCCATGCTCATGAAGAGGAAGAATCAATAATGTGAAAACAGTAATAATGTCCAAATAACATCTCACAGATTCAATGCCATTCCTATTAAACTACCATTGAGATTCCTCACAGAACTAGAAAAAGCTATTTGAGGCCGGGCACGGTGGCTCACGCTTGTAATCCCAGCACTTTGGGAGGCCGAGGCGGGCGGATCACGAGATGAGGAGATCGAGACCACGGTGAAACCCCGTCTCTACTAAAAATACAAAAAATTAGCCGGGCGTGGTGGCGGGCGCCTGTAGTCCCAGCTACTCGGAGAGGCTGAGGCAGGAGAATGGCGTGAACCCGGGAGGCGGAGCTTGCAGTGAGCCGAGATTGCGCCACTGCACTCCAGCCTGGGCGACGGAGCAAGACTCCATCTCAAAAAAAAAAAAAAAAGCTATTTGAAAACTTATATGGAACCAAAAAAGGGCCAGATAGCCAAGGCAATCCTAAGCGAAAAGGACAAAGCTGAAGGCATCATGCTATCCGACTTCTAACAATACTACAGGGCTACAGTAACCAAACCAGCTTGGTACCGGAACAATAACAGAAACATAGACCAAGGGAACAGAATAGAGAATGCAGAAATAAGGCTGCACATCTACAACTATGATCTTTGACAAAGCTGACACAAACAAGTAGTGGGGAAAGGATTCCCTATTCAATAAATGGTGCTGGGATAACTGGCTAGCCATATGCAGAAAATTGAAACTGGACCCCTTCCTTATACTTTATACAAAAATTAACTCAAGATGAATTAAAGACTTAAATATAAAACCCAAAACTATTAAAACCCTGGAAGACAACCTAGGCAATACCATTCAGGATATAGGGACAGGCAAAGATTTCTTGATAAAAACGCCAAAAGCAATTGCAACAAAAGCAACAATCGACAAACAGGGTCTAATTAAACTAAGAAGCTTCTGCACAGCAAAATAAACTATCAGTAGACTAGACAACCTACAGGATGGGAGGAAATTTTTGCAAACTATGATCCGACAAAGATCTAATATCCAACATCTATAAGAATCTTCAACAAATTTACAGAAAAAAAAAAAAAAACAATCCCATTAAAAAGTAAGCGAAGGATATGAACAGACACTTTTCAAAAGAAGACATACATGTGCTAACAATTATATGTAAAAAAGCTTTACATATGCAAATGCAAATCAAAACCACAATTAGACACCATCTCACACCAGTCAGAATGCCTATTACTAAAAAGCCAAAAAATAACAGATGCTGGTAAATTTCCAGAGTAAAAGGAATGCTTATACACTGTTGGTAGGAGAGTAAATTAGTTCATCCACTGTGGAAGACAGTGTGGCAATTCCTCAAGACCTAAAAGAAAGAAACACCATTTGACCCAGTGATTCCATTACTGGTTATATACCCAAAGGATTATAAATCATTCTATTATAAAGACACATACACGTGTATGTTTTTTGCAGCACTATTCACAATAGTTAAAGACATGAAATCAACCTACGTGCCCATCTATGATAGACTGGATAAAGAAAATGTGGTCCAAGGCACATTTTAAAGACACAAACTTCATTAAGTCCTGAAATCAGTGATCATAATGAGAAGTTTTATATATGATATATCTTGAACTTTTGTTATGTCTTTCTACCAAACTATTCACAGTAGAATAATTGTCACAAAAAAGAAATTCCAGCAGTTCTTTTTATTGAAATATGAATTTTGGATTAAAGAACCATGATTAGCCACCTCACACAATTTCTCTTACTCTGATCTCCCATGTGTTCCTGTTTAACTGACAAGTTAAAATAATTATATTCTTTTTTAAGTTCATTTATGTTACAGAACATGGAAATTTCAATTTGAACATCTAAACCAAAATAAGTTAAGAACAACTTATAGTGTATAATTCACATATATTACATTTTTCTTTTTTCTTTTATGTGAGAGTGTATATATTTTTTCAATGTTTCTTTTATTTTCTAGTTCTAGAACCCATGCTTAACAATTTTCACACATTCACAGTTAGTCATCTTAAATTCTCTTTTCTTTTTTAATCTTTATTGAAATATACCACAAAAAAGTGAAAAAAGCATAAATGTCAGTTTAATGAAATTCTACAAATATAGCATGCTACATGACTACAACCCAAATAAAGAATATTTTAGCAAAAAGGAAGGCCTTTTTCAGATACCATTGGTACTTCACCATAGATAATAACTATCATAATACTCATACCAATATTTGAAATTTATAGGAATGGAATCACAGAATTTGTACTTTTTTTGTGGCTGGCTAATTTTGTCTAATACTCTGGTTGTTATGGTCAATATTTTGTTGCATATAACATTAGTTTGTTTATTCTAATTCCTGTGTAGCATTACATTGTGTGAATGCACCATTTATCCACTCTAATTTGGATGGTTATTTGGGGAATATCTAATTTTTTACTATTATAAGGAGCACTGTTATAAAAATTCATGTACATGAATTTAGAGACTGTACATACACATTTTTGATTAATATAATCCTTGGAGTAAAATTCCAAGTTGATATGCTTGGCTTCAACAGATGCTGAAAGAAAAGTATCCAAAGAAGTAATAATGGCTTAAATGTCCATCAGTAGTGGGTGATAGTTGCAACTGCTCTACATTTTGCCAACACTTCATATTACCTTGGTTTTTAATTTACATTTTCCCTGTACCCAGTAAAACTGAGCACCTATTCATATGTTTATTGTGTATTGTATATCCTTGTATATGTAGTACCTGATTTACATTTTTGCTTTTTCTTTTTTTCAAATGGGTTTTTCATTTTTTTCTGCTTTTTAATTGATACATAATAGTTATACATATTTATGGAGTACATGCCATTTTTGGTATATGCATACAATATGTAATGATCAAATCACAGTAATTGGGAAATCTGTCACCACAAACATTAATCATTTCTTTGTGCTGAAAACATTACAAATCTTCCTATCTATTTTGACATATACAATAAATTTTTGTTAACTATAGTCATCCTAATGTATGATAAAATACTGGAACTTGTTCCTTTTGTCTAACTATATATATTTATCCATTAACTAACTTCTCTAACTAGCTTCTCATCCTTCTCTAATAAATTGTTCCTATCGTTCTACTCTCTACCTCCCGTGATCAATTTGTTTCTTAGTTCCCACATAAGAGTGAGAATGTGTGATACTTATCTTTCTGGGCCTGGCTTACTTCACTTAACATAATGCCCACTAGTTCCACACATGTTGCTGCATATGACAGCATTTTATTCCTTTTATGGCTGAATAGTGTTCCTTTGTGTATCTGTACCGTATTTTCTTTATCCATTTATCCATCGATGGATGCTTAGGTTGATTTCATATCTTGGTTACTGTGAATAGTGCTGCAATAAACATGGGAATGCAGCTATCTCTTCAATATTCTGATTTCCTTTCTTTTGGATACATTCCAAGCAAAGGGATTGCTAGATCATATGGTCAATCCATTTACAGTATTTTCAGGAACCTTCCTATGGTTTTCCACTGTTGCTATATTGATTTACATTTCCATCAACAGTGTAGGAGGGTTCCTCTTTCTCTGCATCCTTGCCAGTATCTGTTATTGTCTGTCTTTTTAATAACAGCCATTTTAACCCAGGTGAGATGATATCTCATTGTGGTTTTGATGTGCATTTCCCTGATGACTAATAATGTTGAACATTTTTCATATACCTTTTGGCCATCTGTATACCTTGTTTTGAGAAATGTCTATTCAGATATTTTGTCCATTTTTAAAAGATTACTTGGGGTATTTTTTGTTGAATTGTTTGAGTTTCTTATATATTCTGGTTATTAATCCCTTCTCAAATGGATAGCTCGCAAATTATTTTTTTCCATTCTGTGGGTTGTATCTTCACTCTGTTGATTTGTTTTGCTATGCAGAAGGTTTTTAACTTAATGTAGTTCCATTTGGGAATTTTTGTTTTCTATGATATTTGAAATCTCACTCAAAAAAATCTTTGCTCACACCAATATCCTGAACATTTCTCTAGTGTTTTTCTCTAGTAGTTTTGTAGTTTGAGGGCTTCATTAAAGCATTTAATCAAGTTTGATTTGATTTTTATGCATGCTGAGAGATAGGGGCTTAATATCACTCTTCTGCATTAAGGGTATCCCATTTTCCCAGTAGCTTTTACTGAAGAAATTGTCATGTTCTCTTCAATGCCTATTCTTGGAACCTTGGTCAAAATGAACTGGCTGAAAGTGCCTGGATTTATTTCTGGGTTATCTATCCTGGTCCGTCGTCTATATGTCTGTTTTTATGTTAGTATCATGTTATTTGGGTTAATATCACTTTTTAGAATATTTTAAAACAGGCCATGTGATGCTTGCAGCTTTGTTCTTTTGATTCAGAATTGCTTTGGCAATTCGAGGTCTCTTTTGGTTCCATACAAATCTTAGAACTTCTTTTTTTCTTTCTTTTTTTTTTTTTTAACTTCTGAGAAGAATATCTTGTGTATTCTTGACAGGGATTACACTGATTCTATAGAACTCTTTTGGAAGTATGGACACTATAACAATGTTAGTTCTTTCAATCCATGAACATGGAATATACTTCCATATTTTTTCAGTCAATTTTTCAGTTTTTCAGTCTCTTTGCTATTGATACATAGTTATTTTATAAATATTTTATGTATGTGTTTTGTTCAGCAGGTGTATGTCATACACACACACACACATATCATAATCATCATCTTCCAGTTTGTGACTTGTCTTTTAACTCTCCTCTTGTTGGTTTGATAAATGTTAAGATCCTACTCTATAGTCTAAACTATCATTTTTAAATATAAATCCTTGTCTTCTCCAAGTCAATAATTTGTTCTTATATATTTTCTTCTAAAACTTTTCTTGCTTTCCTATTCATATTTAGATTTGAAATCCATCTAGAGGTAACTTTTGCTTATACTGCCAGTCTTATTGACAATCAATACTCTCAATTTTTCACTTATTTGAAAATGTTTTTTGTTTCATCTTTGTAAAAGGATATTTTTACTAAGTATACAATTCTACATTGGCAATTACATTCTTTTAGTGATTTAATAATGCATTTCATGTTTTCCAGCTGTCATTGTTTTTGATGTAAAATTAGCTCTTCCTCTTGTGTTTGATCCTAGAATATATTGTCTTTATCCTCTGGTTACTTTTCACATTTCACTTTGGTCTTAATCTTCAGTAGTTTATATCCAGCACCAGAATATAACTCAATGTGGCTTTCTTGGAATTTATTTCATGTGGGGTTTGCTGAGCATCCTCAGTCATTTGGTGTTTTCTGTTTGTGTGTTTTAAAAAGTCTCAGACATTATAACTTCAAATGTTGCTTTCATTCTAATCTCTTCTTGTCCTGTTACTCCAATTACACTCCAATTACATTTTAAATATGCCTTGATTTCTTCTCATGTACTTATTTTGCTTTCCTTTCTTGTCCATTTTTGTGCTTTGATTTAGTTATTTTCTATGTATGTGATGTCCAGGTTACTAAATCAATACTTTGTAGTTGCAAAAGTATAATGAACTGTGTAATGAACACAAAATGCAGGTACTAGATTCTCTTCCAGTGACTTGCTGCTTATTATCAGTACTTTCTGGCTTGACTTAGTTGCAAAAGGCTGCTTCAGTGCAGGTGATCCCTTGGACTGCCTCAGTAGAACTGCTCCACAGAAGGGAACACCTGTACTAGGACAGACTATAATAATGATTGATGCAGATATAATGGCCCATCCATTTTGTCCCAAAATGGGACAACTCTGATGAGGTCTATTTAATGCTGACTTGTTTTTGGATTTGCCCAGTGTCTTTTCTGTGTCTACATGGCAAATTGATCTTTCACCATTTCTAATCCTATTTCTCCCCCTCTATTCCACCTGTGTGAATTCCTAGTAAATACTGTGCACACACAGACACACACACAAAAAAAACCCTCAATATATCCTTCTTTAGAAACTAGCCTGTGATGAGTGACACTGAGAGAGATCAGAGAAAGAGGATTACAAAATGACATTTTAGAGCGGGATCACTCACAAATAATTTGGCAATGAGGATTATATCCATTGTAACCGAGGGAATTCAGAAAGTTCTTGGCACAATAAGGTAATCCAATTGTTTAAATCCCACTGGTATGAATTAGGATGATATATGGGTAGTAGAGAATGCACCAGCTATCTTGATATGTTGGATGTTTGAAAAGTAAAGGGGGAGTAACAATTATAAAGAAAATGATATTGGGTGGATATTACTAAGCATTACACTCTGGAAAAAAATATGGAAAGCTGTAGGCAATTAACAGATTACGGAAATCCAGGTGTAAAAACCACAGAGAAACGAGAAAATTTCCCTTGTCTCCCTCGCAGGGCATGTGATGGCTGTGTGGCTCTCTTCTTCAGTGCCACACTGCTCAAACCTCTAGGGGAGCATACAGACTGGCAGGCTGTGGGGCTCCGACTCCATGGCAGTGTCTGAGGGTGAACATTTACACCTCCTGATGCCCGAGTGGGTGTATGTTACAGGGTGCTCCTTTAGTTTAGCCATCCACAGCCTGCTTGTGTTAGTTAGCTCAAATAGACTCCTGCCTTATCACAAGGACAGAGGACTTTCTGTACCCTGGGGTTATGGAACTTGGCGTACCAGAAGAATCAAATAAAACGTGGGATTGGAAATGAGTGCAAGGTTTTATTGAGTGGAAGTAGCTGTCAGCAGATGGGGGAGCCAGAAGGGAGATGGTTTTCCCCTGGAGTCAGGTGTTGCAGCCGCCCCCACTGAATGCATGGCTCTGCTGGTCAATGGCCTGCCAGTGTGCTCTCAACATCCTCTCGATGTCCAGCCACTTGTGTCTTCTTCTGCCAGTCCACCCCTCTCAATGTCCAGACACTTGCTTATCTGCCTGCTAGGGTCATGGAGTTTTTATAGGCACAGGATGGGGGTGTGGCAGGCCAGGGTGGTCTTGGATAATGCAATATTTCGACTTGAAGGGCAGGAGTGCCTGTCTTCACCTAGGTCCGTGGGCACAGGCCCGGGGGTGAAGCCTAGCCAGGGACCTCACCTTTGCCTTCCCAGCACTTCCCTGCCACCCTCTTATATCAACAGGGCCTGCTCGATAGGTTAGAAAGAGATTTTCATCTTCTGTAACAGAAGAACATACAGATCTAATGACTAGATCCAGGACTTAATCAAGTGTTAGAATTCCCCAGAGGGTTCGATATGTAATCAAATCGGTCTTTCTCTTTGCATCAGTGTCAGCTTTAGAAAAAATAGGACCTTGGCAGTTGAAATGGGATATCAGGTAAATTCCTCTGGATATTGTCAAATTTCAGTTGATTATCATCATTCTTCATATTTTCAATTTGCTCTTAGCTCTGACTTAAGGAGTTTTGTCTCACTCCTTCCACTTAGATTAAGTACTCCCAATTTGCTCTGGGACACTGCATAAGCCTCTCATCTGCGTGGCAATGTCTGTCATTTTTGGAATATGCTCATGATTCCTCTCCCAGCCACTAAGCCATAACTATGGCAGATTTCCAGCATAACCCAGACAGCATTCTGCCAACTGCTGATCCCGATAAGAGAAGAAAAGGATTATACCTCAAAAGAGCTGAGGACTTGGCCAAAATATATTTTAGGGGACTGGAAAAGTACATGCATGAATTGATATAGTTTGGATGTTTGTTCCCTCCTTCCAAATCTCATGTTGAAATGTGATCCCCGATGTTGAAGGTGGGACCTAGTGGGAGGTGTTGGATCAAAGGGGTAGATCCCTTATGAATAGCTTAGCGCCATCCCCGTGGTGATGAGTGATTCTTGCTATTAGTTCATGTAAATCTGGTTGTTTAAAAGAGTCTGCTCTCTTTCTTGCTGCCCCCCTCTCCATGTAATATGCTTCATCACTCTTTGCCTTCGCCATGAATGGAGGCTTCCTGGGGCCCCACCCAGGAGCAGATGCCAACACCATGCTTTCAGTGCAGCCTGCAGAACTTTGAGCCAAAATATGTCTATTTTCTTTATAATTTACCCAACATCAAGTATTTCTTTATAGCAACACAAATAGACTAACACTTAAATAGATTTCAAAAAAAATTGGGAGGTGAAAGGACAAAACCTACATTTGGGTGAGGAAGAGTTTATTGACTTGAGAGCACCCAACTGAGGTGCAATATTAGCACCTGGTAAGGACCTCAGGAGATGACACAACTGGCTACTAGGAAGGCTCCTTCTTTTTTTTTTTTTTTTTTTTTTGAGACAGAGTCTTGCTCTATCACCCAGGCTGGAGTACAGTGGCACAATCTCGACTCACTGCAACCTCCACCTCGCAGGTTCAAGCCATTCTCCTGCCTCAGCCTCCTGAGTAGCTGGGATTATAAGCACACACCATCATGCCTGGCTAATTTTTGTATTTTTTAGTAGAGACGAGGTTTTACCACGTTGGCCATGGCTGGTCTTGAACTGCTGACCTCAAGTGATTCGCCCGCCTTGGCCTCCCAAAGTGCTGGGATTACAGGCATGAGCCACTGCACCTGGCTGTCTCCTAAAACTTGAAAAGAGTGCTGGCCCTTACTGATTAAAGATGAAATGGTAGAATTTCTGTGGCAGACAATGAAGGAAGAAATTAAAAGTCCCAAGAAAGTGGGCATCTAGGAATAGATACATAATGTATGGCCAGGAGATCCAATAGTAGATTATGTTCCACAGGAAGACTTAGAGGTTAAGCTATATTCAACAAAGCTATAAGGCATGTGCTGGTAAGAGAAGCACCAACATTACTAAAACTGTTAGTAGTCAGTGGTTGTCCTGGTAAGTCAGAGCCAAATATACGAGAGGCCATAATAATCTAAGCTTACTGATAACAATAGAAATAAAAGAACCTTAAAACAATAAAGAATAGTGGTGATACTTAACTGCCAAGAGCTACATGAACACAATATTCATGAGTCATAGGGTCAGAATGGTATCCAATGGAAAAAGACCCACAGAGATGGTTAATATCAACTGATATCACAAAAGCCAGTCAGAAAGGGTATTTCTTAGCTTTTACTACCAGAAAAAATATCAACAATTGATGATCAGAAGACTGAGGAAAATTGTCTCAAACAAAAAGTTGACATTCCTTGCCCAGTTTTCAGATGTGAGTCAGTTTTCAGTAAAGAAGTCCCTAAACTAGAGAAGACACTGGGACTTAGATCAAGTATACCAGACAACTTTTTTTTTTTTTTTGAGATAGAGTCTTGCTCTCTTGCCCAGGCTGGAGTACAGTGGTGCGATCTTGGCTCACTGCAAGCTCCGTCTCCTGGGTTCATGCCATTCTCCTGCCTCAGCCTCCCGAGTAGCTGGGACTAAAGGTGCCCGCCACCATGCCTGGCTAATTTTTTAGTATTATTAGGAGAGACAGAGTTTCACTGTGTTAGCTAGGATGGTCTCGATCTCCTGACCTCGTGATCCGCCCACCTCGGCCTCCCAAAGTGCTGGGATTATAGGCGTGAGCCACCGCGACTGGCCCGACGACTTTTTATCTGATTATATGCACTGGTCAAAATTGATAGATCTGCATAGTTTATAAAGGGCACATTGTACTGTATACTATATATGTAAATCATATCACAATAAAATTACTTTAAAAAAACAGAAAAATTAGTTCAAATTATGCCCCATCTCTACCATCATTCTTTTTGACATTTTTCATTGGCTACCCATTACTTCTAGCCTACTTAATTGCATTTTCTGGACTCTGCTTTAACTCTCTTAGCTAATCTTGTACAACTTTCTCCATTTTTCTGTGTGTTCCTGTCACCCTGGTTCTTTGTCATTTCTTCAAATAGTCTGTCCTTCACCACAGGGGCTATGTATTTGGTACTTAACTCTTACACATCTATAATGTATCAACTTAAGCATCACATACTTTAAAGAAGCCTCTTCTGAAATCAAAGATCTAGGTAAGTTTCTACTAAAAGGTTTCAGTGACTCATACATCTTTCCTACAGAGCACTTACTTCAGTGTATATTTAAATATTCGTAAGTAGGATTGTATGATTGACAATTTTCTCCCCAATGTAACCTATAAAATTATGTACTGTGAAGCCCATTTGCTTTTCTATACCCTTTCTCTTCCATTACTTAGGACAATTCCTGACACAATCCATATTTTGAATAAGTATATCTCACATTACAGGATAAATGAATAAATCAGGATATGATTTTCTATCTTCCTCTTTAGAAGGTATTAGTCAGCAGTTATTCCTATTTTTATCTGCACATGCATGGATATTTTAATGATGAATATCAAATTTACCAGGTATTTCTCTATCTTATTATGTTAAGCAGTCAGTAAAAGTGATTTTTAAAAATAAATTTATTTATAAAAACCACAAATTCCCTTTGCAGTATTTCACAAGTATTGCAGGGTCAAATAAAATGTCAAGTTGACATTCAATCTAATTTGAGTTTTAAAGCAATACCCAATATAAACTGTAAGTAATTACCATTTAAAATATGCATTAAAGTCACCCACTTTAGATGTAGTTATGACCAACCTAGGTATATTTCTGGGACAGAATTACACGGCTGAGATAACCCTTAAAAAAAAAAAAAACTAGTAAATAGCATTTCCTATACATATTCACTATTATTTGTTTTCAGACCCTTCACTTTGTTTAGTAAATTTTTCATCTTATGTGTTCTTCAGGGCATAAAATCTAGTTGGGGCAAATGACCCTCTGAACATTCCATGAAATTTTTTATGCCCATTGTTATCACTATCCCTGCACATCTGGTTGTATTTCAATTGTTACAAATACAATATTTAAATTTTCTCCTCACATAAATCTTTAAAAATAAGCAAGACAATGAATGAAGGGCAGAATAGACATAGATTTCCAGTGAATAAATGATTGGTTATCTAAATTTGAGAGCAGCAATCTGGCTTTATCACATTATTCACAGATAGGAAATCATATTTGAGATATGTGTGATATAAAATTTATTTTCAAAGGGGTGAGAAGAAAAACTTCCTTTCAGAGTTTTAAATTTGGCTATTTTATTTTATTTTTAAAGAGGTATGGTCTCACTATGCTGTCCAGGCTGGCCTCAAAATCCTGGACTCAAGTATTCCTCCCACTCCAGCCTTCCAAGTAGCTGGGATTACCAGTGCGTTACACTGCACACAGATAAATCCACTAATTTTATAGTGGCTATCATATAAATCAAAGTGTGTGTGTGTGTGTATGTGTGTGTGTATGTGATTTTAAAGCCTTAGTGGGAAAAAATACTATATAAGTGATGATTTCTGTCATTATCCTTAAGGTATCCTCTCACTGTCTGATTTTTGATGCTAACAGCTTGATAGATCAATAAATTTAGATGTAGACTGAAAAGAAATAGGTATTTAATTAAGATGTTGATTATAAAAACTCCATTGAACAGATGACAATCACCCTAAAGAAACAAGCAGGCATACCCAACAAATGGCAAGCCCACTGATTTAATGTTTATTTAGAAAGAAAATTAAATTATATGGCAAATCATTTCCCAAACACATGCGGACGTCTGGATCAATAGTTAACATATCAAGTGTTTTATTTTTCTCATAAACATTATTTAGTACATTTGAAATTGTTGCCTTGAAGTGGTAGATTCAACTGTTTCAGATAAAGTGATGAATTAAAATGAATTGAGATAATTACTTTCATAGGGCAAGATATCGGAGTAATTAAGTTTCCACACTCACACTACCACCATGCTACATTGCACAATATCCAAATTTGTTTAAGAAGGCCAGCGGACTGATTATGGCAAGTTTCATCTATACTCTTCTTTATTTTTTATTTTTTATTTTTATTTTTTATTTTTTTTTTAATTATTGTGCTTTAGTTTTAGGGTACATGTGCACAATGTGCAGGTTTGTTACATATGTATACATGTGCCATGTTGGTGTGCTGCACCCATTAACTCGTCATTTAGCATTAGGTATATCTCCTAATGCTCTGCATCCCCCCTCCCGCTACCCCACAACAGTCCCCACAGTGTGATGTTCCCCTTCCTGTGTCCATGTGTTCTCATTGTTCAATTCCCACCTATGAGTGAGAACATGCGGTGTTGGTTTTTTGTCCTTGCGATAGTTTACTGAGAATGATGTTTTCCAGTTTCATCCATGTCCCTACAAAGGACATGAACTCATCATTTTTTATGGCTACATAGTATTCCATGGTGTATATGTGCCACATTTTCTTAATCCAGTCTATCATTGTTGAACATTTGGCTTGGTTCCAAGTCTTTGCTATTGTGAATACTGCCGCAATAAACATACGTGTGCATGTGTCTTTATAGCAGCATGATTTATAGTCCTTTGGGTATATACCCAGTAATGGGATAGCTGGGTCAAATGGTATTTCTAGTTCAAGATCCCTGAGGAATCGCCACACTGACTTCCACAATGGTTGAACTAGTTTACAGTCCCACCAAAGTGTAAAAGTGTTCCCATTTCTCCACATCCTCTCCAGCACCTGTTGTTTCCTGACTTTTTAATGATGGCCATTCTAACTGGTCTGAGATGGTATCTCATTGTGGTTTTCATTTGCATTTCTCTGATGGCCAGTGATGATGAGCATTTTTTCATGTGTTTTTTGGCTGCATAAATGTCTTCTTTTGAGAAGTGTCTGTTCATGTCCTTTGCCCACTTTTTGATGGGGTTGTTTGTTTTTTTCCTGTAAATTTGTTTGAGTTCATTGTAGATTCTGGATATTAGCCCTTTGTCAGATGAGTAGGTTGCAAAAATTTTCTCCCATTTTGTAGGTTGCCTGTTCACTCTGATGGTAGTTTCTTTTGCTGTGCAGAAGCTCTTTAGTTTAGTTAGATCCCATTCGTCAATTTTGGCTTTTGTTGCCATTGCTTTTGGTGTTTTAGACATGAAGTCTTGCCCATGCGTATGTCCTGAATGGTATTGCCTAGGTTTTCTTCTAGGGTTTTTATGGTTTTAGGTCTAACATTTAAGTCTTTAATCCATCTTGAATTAATTTTCATATAAGGTATAAGGAAGGGATCCAGTTTCAGCTTTCTACATATATATGGCTAGCCAGTTTTCCCAGCACCATTTATTAAATAGGGAATCCTTTCCCCATTGCTTGTTTTTGTCAGGTTTGTCAAAGATCAGATAGTTGTATATATGTGGCATTATTTCTGAGGGCTCTGTTCTGTTCCATTGATCTATGTCTCTGTTGTAGTACCAGTACCATGCTGTTTTGGTTACTGTAGACTTGTAGTATAGTTTGAAGTCAGGTAAGGTGATGCCTCCAGCTTTGTTCTTTTGGCTTAGGACTGACTTGGCAATATGGGCTCTTTTTTGGTTCCATATGAACTTTAAAGTAGTTTTTTCCAATTCTGTGAAGAAAGTCATTGGTAGCTTGATGGGGATGGCATTGAATCTATAAATTACCTTGGGCAGTATGGCCATTTTCATGATATTGATTCTTCCAACCCATGAGCATGGAATGTTCTTCCATTTCTTTGTATCCTCTTTTATTTCATTGAGCAGTGGTTTGTGGTTTGTAGTTCTCCTTGAAGAGGTCCTTCATGTCCCTTGTAAGTTGGATTCCTAGGTATTTTATTCTCTTTGAAGCAATTGTGAATGGTGGTTCACTCATGATTTGGTTGTCTTTGTCTGTTATTGGTGTATAAGAATGCTTGTGATTTTTGTACATTGATTTTGTATCCTGAGACTTTGCTGAAGTTGCTTATCAGCTTAAGGAGATTTTGGGCTGAGACAATGGGGTTTTCTAGATATACAATCATGTCATCTGCAAACAGGGACAATTTGACTTCCTCTTTTCCTAATTGAATACCCTTTATTTCCTTCTCCTGCCTAATTGCCCTGGCCAGAACTTCCAACACTATGTTGAATAGGAGTGGTGAGAGAGGGCATCCCTGTCTTGTGCCAATTTTCAAAGGGAATGATTCCAGTTTTTGCCCATTCACCCTTTTTTAAAGAGAGGTAGATTTTAGCTTCATTATTAAAGGAAACTGCTTTACCTCTGTCTTATCTGTGTATCTCAAATGCGTTACATAGTGGCTAGTAAACTTGTAATAATGACTTGCTAAATTGATCAGTAAAAATGAATGTGTAATAAGTGACATAACCAAAATTGTGACTGAATGATTGACAGGCTCAATGACAAAATGAAGAAAACACAGGAGCTACAATGGAAAATAATACACGGTGAAGAAGAATTATGAAACCTTTTAGAAAATCCACTATTTTAAATCTTTTAGTCAGAAAGAAATATCAAGGAAAAATTATCTCATAGGAATTACTCCAAATCAAGAGGAGGTTGCTATGCTAGATTGTTTATAGAACCTAGCATAGAGGTTCTAACTATCCAATTGGATAATTAAGGGAAAGAAAAAAAACCTGAAATGGGGAAATTTGGAAACATTTAGGTTACAATGTCTTGTTAATGTACCACTATTTATTATTCTAATTACCTATTTAACATAGGCACACATATAAAAATATTTGGAGAAGGAAAGTTAATGGTGTTTATATTTAGGAGATAAGATTATGATTATTATTTGTCTGATTATACCATTTGTTACTTTCCAAAGTATATAAAATTAAAAATATTTCTTTATAATCATTAAAAATGTTCATGGTTAACTCAGACAAAAGAAATCAATGGTTGTTACATTTAGAAAACTCATACTTTTTTCTATGATATGGTCAAAAAAGTAGCCATATGCTGTGGGATAAACATACCCCAGGAATACTTGGTAAGATAATAATCAGAATCTCACAGAATGAAACTGAAAAGTCACCTATGATTTTACTATTATTAAAGAATTATTAGTGTTGTATTATATTCCAAACTAAGAACAAAAATATTTTCTAAAATATGTAGCCTGTATGGAAAAATAAAGTGAGTATGAACAACATGTCTAAGGGTATACCTGCATAGCTCACCGGCAGAACTTAGTATGGGAAGATAAGCTTAGAAATTAGTCTTCTCAGATAGGGTAAAGAAAATGTGGTACACTGCTCAAGGAAATCAGAGAGGACACAAGCAAATGGAAAAACATTCCAGGCCCATGGATAGGAAGAATCAATATTGTGAAAATGGCCATACTGTCTAAGTAATTTAGAGATTCAATGCTACTCTCATTAAACTACCATTTACAGCCTGGGTGTGGTGGCTCACACCTGTAATCCCAGTACTTTGGGAGGCCAAGGCAGGTGGATCATGAATTCAGGAGATGGAGACCATCCTGGCTAACACAGTGAAACCCCATCTTTACTAAAAATATTAAAAAAGTTAGCTAGGCGTGTTGGCAGGCACCTGTAGTCCCAGCTACTCGGCAGGCTGAGGCAGGAGAATGGCATGAAACCAGGAGGTGGAGCTTGCAGTGAGCCGAGATCGCACCATTGCACTCCAGCCTGGGCAACAGAGTGAGACTCAGTCTCAAAAAAAAAAAAGGGAAAAAAACTACCCCTTACATTCTTCACAGAATTGAAAAAAAAATACTTTAAAATTAATATGGAACCAAAAAAGAGCCCAAATAGCCAAGGCAATCCTAAGAAAAAAGAACAAAGCTGGAGGCATGACACTACCCAACTTCAAACTATACTACAAAGCTACAGTAACAAAAACAGCATGGTACTGGTACAAAAGCAGACAATGGAAGAGAATAGAAATCTGAGAAATAAGACCTCACATTCACAACCATCTGATTTTGGCAAACATGACAAAAACAAGCAATGGGGAAAGGACTCCCTAATTAATAAATGGTGCTGGAAAAACTGGCTAGCTATATGCAGAAAATTTAACCTGGATCCCTTCCTTACAACATGGAATACTATGCAGACATAAAAAGGATGAGTTCATGTCCTTTGCAGGGACATGGATGAAGCTGGAAACCATCATTCTCAGCAAACTATCACAAGAACAAAAAAACAAACACCACATGTTCTCACTCATAAGTGGGAGTTGAACAATGAGAACACATGGACACAGGGAGGGGAACAACACATTTTGGGGCCTGTTGTGGGGTGGGGAGCTGGGGAGGGATAACATTAGGAGAAATATCTAATGTAGGTGACGGGTTGATGGGTGCAGTAAACCATCATGGCATATGTAAACCTATGTAACAAAACTGCATGTTCTGCACATGTACCCTAGAACTCAAAGTATAATAAGAAAATGAAAAAAAGTACTGGAAAACTAAATGTTTTTGCCTTGAATTAGACACATACCCTTTTACGAACAGTAACTACAGTCAAGGAATTGCTAGCTCTGTTTGACCGAACTTAAGTCCTTTGATCTGGGTAACTGCATCCCAAATATATAAACTGGCAGGGCAGTAATGGACAAGTCCCAAGAAGAATTTATTTATTTATGTGATACATTTATTAAGTGCCCTCTATGTTCCAAACAAATTATGTGTGGGAAAGATAACTCTGAAAAATAAAAGTGATAAAAAGTGTCTGCATTTATAGAACATATATTCTATCTATTTAAAAAGTGAGTAGATTAGATAAGCAAGTAAACTATGTTGATAGGTGATGAGAATTATGGGGAAAAAAATACAAGGACTTGGGATAAAGATTGGTGGAGGGAAAGGGTTTCAAGGTTAAATAGGGTGGCAAGAAAAGCCCTTATTGAGAAGGTGACACTCAAATAAATACTTGAAGAGGTGAAGAGGCTGCTACCACGTGCATAAGCGGAGACATTTCAGTTCAGTTACTAGAGATAGAGGAAGAAATTCTGGAAGACAAAAGCAACAATTTTCTTTGTCGTTGTTGTTGTTGGGTTTTTTGTTTGTTTGTTTTGTTTTTGTTTGTTTGTTTTTTTGAGACAGAGTCTCGCTGTCGCCCAGGCTGGAGTGCAGTGGCGTGATCTCGGCTCACTGCAGGCTCTGCCCCCTGGGGTTCACGACATTCTCCTGGCTCAGCCTCCCAAGTAGCTGGGACTACAGGCGCCCGCCACCTCGCCAGGCTAATTTTTTGTATTTTTAGTAGAGATGGGGTTTCACTGTGTTAGCCAGGATGGTCTCGATCTCCTGACCTCCTGATCCGCCTGCTTTGGCCTCCCAAAGTGCTGGGATTACAGGCGTGAGCCACTGCACCCGGCCAACAATTTTCAACTACAAGCATTTCCTTCTTAAGACTCAGGAATACTTATCCAAGAAGTGATAACCTGCTCAAGTTTATTTAGATTGCTTAACATCGGCTACTGAAGATGGAGATACATAAACTAGAATCACCACAACTGGGACAGAGAGGCTCACTTCCCCTCCAAAGTGAAACTCCCTACATATTATTTACCTAATTCTCAAATTTATGAGGTATTTTGCCTGAACTGCTCCTGGGATGATCACTGTCACAGGATGGGTGCTCTGAAAACAGACACTGAGAAGGTATTTGGGGTATCAGCTGTTGATTAGGGATCCACATCTGTGGAGGAAGGGGGAAGAAGCAGGACTGCACAAAAGAGAGTGTCAAACTACGATACAGCCCTGAAAATGCCTGTCTCCAAACAATTTAGAAAGGAGGCTGATTTGGAGGCCGAGGTGGATGAGCATGAGGTCAGGAGTTTCAGATCAGCCTGGCCGACATGGTGAAACTCCGGCTTTACTAAAAATATTAAAATTAGCTGGGCATGGTGGTGGGCACCTGTAATCCCAGCAACTCAGGAGGCTGAGGCAGGAGAATCCCTTGAACTTGGGAGGCAGAGGTTGCAGTGAGTTGAGGTCAGGCCATTGCACTCCAGCCTGGGCAACAAGAGCAAGACTCCGTCTCAAAAAAAAAAAAAAAAAAAAAGGAGATTGGAGAAAGAATTGCCTATCAGAGTGTCTTGAACTAGGCGGAAATAGCTTGCTTGTTACAGTGCTGTATCACTCAATCACTAGAGGCAGGCTGTCTAAGGATAAGCATCACTCCAGCCAAGGTGGTTCTTTACACCTGAGGACGCATTGAAGAAACTGACAAGGGGAGGCTCTGTGATGAGCACACAGCCCGCAGCTGGGCATAAAGACCTTCCACAAATGGAGATATGCTTGCCAGATCACTGCATGTACCACTGTTTAATCTAATGGACCACATAGATCAATTTCTCCATTTACAGTTGGGCAGCAGCTCCTTTAAGATCATTGTTGGCATCCTTATTTTCCTAGATCTTTCTAGTAGAAAGATCTTTACGCTTTCAGGTCTTTGATAGGCTTGCTTTATACTTCCATTCTTTATGCTTTCAGGTCTTTGATAGGCTTGCTTGCTAGATCTTTATCACAATCCATGAGTCTGTATACATATTAATCCAGGGTCAGTTATTTTTCTAAACAATGCAAAGATCAAGTGATGCACCTTTCAAGCCTCTTTTCATTGAGGGAATAAATGTTCCCTTGTTTTTGGCTTTCAAAGCAACACTTAAATGAGTCCATTGTGCAGCTGACATCCATTTTTGGCTTGTATCTACATACTAAATTGAACCAAACATAAACAAACTTTGGGATTTTTTTTTTTTTTTTTTTTTTTTTTTTTTTTTTTTTTTTTTTTTACTTTCACAGCTCGTCGTATGGGGCCCCATACAGCCATAGGCACAACATGAGGAAAGATTACTGGGGCAACACTGGTGAGTAAATAAGGTCTCGGGTTTCTACTTGTATTACTTACACAGGACCAGTCGTTCCGGTTTGTTTTGATCTGGTGCACTTCCTGAGATATAAAACAATTAGTGATACAACTGGGACAGTCCCAGACAAAGCAATATATTGCAACATAACAAATTATCTCAAAAATAGCAGCATAAAACAAACAAGAAAACATTTATTTTCTTACACAGTTTCTGAGAGTCATGAATCAGGAAGTAGATTAGCTGGTTAGTTCTGACTCAGGGTCACACATGAGGTTGCAATAAAGCTGTCATCTGGGGCTATAGTTTCTGGAGACTTGATTAGGGATGAAAGATCCACTACAATCTCACTTACCTAGCTGTTGGCAGAAGCTTCAGTTACTCACCATGTAAGCTTATATACAGGATTGATCTCAACATAGCACCTAACTTCCCCAGAGACAGTGATGAGAGAGAAGGAGAATGAAAGAATGTAACAGAAACGAATGCCACAGTGTCTTTTATAACCCTATCTTGAAAGTGGTATTCCATTACTTCTGCCAGATTTTACTGGTCACATATGCCCAGCCTAAAACAATGCAGGAAGGGATTACACAAGAGTGGGAATACAAGAGGCAGGATCCCTGGGGATATCTTAAGGTTGCACACTGCTCAAGCACTTCGTTTATACCCTCTGGCTCTTATTATGTTAGAGCCCAGATGTAACTTACAATGCTGAGTGCGTCTCGTCACTTTGTGGGTCCCATAAGGCTCGTTTCATAATGGAGAGTTTTGGATGTGTGGTGTTCCATCATTAGGCATGATGTCTCTATTAGGAGCAAGTAGTATGATAGGAGTATTTTGTTTTTCTCAAAAGACATTGAATTATCTGCAGTGGCTAGGATACCCTTGATTTATCACCCCAGGTTCTGCATTAGGACTTCCCCATACATTTTGTCTCATAGTCTTCAGGGTCTTTTTTCACCATTGATACCACCATAATTGAAGGGTCTGCCAGATACAATGATCCAAGAGATAGGGCTTCTTGCATCACAGCCTGGACCTGCTGCTGAGAAAATTCCTGCTCAGGGCTCTATGCACAGCTGCCAGCCCTTTGTAATACCTATTACCTTGACCAGAGCATTTCCCCTAGATGTATAATCTACTGTCTCCAGATCTCACAGAGGCCCACCAGGAACTGAAGTTCTGCCATTGTGATAGGAAACATGAAATGCAATAATTTGTCCTATAATTACAGGAGATGTCCTAGCGTGCCTTTGACAATTTGTCCACTAAATATTTTATGTCTGTGACTCCATTTACCATTGTGTTTTGGTGGAAGAATCAGACAATTTGTCACTTTTGTTCACAGGTCTCTAGATTGAAAGAAAACATACTTGGCAACAGCACTTAAAGAAGTATACTTGAAAAGTGACATCTGTACCTGTACCTGATTTATATGAGGAGATTCTAGATTTTGATCTGATGCTATAACGGGAAGGAACTTTTATTGTCTAAAGGACTGTGGGGAGATACATTTTGTATGTAAGGGAGAACATGAATCATCTTTGGTAATCTGAGGGCAGAGTATGGTGTTCATACTCCAGCATGACCCTCGATGATTCCTCTTTCCTGTTTTTCATCTCTTTGTGTGGTCCCTTATCACATTAAGTTGGGCTGACCAATGTGACCACCAGGATATTGCAGAAATGATGGATTGTAACTTCTGTGATTGGGACATAAAAGATATTGTGGTTTTCATTTTGCCAACTCTTGGATCTGAGATCTCTTGCCAATAGCCAGAGATAAGTTAAAGCCCTCTGCCAATGGCTACCATGAGTGACACATCTTAGCAGCAGAGTTTTAAGCCCCACTCAAGCTTTCAGATGACAGCAGCTCTGGCCAATATCCCAAATGCAACTTTTGATAGACTCTGAGTCAGAACCACCCAGCTAAGCCACTCCTCAATTCCTAATCCACAGAAACTTGGAAATAATGAATGTCTGTTGTTCAAAGCTGCTATGTTTGATGATAATGTGTTAAACAGCAATAGTTTAATAATACCTCCACTTATACCTAGCCTGGAAAGAAAATCAGTGTACTTTACATTCACATGGACCATCTATAACGTTTGGCTACACATCTTATTGGAAAAAGAAAAATCTAGAGCTTAAAAAGACTGACTACTTATACATCAATATATATTGATTGAAGACCCTTTCAGTAGGTTTGTGAGTTACCTGATCTACTGCCCTTATAGATGTTAATTAAATCAGAGCTAGAACTGAAATCATTTTTTAAGGTAAGTTTTCCCATGAAATAGGATTAGGAAATAAAGTTCCTTTTTTTTTTCTCCATAGAATTTCCAGGAACTAGAGTTAAAAACAAGTTGAATTTTGAGTCAGATTTCTTTTTTCTCTCCAGAGAGAGTGAAATCCAACTCTCAACCAATTTATGGGAAGGATATGGTATGTTTTTGACAATAAAAACGATTTTCACGATATTCATAATAAAAGCTTTTTATATAAGGCCTTACTTATAATGCCTATATGCTACTACAATATTATAAATTTTTGCCCTAAATTCTCAAAAGGAGAGTAGAAGAGAGATAATTATGTAGACTCCTCCTTAGGGAAGAGAATATTGCTGCAAGCTAGAGTTTAGAGTCACAGTCTTGCAATTTCCATGCAGAGAGAAATGTAAAGTAAATTCAAAACTTGCCAAACTTCTTTGAAGATTAATTCTGCCCAAAGTACCTGACAGTTTTCTTTTCATTTCTGACAGAATGGCCCAGACCTTACAAAAAATGACTTACTGCATTTGAAGACAAAATAAATGATACAATTAAAATTCCATTTAAAGCATCTTGGGAAGAACTTGAGGTTTTTAAATAAGCTCATCATCACCAAGCCTAGAAAACAGGGTACACTCCAATACTTTCACCCTGATGAAGTCCTATTCTTTACTTTTATAGTCACTCTTATTCTTGTTCCCGTTCTTATGCCACCCTCTACCTCTCCCCAGCTATCTCCACACTATCAGTCTCACTCACTCTCTCCTAGCAGTTTCTAATCCTTTAACAAACAATCACTGGCTTTACATTTCTCTTTCCTCCAAAATCACTGAGGCCTCAATAATTTACTCGCTGCTAACAAACAAACAAACGAGCAAACAAACAAACAAAAAAACACTCTGTATATTTTTAAACGATAAGTGTTGTTTTTACCTAAACCAATCTGGCCTGGTATATGACAACATAAAAAAACTCAGAGATAGAGCCAGCAGGTAATTACGCTGAACCCCCTTGGGCACTCTCTAATTGGATGTCCTGGATCCTCCCAATTCTTAGTCCTTTAATACCTAGTTTTCTCCTTCTCTCATTGGGACCTTGTGTCTTCTGTTAAGCTTCTTAATTCATCCAAAACCCTATCCAAGCCATCATCAATCATTCTAATACAACAAATGCTCCTTCTAACAACCCCGCAATATCACCCATTACCACAAAATCTTCCTTCAGCGTAATCTCTCCCACTCTAGGTTCCCACGCCGCCCCTAACTCCGCTCGAAGCAGCCCTGAGAAATATCGCCCATTACCTCTCCATAACACACCCGCAAAATTTTCGCTGCCCCAACACTTCAACACTATGTTATTTTATTTTTCTTATTAATATAAGAAGACAGAAATGTCAGGCCTCTGAGCCCAAGCCTGCATGTATACATCCAGATGGCCTGAAGTAAGTGAAGAATCACAAAAGAAGGGAAAATGGCCGGTTCCTGCCTTAACTGATGACATTACCTTGTGAAATTCCTTCTCCTGGCTCAGAAGCTCCCCCACTGAGCACCTTGTGACCCCCGCCCCTGCCTGCCAGAGAACAACTCCTTTGACTGCAATTTTCCACTACCTACCCAAATCCTATAAAACAGCTCCACCCCATCTCCCTTCTTTGACTCTCTTTTCGGACTCAATGCGCCTGCACCCAGGTGAAATAAACAGCCTTGTTGCTTAAAAAAAAAAAAAAGCACATCATCACCAAGCCTAGAAAGCACTAGAAACTTACCTGTTGTTTGTTTATGTATGTATAACGAAAACCTACAAGTTATCCTCTCTGCTTCCCTCATTTTCAGTTTAAGTCACACAGCCTGAGAATGCACATTGCTCACATCCCATACATTGCAAATTGATTAGCTAGGCCACCTATGTGGGGCAGCACAGCCACTACTACCTCACACAGAAGGCCTACATCAAGAGTGTAAGAAGGCCATAGTTACACAGAGAGGAGTTTTTTTAGGACTAGATTATTTGTGGGGTGGTCATATGTCGTCTAACACATTTTGAGTATGAGAAGTATAAAACATTAGAGCTGCAGATGGAGCTGTTGGCTTGTTGGAAGAGTGCAGAAGGGTGGCTTTGCTGGAAGGAGGATGTGCTTCCTTCCACTGATGAAAATGTTGATTTCTTACATATGCTCTGAGTCCCATGAGCCACACTAGGGTCCTTTTAAATTAACTCCATCCGTGAGTAATTTATGCCTCGCATAAGGTAACCTCAGAAACAAGAGGCAAGATGACTGTTACAGGTCGTTATATGCATTTGTGTGTGTGTACATGTGTGTGTGTGTGTGTGTGTATGTGTATGTGTGTATCAGGGGAGAGAGATGTGTGAAGTAACCAGCTAGAAAAGGGGCATGGAACTATTAAGGAGGCTACAAAAAGAGGTACGAAGAAAGGGTCCCTCTAAGGAAAAAATAGAATCTCCCAATGACAAAACAGATTGCTACCGAGACCCTGCTATACCTAGAAAATATCTGAGCCAGGTTATTTTGAGGAATTAATAAAGACCTTTCCTTAATTTTCATTTCCCCTGCATCAATTCCAATCCTGGGATGTAAGATACTGCCTAGCAAGGAGGAAGTATGAGTAGAGGATATCTAAGAAGAAGAAATGAGAATTGGTCACAACACCCTTCCCCACTGTAGGCCTCACAGCCTAAATGAATTTTAAACTAGCAAAGGGAAGAAGCCTCAATAAATGAACTTGAGTGTTGAGATTAGTAAACTGGTCTAGATATTTTAATCTTATTTTCTAAGAGTAGGAAAAAAGTCACAAAATTGCCTTTACAACCTAATGTCAGGCATGAAGAAGTGCACTGAGTAGATTTGAAGGTATATGAAACAAGTTGGTAAAAATAAAGTGGTGATTTATTTTGTTTTGGGTCGTTTTTTTTTTTTTGTCTTTTTCTGATTCTATCTTATAGATTACTCTTATTACACAGAAAATAAAAATTTTAAGCAGTACTAGGTAAATAGTAAGTTCTCAAAAATCATAGTTTTTATTATTAGTTATTGCTCCTACTACCTATCATTGTGAATATGCAATTCCAACATGTAAAAGCAAACAAAATCTACTTTCTTTTTTGCCAAGGTTGAGGTAGATATTGACACGAAAATGACCCTGGCAAAATGTCAACAATTTATACACACCAAATGAAAGTTTGTGTTTAAATGTATTTTTGTGCAGAAGGAAAAGTGACTTTTTTTTTTTTTTAGTTTGGATTTGTTTTAGAACGTGGGAATTAATTTTTTCATAGTGTGAGAAATATGCCATTTATTTTTAAAGTTGTGTTCTGAGATTTTGTTTATTAAGAGTAAATCCAATGTAATGAAACAGCATACACAAATTATCTGTAGACAGGAGTCTGGCTGAAGGCCAAAATCTTCTGTGTGACCTTTCAGGCCTGACCATAGGCAATGACTTGCTTTCCTTGGCAGGCCTCACAGGGGAAAATTGCTCTCCACATACCAAACTTGGTGCACACCCAGTGCATTTCAGTGTCTGGAGGAGCTTGAGTCAAGGACTCAGGCCCTCCAAGGCCAGCTATGCTCATAAGAATATTTGCCTTCCTAGCCCAGGAACCTCCATTTTGAAGCCTCCTTATCAGAAGACCTTGGCTAAGGCACTCTTCTCCACTCACGCTCTCTGCTTTTCCATTGTTAGCCAATCCTCCTTTTTCTTCCTGGGCTTGTTAGGTCCACAAGAATGAAGGAGCCTTTGTTTAGGGCTCCTCAGCATTGAGATCATTCCCCCCACCTATGCTGCTTTGTCTTCAGACCCTCTACTATTGCCATCCTGCAGGAGGAAAGGGAACACTGGGAGTTGATGCCTTTCTTTTTGTCTACTTGCTTATATTGTCACAGTAAATGAATAAAGTCTTGATTGTTAGTTTCAGTTTAGTTCATTTTCCTAATTGACCTCCTGGACACCTGGCAAGCTCAATAGATATAGCTTCCAAGAGGTTCTGAAAGGGGACTCTTTTCTAACAATATTTAATTAACTTGCTTGGTGAGTCCCAACTCATCTAGGAGTTTAGTTGTGTGACTAAAAATAAGAATGGTCTAGATCAAATCTGTCTCAACCATAACACAGTTTGCTTCTCAAGATTCTTCTGGAAAGAGTCAAGGAAGCCACAGACACAATGAGGCATGTTAAACAGCAGCAGAAATAATAAAGGCTGTGTTTCACCAAATGCTGAATATGTACAAAGCACAGAACTCTGCACTTTACATTTTGTTTTGTCTTATTCAGGCAATAAAATAAACCTGTGAGGTAAAGACTATTATGTTCCCATCTTATATGAGGTGAGTACAAAAGCAATTGTGGTTTTTGCATTGTTGGAATTTGCCATTTGATATTAGGATACTTTCTTAAATAAATGTGGTTATGTTATACATCATTTCAATGGGCATTTCTTGCTTTTGTTTTTTTGCTAATGATTTGTTACTTGCTGTTTATTTTATGTTTATTTTAGACTATGGAAGTGATGTTAGACAAAAATTAAATACTAGCAATTTTCTAATTTGAGTCCAAAATGGATTGTAAAGCAACGGAGACAACTTGCAACAGCAAAACATTTGGCCCAAGAATTGCAAACGAATGGTGCAGTGGTAGTTCAAGAAGTTTTGCAAAGGAGACGAGAGCCTTGAAAATGAGGAGCATAGTGGCTGGCCATCAGAAGCTGACAACAACCAATTAAGAGCGATCATTGAAGCTGATCCTTTTACAACTACATGAGAAGTTGCCAAAGAACTCAACGTTGACCATTCTGCGGTTGTTCGGCATTTGAAACAAATTGGAAAGGTGAAAAAGCTCAATAAGTGGGTGCCTCATGAGCTGAGTGAAAATTAAAAAAAAAAAAAAGTGTCATTTTGAAGTGTTGTTTTCTCTTATTCTAGGCAACAACAATGAACCATTTCTCAATTGGACTGTGACGTGCGATAAAAATTATATGACAACCGGCAATGACCAGCTCAGTGGTTAGACCAAGAAGAAGCTCCAAAGCACTTCCCAACACCAAAATTGCATCAAAAAAAGGTCATGATCACTGTTTGGTGGTCTGCTGCCAGTGTGATCCACTACAGCTTTCTGAATCATGGTGAAACCATTACATCTGAGAAGTATGCTCAGCAAATCGATGAGATGCACCAAAAAGTGGAATGCCTGCAGCCAGCATTGGTCAACACAAAGGGCACGATTCTTCTCCAAAACAATACCCAAACAGACCTCACACAACTAATGCTTCAAAGCTACGAAGTCTTGTCTCATACACCTTATTCACTGACCTCTTGCCTACCGACTACCACTTCTTCAGGCATCTCGACAACTTTTTGCAGGGAAAATGATTCCACAGCCAGCAGGATGCAGAAAATGCTTTCCAAGAGTTTGTCAAATCCCAAAGCACAGATTTTTGTGCTATAAAAATAAACAAACTGATTTCTCATTGGCAAAATAGCATGGATTGTAATGGTTCCTATTTTGCTTAATAAAGATGTGGTTGAGCCTAGTTATAATTATTTAAAATTCATGGTCCAAAACCACAAGTACCTTTGTACCAACCTAATATTTAACAAATATTGAGGCAAAGAGTGATTAAATAATGTTATCAATATTAGAAAAAGCACCACTAAGGCACTGGGCTTCAAAGTCTGCTTTCCTAACCATGCTATTACCTCTATGAGTGATGGAGAGAGAACTTTCCTTATTCTTGTGTCCTTAGGAATTTTTTTGTGTTATAAGATGTAACTCAGTCAACATATATCATTTAACTTACAATTTAGGGCATAATAAACACATCTATATCCAAACATTCCTTACAGTTTTTGTTTCCTTAATTATCACCCATTCAACTGTTATTGGTCTTATAACCTTTACATACTTTTCTGCTAGTCCTAATGATCAGTTTCGAACTCCTCATGCATTTTTGTTAGGTCTATCATGTCCTCTAGGGAAGTATGTCACTTTTCTTGCTCATTAAGTCAGACAATTTGTTTTCCTGACATCAAGTAATATTGTATACTCAACAAGATATTATCTTCAAAATCACAGAGTGACATATGTCTATTCCCACATTCTGCTACAGTTACATGCACATTTTAAAATTCCCCATCTAGTAGATATGCTACATCACAAATCATCACTCTGTGAGACAGCACATTTTCTGCTATATTCCATTATATTTTTTCTCAATAATTTTAAAATAATAATTGTACTATATATACGATTGCAAATATAAGTCATCAGTAACTGCAGAAAGATGAGGCATCTTTGTTTAATGCATAAAGCCTGGACCTTAGAGTCAGACAGAGAATGGTGTTACTCCTAACTCCAGCCCAGAAGAGCTGAATGATTCGGGGAAAGGTATTTACTTTTCTGAGTCTCTGCTTCTTTATTCTAAAAGGAGAATTTGTCTCAGTTTGTAGCTATTTTGAAAAAAAATTCTAGATGATTATCAAAAATGCATAGCTCACTGCTTGGCAGCTAATAATACTAAGGTCAAACCATTTTTGATAGCTAGGCTTGTGTTAAGAGCTTTATGTCTTTTATCTTGTTGCAGGATGGGGTTTCTTCCCCATTTCATTTCCTGAAGATGGGCATATATACATACTTTATTTCTGAAGTATTCAGTTGAGAGATGACACATAGTATCTTATACATCACTATCATTTAAAAAAATAATTAACTGACTGCATGAGCTTATTACAGTAATTCAATTCCATTTAACAAATTATCTGTATTATTCAACACCTTTCTCAAAAAAACATTTTTTCTTTCCTTTTGTGTTGTTATTTCCTAACATTGCAATCTAAAAGTAAACTTCTTTACTCTTTTTTCTTTTCCAAAAGAAACTGATACAGTTTGGAAATCTGTCCCCTCCAAATCTCATGTTGACACTTGGTTCCCAATTTTGGATGTGGGCCTAGTGAGAGGTGTTTTAGACATGGAGGCACGTCCCTCATAAATGGCTTGGTGTCCTCCTCATGTCCTCACATCTTCATGGTAATGAGTGAGTTCACAAGAGAACTGGTTGTTTAAAAGAACCTGGCATCTTTCTCTGCCTCTTGTTCCCTTTCTTGCCATATGACATGCCTACTTCCCCTTCACCTGACACCATGGTTAAAAGCCTCCTTAGGTCTTTACCACAAACAAACACCACATCATGTTTCTTGTATAGCCTGCAGAACTGTGAGCCAAATAACCTCTTTCTCTTACCAATTATTCAGCCTCAAGTATTCCTTTACTGCAATGCAAAACAGACTAACACAGAGATCTAGCATCCTTGAGGAAGGTGACCACTTATTTTCAACTTTTAAATTTTGTGTCACTTACTTATAGCAGAGACTCAATGAAAATTTAATTGAACAAATACATCTTATTACATTTATTTATATTTTATGCCACACAATTCGTATTATTTGGTTATATCAATGAATAAGGCAAATGAATGTATTGTATATTTATTTTATGCGAAAAAATATCATAAAACACTTTGTGTAGTATGAGTTCATTCATATATAGTATATATTTATGTGGGTGTATATATATATATATGGAAAAATAAAATATGGACAAACTAAAATATCAAAGGCAACAGCATGAATATAAGATTCTGGGTGATTGTGGGTGACTTTTTCTCATAAATATTTATTATACTTTTATTTACTCATAATTCTATAATAAAGATAACTATTCAATTCCAGTTTTTTTTTAAATGGTAATAGTCACCATTTTAATGAAGCACACAAAAAAATTAGACTCATAGAATTTCAATCCCATAAAGTGATAGTTCAGATTACATGTCAGGTTTACAATACTTTGAATGTTTACCAATAAAATTGTAATTAGTCTCTCATCATTTTATGCTTTTTGGAAAATAAACGAGAAAGAACTACACAGAAATAACTTTTGTTATATAAGATATGCATTAGGATAAAAGAGGAAAAGCACACCTGTTATTTGAGAATTACATCTAGAATGGACACTTTGAGACTGATGCCACTGAATATTAATTTAAATTATTTAATGCTTTTAAAATTTATTTATTTATTTATTTATTTTTGAGACAGAGTCTGGCTCTGTCACCCAGGCTGGAGTGCAGTGGCGCAATCTCGGCTCACTGCAAGCTCCGCCTCCCGGGTTCACGCCATTCTCCTGCCGCAGCCTCTCCGAGTAGCTGGGACTACAGGCGCCCGCCACCACGCCCGGCTAATTTTTTGTATTTTTTAGTAGAGACGGGGTTTCACCGTGGTCTCGATCTCCTGACCTCGTGATCCGCCCACCTCGGCCTCCCAAAGTGCTGGGATTACAAGCGTGAGCCACCGCACCCGGCCCTAATTTTATAGGTATATAAGACAGATAACCAATAATTTAAAATGTCACCAATTAAATAAACCAAAATCAAGCCATTTTAAAAGGAATTCAACAATTAACATATATTTTCTGTTTTCACTATATAAGATAATTTTAAAGAATACATAAGTACATAAAAATACTCAGGGTTTTTATCACACCCTTTGTAGATAATTTAAATTATTAATTTAATGTACAGAGAAAACATAGTATGTTGGATAAGAACACAGAATCTAATACATATTTATTTAACAATAAGTAATATTAAATAAAACATTTGTTTACTTTGTGGCATTGAGCAAGATTTTTTGCTCAATTTATTTTTTTTTAACTTCTTGCTTGTTTGCTTTACTAAATAAGTTTTTTGATTTCTCTCTAACTCAGCTTCCTCACTGTGAACTGTATATAATGATACTTCATTGGTGAGATTAAATGATTAAACATGTTTGAATATGAAAGCAGTTAAAATAGTAAATAGTGGGACCTATGTATGTATCAGCTATCTTTAGTATAAATCTATCTCTGTTTACTTAAATATGGTGTTTAAACTCTTAATTTTTCTCCATTTTCTCCATTTTGTAATTTTTTATGCTTGATTCTGCATCTTTATACTAATAACGCCAGAAATGTTCTGCTGTTGTCCCTTTGGCGCTTTACTATTAAAGACTGGTATCAGTGTATGATTTATGCATGTACTACTGAATTGAGGCTTATGATCCACTTTGTTAAACTTATTTAAATCATATCAATTCCTCTGCCCATAAATATTGTTATTTGTAGTTGATGGCTGATCGTTTGATCAATATCATCTTTACTTTTATTTTCCTGTTATTTGCTGCAAATGAACTATAGCCTTAAAGAAAATAATACCATACAAATTTAACATTTTCTCTGTGATTATTCCGTTCACTCCTCTTCAACATGATAAGAAACACTAAAACGTTTTTCTCTCATAAATATTTCCCAGTGCTTCTCTCCCTACCATATGCTATTTATTCAGCTACTCTTTAATAGAGTATTCTGTGGTATTAAATATGTCTTGGGTGGCAGGATGAAGGCACCATAAATGAATCCGTAATACGCACAAACATATCAATCTTAAAGTATACTTTTCTCTGAATATGCAATTCACTGTTCCATGTTATTTTTTGGGATGTTCTTATTCTTCATACATCCCTTGATGACTCTCTTCCCTTGTTCACTATGTGGAATTGAGCAAGATTTTTTGCTCACTTTATTTTATTTTTAATTTTTGTTTGTTTGTTTGCTTTACTTAGCAAGTTATTTAATTTCTAACTCAGCTTCCTTATCTGTGAACTGGAGGTGATGATATCTAATGGGTGAGATTAAATAATTAAGCATGTTTGAATATGCAAGCAGTTAAAACTGTAAATAGTGAAACCTATATTACTTGCTTTAGGAAAGTGCAGATATTTCAACAACTCTAAGGCAGACTTTTTCTTTCTCTAGGAATTTTAGTTGCCTTTTTTTTCTTGTGTTTAGTTCTTTAGTCCATAACCTTATTTTAATACGTTTTCACAATTACATTTGAAAGTAGATATGTTTTAACAACAATTGAGTTATACCCAAGTGCACATGTTGAACTGTACACATTTTTATCCTCTCATGGCTCTGTGAATGTCAAAGAATTCTGAAATAATTTCACTAGTTGTTTGGGAAGTTTGTTGGAAAATATTGCATGGACAGAGGAGTTTGACAAGACTGGCATTTCTTTCAAAATGGTTTTTGCTTCTTCTAGAGTTTTAGAGCTTACTTGACTTATCTGCAAGCCTGATACTTGTTTGAATGGTGCACAATAGCTCAACATCTACAAGCCTCCTTAAGTCAGCCTCAAAACAGTGCTCGTTCATATCTTCTCCCTCAAGACCCCTCATCTTCAGCTTTTCCCAGTTCACTTCCACCTAAGACATATCTCATAGCCCTGATTCACTTAGACATTCCTTTATTGTACCAAATAGCCAATATTTGAAGTAAAATACAAACAAATAAAAACTAAGTATTGTCCTTGTTCTTCTCAGCATCACCTATCAAAATGTTAATTTTCCTCAAGGCATAATGGATCACTACAAATGACTGGAAAAGGGTTAAATAGACAAAAAGTAAGAATGAAAAGTTCGGCCTGGCGTGGTGGCTCATGCCTGTTAATCTCAGCACTTTGGGAGACCAAGGCAGGCGAATCACGAGTGAAGAGATCGAGACGATCCTGGCTAACATGGTGAAACCCCGTCTCTACTAAAAATACAAAAATCAGCTGGATGTGGTGGCGCATGCCTGTAGTCCTAGCTGCTTGGGAGGCTAAGGAAGGAGAATCACTTGAACCTGGGAGCCAGAAGTTGCAGTGAGCTGAGATCGTGCCACTGCCCTCCAGCCTGGCAACACAGCAAGACTCCATCTCAAAAAAAATAATAATAATAAACTAAATAAATAAATAAATAAATAAAGTTAAGTGATCAATATTTCAAATTATTACTTGCTATATAATTATTTATATATCCATCATCATGCCTAAACTACGATCTGCAGGTCAGAAACTCTATCATGTAGATTCATGTAGCACAACTAGCACAATGCCTGATTGGCTCAGAGAAGACACAGAAATGTCCACATTCCCTGAAGAAACTTAATTTATACTTAACTATATAGTCATGATTTTATTTGAACTTTATAACATTTTTAAATCTTTCACATATAAAATAGAGTCTAAAAGTGTATGTAATAGCTTACCTACATCTTCGTGGCCTTATATTTCAATGACAAGGGACATTTTCATCAATTACATAACTAAAGCTCAGTGGAAAAGCTGTTGCATCCTGTCCTCTCCTGCTTTTCCAGTCAGCCAAAAGATTTAATTAGTGGAACATTTTGGCAGCTTTTCTTCTCCATATTTTTTTTTTCTTTGTGATGTCTAATTGTCTCGTCCTCTTATGTTCAGCTGACAGTGATGGTCATTATGTCCACTGACGCAGAGCTCCCACTTGAGACTTTCTCTGCACGTAATTTGCTCATGTCTTTCTCTCTCTTTCTCTCTGTCTCTCTCTCAGTGTAGAAAAACAATGACTATGGCCAATCAAAAACATCAGAAGCTAGACTACCCAAATAGTAGTTAGAAAATTTCCAGGAGAAATTAAATCAATTAATTAATCTCTTAATTAATTAAATTAATTTCTTAATAATTAATTAATTAATTAAATTAATTTCTTAATGTGCTGAAGTGTTTATATTTCATTAAAAGGAGGACTTAATAACTAGGAGAAATTAACATGTATGAATATAAGAATAATTTTAAATAAATGAGAGAAACAATGAAATTATAATTTCTTTAATTTCTTACTTTTAATTTATTACATAAAAAGAAAATAAATATTTTATATTATTTTTTGTTTTTCTTATAATCAATTTGATTAAGGTTAATATACAGATAATTTATTACATACATTTTAGGTGAAATGTTTGACAAATGCATACACTCATTTAACAATCACCTCAGTCAAGATAAAAAACAGTTTCCTTATGCCATCTTACCCAAACCTCTCCCCCTGGGAACCATTAATCTTATGTCAATCACTATAGATTAGTTATGCCTGTTCTAGGTATTCATATAAATGGAAGCATGCAGTATGTACTCCTTTGTGGCTGTCTCCTTTCACCCAGCATAGTGTACATGAGATTCATTCATGCTGTTGTGCATGTAAGTAGTTTATTTTGTCTTATCTCTGAACAATATTCTTTCAGATGAACTTGGAAAATTTATGTATTCACCTGTATTTGTTCACGTATTTACCTGTTGATAAAATTTGAGTTACTTATAGTTTTAGGACATTAAAAATTTAAATTGTTATATATATTCAGGTACAAGAATTTTGTGGACCAATGTTTGTCTTTTAAGTAGATATCTGGCAGTGAAATGGCTGAGATATATTGTAACTCCATGGTTCATTCTGTAATAAACTTCCCAACTGGTTTCTCAAGTAGTTGTACCATTTTTACACTCCAATCAGCAATGTAGGACAGATCAAATTGCTCTATGTCCTTTGCAACACTTTTAAATTTTAGTCATTTTAATAAGTGTGAAATGAGGATTGCAGTGGGGTTTAGTTTTATTTTCCTAACATCTCACGATGCTGAACATATTTTCATCTTATTGGCCACTGATTTGTCTCTTTTTTCTTTTCTGAGATGGAGTCTCACTCTGTGGCCCAGGCTGGAGTGCAGTGGCGTGATCTCGGCTCACTGCAATCTCCGCCTCCCTGATTCATGTCATTCTTCTGCCTCAGCCTCCCGGGTAGCTGGGACTACAGGCGCCCACCGCCACGCCTGGCTAATTATTTGTATTTTTAGTAGAGACGGGGTTTCACCATGTTAGCCAGAATGGTTTCGATCTCCTGACCTCGTGATCCGCCCACCTCGGCCTCCCAAAGTCCTGGGATTACAGGCGTGAACCACTGTGCCCGGCCGATTTGTCTTCTTTAGTGTAGTTTCTGTGCAAGTTATCTACCCAGTGTTTATTGGATTGTGTTTTATTAATAATCTGTAGGAGTTCATTATGTATTTTAGACACATGTGCTTTGTCTGCAAATTGAATTTTGAATATTTACTCATTCGTAGTTTGCATTTATATTAATTACTTCACTATTATTTGTTGAAGAAGATAGTTTTTTATTTTTATGATGTTTAATTCATTGCTTTTTAAAATAGGTACTTTTTGTGCTAAGAATCACTTGCCTATCCCACTTTTGTAAAGGTTTTCCCTTCTGTTTCCTTCTGGAAATATTTTAGATTTCACTTTGACATTTATGTCTATTATCAGTTTAATTTTTTAGTATGGTGTGAGATTAGGATAGATTTTTTATTATTTTTATGGATATGCAATTCTTTCATCACCATTTTCTAAATAGTATATCATTTCCTTTGAATTGCCTTTAGGTTTTTTTTTTTTTTTTTGGACATCAATTGGCAGTAAATGGTGACTCTAGCTCAAACTGCACTATTCTCTTTCATTTATCCTCAACTTTCACCATCACATTACTGTCTGGATGTCTATAGTTCCATAGTCTTGAAATTAGGTCATGCAAGTTTTTCAACTTTCTTCGTTTTAAGTTCACTTTAGCCATTCTAGGTCCATTGAATTTTCATATGAATCTTGGTATCAACTTACCAATTTCTCTGAAAATAATATTTTGTCGTTGAATTCGCTTTATAGATCAATTTGTGGAGAACTGACATCTTAACACAATTGAATTTTCCAACGCATGAGCATGATAGAAACATTTTCAATACCTCTTCCTTAATGTGATATTATCTGACAATTTTAACAGATGTTCCTTATTCAACTGAGAAGGTTATCTTCTGTTCTAATTTTCTTAGTGATTTTATCATGAATGTTGAATTGATGTTGAATTTTATCATAGATGTGTTGAATTTTGTTGTAGCCATTTTCTGACTCCTTTGGAAGGGATATGGGTCAATTTCAGAATGAAATATGAAAGTCTAACAGTAGCTCAAAATTTTGGCTAAACTGACTTTGTTACAAAAGTACACTAAATTAATATACAACTGAACCATATTAAATAAGTTACTGTTTTTTACTGAAAAGATATGCAATTAGTGATTAATACTAATTATCTTATTAATTACTTAGTAACTTATTAATATTGATTAATATTAATATTGACTAATATTAACTAATAAGTTACTTTTTTTACAAAATGGATATGCAATTAGTGATTAACTTTGTTATGGTGTATTTTGAGTTTTTAATGTATTTTAAAAAATGATTAGTAGAGAAAACCTTTTTTTCTAAAAGAATACAGATGCTAGATCTTTATGGAAAATAGTACAGTGTTGCAGCATTAAATTAAAAAGTGAATTAGCTCAAAGAGAAATTCTCAAATGACAATATCTGCTTTGTATTTATATATAGATAATGATATTCAGGGAAAAAAACTTCATACATATGAGGAACTAGAAAAATGTTTAAAAATTTCTTACATAAATTATAGAATTACATCTTCCAAAACCAAAACTGAAATTAAAATTTTAAATAAATGACTAGATCCTAAACATAAATTGTATTTTATTTTCACAAATTTAGGACAGATCACATCTTAGAAATAAATATGCAGCATTGTGTGGCAGATGGTTTAGGAAAATGGATTAGGCAAATACCACTCATTTTAGCCGTAATTAAATGGCAAAAGCTTTAAAAATCAGGTTAAATAAAATTCTGCAATATAAGTTACATGTAGTTACAAGAAAGATATGGCTAAATAATTTTTTCTTGTACATTTTTGAATATAGCTTACTAATATTTTTCTATTTGTCTAAATAGCCTGAGGTGCATTCTTACAGTTTTTTTTTAAATGCCCAAAGTAAAGTGCAATTTTTGGAAAATAAACTTTAAAAAATATAATTTAAAAAAAGACATATTAAAGCTATTGCCCTTTCAAATAAAATGCTTTGGAATAGGTCAATGTAATGCGTAGATTTATTTTGCAAAGCTTTTATTTTCCACCCTAAAAGTCACAAGAACTCAGAATAAAGTATGTGGATATTCAGGAAAAAGTAATAATCAGCCCACATCTCACAAAAGAAAGTCGGTTATTTTTTAATTCTCTTTACTATGTCGTCATGGTATATCCCTGACATATTACAAAACTACTTTGTAGTTTTCCATTTATTTATCACTACAAAATGCATTTTATATGATTTATAAATTATTTCAAAACAGTATTTTAATGATAAAACTTATGTTAATGGGACATATTTAGTATGTATAAATACACAGACACATACATACACATATGCTTACTTCCATTTTGCAATATTCATTCAGTTTTTATGAAAGGAAATAATATTGCATTGTTTAGGAAAAAGCTGTAAATTGAGAATAGACAAATTAAAACCCTACACTTTGCACAGTGATGGGTAGGGACCTCCTTTTATGCAGATAATGTATATCATATAAATTTGAGAGCTTTTAGGAAAGGCTCCTGTACACATTATCCAGAACTAACAAGAGTTGGGAATGAGCAGTATGGTATATTGCTCGATTTTGGATACTGGCGCCTTTCATCTCTTGTCTCACATTATGTGTTCTTTCAGGCTTATAATGTGTTTTTGTTTGTTTGTTTGGCATTTATTGACTGGATTTAACACAGAGCTTCCCAGATTCCTGAAAATAAATCTTTAAATGTGAAGTTATTGATCAGTTACTTACCTCGTATGTTTTATATCTTATGTTACAGGTTTTGTTGATGCTGTTAATGCTATCTGAATTTTAACATGTAGTTAATAAAAGTAATGATGATGAAAAACAACATAAGTCCACATAGCTCTTTTAACTCTCCATGGCATATTTACATGAAATTTTTATTTTATTCAGTGGAAAATGACAAATAGCCTTCATCTTTGTATTTAGTGTGGTGGCCTAGCATGTTGACTGTCACACTGTAAGTTTACAGTAAATGTGTGAGAAAGCATTAGTCACAGGAATACTGTCGGATAGGGAGGACATATGTGGATTATGTTGATTAGACAAAAGAGGAAACAGAGTACAGATATATGTAGTTGATTCTCTTAAGACCACACTATTTGTGAGTGGCAGAGTTCAGACAAAAAGATACTAAAGTTCCATCTTCTAACCTGGGAATGCTTTCAATATAATAGAATCTAGCCTTCTGGTTGATAGAATTTTATGCAACAATAGAATTGTAGATAAAATGTATATTGTTATCCAGCATTTCTACACATTTTTTTTCAAGAAAGGGTAATGGTATTTTGGTCCTAGTTCTGCCAGTGTTAATATTGACAGGTTCATTTATAGCAGTAAAGTGAATGTACATTTTAAAATATATTCTGATTTTGTTTCAGTCACATATGGTAAGATGACGCATATAAAAACAAAAGCCTTGAAAAGGAATAGTTTACTAATTTTGGTTCCCAAGAAGAGAGGGCTTAGTTCCTACACAGGGATACATGAGAGAGCACCTAGTTCGGTCAGAAGGCAGAAAAAGCACAGCGAAAGCATAAGCCAAAGCCGTTATTGTGGTTCTCACAGGAAGGAATGAGACAGACAGCACAGGCATACTGAGTAAATTTAGGATTGGATAATTTGAATGATTTCAGTGGGTTCTGGCTATAAGTTTAGTCTGTAGGGTGATTCAGGGCAGGAGGAATATTGACTTGGTATGTAACAGTTTGAAAAAAGAGGATATTGGGTTATGGACTCTCTAGACTGGCTGGTTTGCAAATCAAAGCCAACTTGTTTGCTGTCTCTAGAAATTAGCTAAGCCTGGGAGGAGCCTGGGACCAAAAGACCTCAAGATGTCACAGCATCATGAAATACAGAAAATATTTTAAAAATGATTAATGCAATGTATTTATGCAAAATATATTATCTAAATTTTCACTTATCTAGAAAATTAAGATTATTTTTCACTTACATAAACTGTTTAGATCTATGGGCACTGAAAAGACAGGTGGGCAATGTATTCATTTCCTAGTGCTGACAACACAGAACCATGAACTAGGTGTCTTAAAACAACAGAAATTTATTGTCTCACAGTTTTGGAGGCTTGAAGTTCAAAATTAAGCTGTTGGCAGGTTAAACTCCTTCTGAATCCCATAGTGAAGAATTCTTCCTTGCTTCTTCCTATAGCTTCTGGTGGTTTGCTGTCAATTCCTAATCCCTTGGCTGGCATACAGTTTGATCTCTGACTCCCTTGTGTCACAGTGTTCCACCCTCATGTGTTTCTATGTGTGGCTTCTCCTCTTCTTATAAGGACATCAATCATGTTGGACTAACGACCCAACCTATTCCAGTATGTTCTTATGATAACTAATTACATCTGTAACAATCTTATTTCCAAACGAGATTATATTCTAAGGTATGGGGGGTTATGACATCAACATATCTCTTTGGTGGGCACAATTCAACTCATAAGAGGCATCAATCATTTTTTTCCATTTTGCTGTTATAGAAACATAATTAAATTGCAACTAGAGATATTTTGTACTATACAATAGGCCCTTTCTCAGAATAACACTGATAGCCACATATGATTTATGAATGAACAAAAATTAAGGTTATATCCAATGATAACAGTGTTATTGGGGTGGACATACAGACTTTATATAAATTACTGTCTTACACATATTTACTTTATTTTTAAATTTTAATGTAAAGCCAGGTCCTCTAAAACTTCAAAAATCTTATACTTTTCATTACCTATGCTCAGTATAAGAGAGGAAATTAGAATGGCTTTAAATAACTAATGTCTATACTTAGTTTGAAAACCATTATTTAGCAATGTGGAGACATTATTGCTTTTCTTAAGACAAGACTTCATGTGAATGATATACTCAGTCAATCACTACAAATGTATATAAGCTTGTAATTTGATGATAATATCCTTCAAGGAACTAAGACAAATACTAGAGCAAGCTCACTACTATGAAAGAGACAATACAGGGGTGATTTTGCCCTTTTACATGAGTTCAGTAATGAAATGGTATCTCTCTTCACTCTACAGTAATATGTAAAATGAATGTGAGTTGACTGCAGAGATGAGATCAAGTGATTTGTTCAATATTCCATAATGTGATTCATTAAAATTCCCAATTATCTTATAAGGATTGCTTTCATAATAATTATTCTTTCCGGAAAGTATCCTGCTCCCTCTGCCAAACTTCCTGTAATTCAACTAGGATATATTTTCTATTGGGTAAATACATAAATCAACACAGGTGAGAGACCTACACATTGATCAATCTCAAGCTTTATTACAAATGCCATGACTCTTCTCAAGTTCTCAGGAGAACATTGGTTCCCAGAACCAAGATAATTATATATGAATAAAGAAAGAGTATTGGTCTGAATCAGAGAACTCAGGATGTAGTTCTGACTCTTTCTCCACTAAGTACCTAGATAACAGCAAATGAACCATGTAACTTTATGGACTTTGATTTCCTTGAGTATCAATTAGGAATATTAGGTCAATAATCTGGAATTTCATATAGTACCTATATTCTATGTTTGTGTGTTCTTTGATTACTATAAAATATAATTTCCAAAGCAAGTTGACATGAAATTATAACGCAAATATAATTTTTTACTTTTGTCAACTCTTAGAGCTATTTTAAGCTAAGCTACTTTCAATAACTGTTGTTTATGTCTTTGGTGAGGTGTGGGATAGGAAAAAAGAGTCAAGAAACTCCCTGGCAGAGTCCTGATGTTTGTAAAAATAAGCCTCTTTTACTTGGATTTCAAAGGAAATCACCACTACAATAATATCATAGAAGTCTAGAAGTGTTTAAACAGTGCATGAATGAATTTTTTAAATTATCACATTAAAGTAACTCTTAAAATAAGTTTACATCATAATTAAAGTGATCAAAAATTAAGCTCTGGAATCAAACAGGCTGGATTGGATCCCCATAGCCACCACTTTTTGATCTTGGGCTATATTAGAAACACTTTTGAATCTCATTAAATATTTTATCTTTTTATAAGTCAGTTTTTTGAGGTAAAATTATGAGACAATAAAATTTATCCTTTTTAGATGTACATTTCTATGAATTTTGACAAATACCTTAGTTCTGTAAATTCTATTTCAATCAAGATAAAGAATACTCTCTTCACCCCACAAATTTTCCCTGTGAAATATTCCATTCATTTATAATTCAAAAATTGCAAACTAACCGTATAGTGACAAAGAGCAATTCAGTCATAGCCTGAGGATGGGAGTAGTGGTGGGGCAGGTTTGGTTTGCATAAGGGAATAAAGAAACTTAGACATAATGGGTATGCTTATTACTTTGAATCTGGTGATGGAGTCACAAGTGTATTTATATGTCAAAAATTATCAAATTGTATACTTTAAAACATGTGATTTATTAGATATAAATTGTACCTCTAAAAGTGTTTTTTTTTTTTTTTTAAGGCTTAGATAAATGAGCGTGTGGTAATGGATATCGTATATATGGTGGTTAATTTTATGTGTCAATTTGACCGAACCATGGGATAGCCAAATATTTGGTTAAACATTATTCATTATTTCTAGATGTGTCTGTGAGGGCATTTTGAGAAGGGATTAACTTTTGAATTAGTGAGCTGAATAAAGTAGATGGCCCTCCTCAATGGGGGTAAGCAATGTTCAAGCCATCAAGGGCCTAAATATAACACAAAGGGAGAGGGAGGTTGAATGAGCTCTTTCTGCTCAAATGTGCAGCTGAGACACAGATCTGACCTCTTCACTCCTGGTTCTCAGGCCTTCAGGCTCAGACTGGAATCGACACCAACAGCTTTTTGGCTGTCATACCTTCAAACTACACCACTGGCTTCCCTGGTTCTCCAGTTTGCAGACTAGATTGTCGGACATCTCAGTCTCTATAATTGTGTAAGCCAATATCTTCTAATAATCTCTTAGTATATAAATATATAAATTCTCTCATTGGTTCTGTTTCTCTGGAGAACTCTGACTGATATATAGTGTAAGGCTAGAAAATTCAAAACCTGCCTATGTTTCATACGAAGGCCAAAAAGTTAAGAAACTTGTTTCTGAGAGAGGCACCATTACAAGTGGGAAATTCAGCATTGGCTGTCTTCTCTAAGCTGGTGATGATGATAGGAGGTGTTGTTATAGACTGAGCCCCCTGATAGTTATGAGGATGACAGGATCCAGAAACCAGAGAGGCAAGATGGTGGCAGTTAACCATCAGAAGAAACGTACCTGAGTGAGAGGTAAAAGTGAGTTCTAACTCACAGAAACATATAAAAATGGTTTGTTTGTTTTTCAACAAAAATGGTATGTCCAGAGGCAGTCAGCAAGGGTGGCGCTCAATCTATAAAATCAAAGAAATGCAAGAATGGATAATCAAGGACATGAGAGCAACTTCCCCCAAATGTCACAATCTATTGCCCAGTTTCCAGACTGAGCTGATTTTCCCAAACAAAACTATCAACTGGAAGTTCCCCAAGACCCTACGATTTTATTGCATGTGTGTATTGTAATGGATTTCAACCTACAGCCATTTGCTTAGCTAAGTATACATGAAGGCAAAGAGATAGCACCATTCTATGTATTTCTGTACTGATTACATTGATACATAGGACACAAAGCATATCATGGTCTTCTGTTAGCATTGGGATAGGGGGCAACTAAATGGAGTCATCTGAAAAGTCTGGCACACTGTACATCCAACTGGCTCCATAGACTTACTGACTGGTTATTTCTCCAGTCTAGGAATGTATAATAAGGGATAAAATACTTGGTATTTTATAGAAACCCCATTTTGGCTTATTTACCTGTGAAATACTTGGTATTTCACTGAAATCCCATTTTGGTTTATTTGCCATTATTTATTTAAAGCCACTGCAGTCAGGCAGCCTAAGTGAAAGCCTCTAAAACTAGTTCATTCCTCTGGCTAAGAAAGCTAGTTTAAAAAATAAAATAAAACCAGGCCGGGTGTGGTGGCTCACGCTTGTAATCCCAGAACTTTGGGAGGCCGAGGCGGGCAGATCACGAGGTCAGGAGATCGAGACCACGGTGAAACCCCGTCTCTACTAAAAATACAAAAAATTAGCCGAGCGTGGTGGCGGGCACCTGTAGTCCCAGCTACTCGGAGAGGCTGAGGCAGGAGAATGGTGTGAACCCGGGAGGCGGAGCTTGCAGTGAGCCGAGATTGCACCACTGCACTCCAGCCTGGGCGATAGAGCGAGACTCCATCTCAAAAAAAAAAAAAAATCAAATAAATAAATAAATAAATAAATAAATAAATAAATAAAATAAAACCATGAGGAAAACTACCAAAATTAGTGCCATCTATAAAAACGTAAAGAATGAGGATGCAGCAGTAGTTGACTGTCATCATATTCAATTTAATTTACTAGTCTGGCCCCTTCACAGTCAAGATGGAACTGGAAAATGATGTTGTACTGCTGTAAACATAAAATAATATTTCTTGTAAAACAGATGATCATAGTTTTAGGTATATTGCATTATCTTTCATCTCTATAGGATGGAAGCTCAGACACAGTTCACATCCACACGTTATAAATAGTAGTATTTATTTACAACCTGTCCTGAGACTACATAAACTCTCCCACCTTCACTATAGTTTAAGCTAAAATTACTGGAACCACCTGGATTTTCCACAGAACAGCATATAGACCCTCTGTCTCAATAATATTGTGCCATTTGTACCAAACAAGCAAAAAGCATGGGATATTAACTCTACAAATATTCAAATTTACACTATATTAATGAAGATTTTGATGTGGTCTGGAGCCTGTGAGAAACTCTTCCTCTAAAGTCAAGGATAAATTATTTCATCTTACCCGTCATATCACTAAGAATGATATACAATACCTAGTAGGCTTCTTCAAGGTTTAGAAGTACATTCCACACTTGGAAATATAGCTCCAACTCATTAACTAAGTGACATGAAAGATTCTTAGTTGCTGTAGAAATCAGATCAGAAAAGTGCTGTCCAGCAGCTCTATCCTCTGGTGTAATCAATTCTGACCCTTTTATCATAAAACCTGCTGGGCTCAATGATACTAGAGCTATAGGAAATTGGAAATGCTGTCAGGTGGATTTTATGGGTAGCACCAAGAGGAAAAGCAAAATGGAGATTCCTAAGATGCCAGAGAAAACATGTCATTTGTAGTATAGAAGTATACATTATTTTTACAAAATCTTGACCTGCCACTGTGCACTAGTGACGATGGAGTCTTGATCATGGCACATAACTTAACCACGAGGCCCAAATTTTCCCTAATGCACTGGCTTCTGTCAGATCCAACAAATCGTAAGTGAAGATAAGACTAGGACAAATAAATTATAAACATTGAAAATAATGCATCCAAAATTATGGATGAACAGAGCCAGAGGTCACAGCAAACTACACAAGAAGATGACTAAGACATCTGTGTCATCCACCACTTTGGCTATGATTATTTTGTGTGTGAGGCTACTCCTTAATGCTCACCTGATGGAGGAAAATTCTCAATTCTGTTCAGAGATGGGTAACATGGTATGTTGAAACAAGCGGAAAGATGTATTAAAGCCCCATTCGGAACTACCAGTGAGAAAGATAGTTGAGAGAAAATCCTCTCAGTTGGAAGATCTTCAGGAGGAATTTTTGGTCATTCGCTTTGTATGAAAGGGAAATTGTTAAAAGCTATTACTCATGAAAAGCAGTGAACAACTTAGCTAGTTAGGAAACTGTAGGAAAATTAGACTACAAAATTGGAAGGAGGTCTGAGGCGGAGGATTTTGGGTGGACCTATTACAGAGGGAATAAAATGTGTACTGCATGTTAATTTCCACAAGAGAGCATCCAGCATGGAAGAAGCACTAAAAAACCAATTAAAGAAAATAACTCTACCAATTTATGTTATCCAGCTTCCATCACTGGCCACCCATTGCTGGCATAATGAGTTGATGTGGGAATGGTAGCAGAGATGAAGGTCATGCATCATTCCAGCAATGTAGGATCACATTCAGCACAACTGATTTAAGTACTATTTTTACTGAGTGTTACAGAGACAAATATGATCCATGAATTGCCTGCACCACCCTTCCCCAACTGCAGCAGTGCTGCATGGCATGGAGACAATCTGTGTGCTTAAGAGAGAGAAAGTGAAGTGATTGTGGAACGTTGCATCGGAATGCAGTGCTGCCCTGTCACCATGGAAAGCAATACAGGGCAGAATTCAGCCAGTACCCATGGAGAGAGCATTTAGACCAGCCCTAGCAGAGCAGAATCATCCTTTTCAGAGGCCATAACAGGAGTTCCAGCTAGGCCTACCATCATGGACTAAAGCACTTTGAGGTCCTAAATAAATTTGAAAGGTAGTCTAGGCCACAAGGATGGAAAAGCCTGGGCAAGTCCTGGTGGTGTGCTGGGCTTGGAACCAGCGGGCTTGAGGTGCATGTGACCCAGTGAGACACCAACTGGGGCAGCCAAAGGAGTGCTTGTGTCCTCCTCCAACTGCAGGTAGCACAACTTGCAGCTCTGGGATAGACTCCTTCCTCTTGAGGAAAAGAGAGTGAAACAACAAGAGAATTTTGTTTGTAAATTGGATGCCAGCTCAGCCAGAGCAAAACAAAGCACCAGACTCCTGAAGCCCACATTTCGGGGCCTAGCTTCCAGATTACATCTCTAGATCCACCCTGGGCCACAAGGGAAAGACTCAGTGCTGGAATAATTCATTACCTGCTGACTAAAGAGACCTTGGGCATTGAAAAAACATAAGTGAGGCCGGGCGTGGTGGCTCACGCTTGTAATCCCAGCACTTTGGGAGGCTGAGGCGGGTGGATCACGAGGTCAGGAGATCGAGACCACGGTGAAACCCCGTCTCTACTAAAAATACAAAAAAATTAGCCAGGCGTGGTGGCGGGAGCCTGTAGTCCCAGCTACTCGGAGAGGCTGAGGCAGCAGAATGGCGTGAACCCAGGAGGCGGAGCTTGCAGTGAGCCGAGATTGCGCCACTGCACTCCAGCCTGGGCGACAGAGCGAGAGTCCGCCTAAAAAAAAAAAAAAAAGAAAAAGCATAAGTGGTAGACAGGCAGTAGTCACCATGTGCCTTGGAAAAGACCCAGTACCATGCTGGCTTCAGGTGTGACCCAGCAAGTTGTCAGGTGTGATGGCCATGGGAAGAGGCTCCTGCTGCTTCAGAAAGGAAGGGGTAAGAGTAACAGGGCTTTGTCTTACAACTTGGGCACCAGCTCAGTCACAGTAAAATGAAGCACCAGGTAGATTCCTAAAGTTCTTGATTCCGGGTTTAGCTCCCAGACAGCAATTCTAGACCCTACTTGGACCAGAATGTAATGCTGCAGGGAAAGAAACAAACTGGTAGGATTCATCAACTGCTGACTAAAGAGGACTTGAGCCTAGAGTAAACATCAGCAGTAGCCAAAAAGTAGTCACCACAGGCTTTTGGTGAGACCTAGTACTGTGCTGGCTTCAGGGGTAACTGAGCATACTCCCAGTGGTGGAGGCAACAAGAGTACTTACATTACACCTCCCACAACTCCAGGTAGCTCAGTACATACAGACTCCCTATGCTTGGAGAAAATTAACGGGAAAGAAAAAGAGTCACTGCTTCATAATCCAGGGAATTCTCCTGGATCTTACTCAAGCCCCCCAAGGTGGTACTTCTATGAGTCTGCAAGAGTCGCAGCATTACTAGGCTTGGGGTGTCCCCTAATGCAGATATGGCCGTGGTGACCAAAGACTTAGACTAAAACACTCAATTCCATTTGAATACTTGGAAAGCCTTATCAAGAAGGATGGCTACAAATAAGCCCAGACTACAAATATTAAAATAAATATTGAATTCCTCAATGCCCAGATATTGATGAACATCTGCAAGCATCAAGACCATGCAGGAAAACATGACCTCAGCAAATGAACTAAGTAAAACACCAATGACCATTTTAGAGTGCAAGAAATAAATGACCTCCTTTCAGATAGAGAATTGAAAATAGATATGTTGAGGAAGCCCAATGAAATTCAAGATAACTCATGGAAGGAATTTAGAATACTATCATATAAATTTGGCAAAGAGATTAAAACATTTTTTAGAAAACAATCAGAAATTCTGGACCTACAAAATTCAACTAACGACCTGAAGAATGCATCACAGTCTCTCAGCAGCAGAATTGATCAAGCAGAAGAAAGAATTAGTGAGCTTGAAGACAGGCTATTTGAAAATACACAACCAGAGAAGGCAAAAGAAAACATAATATGAAAGAGTAAAGCGTGCCTACGAGATCTAGAAAATAGCTTCAAAGGGGCAAATTTAAGAGTTATTGGCCTTAAAGACAAGATAGAGAGAGGGATCAAGGTAGAGAGTTTATTCAGATAAATAGTAATAGATAATATTCCAAACCTAGAGAAAGATTCCAATATTTAAGTACAAGAAGGTTATAGAACAGCAAGCAGATTTAACCAAATAAGACTACTTCAGGAAATTCGATACCCAAACTCCAAACGGTCAAGGATAAATAAAGGATCCTAAAAACAGCAAGAGAAAATTTAAAAATCACGTATGAAGGAGCTCCAATATGAAAATCCTCAGTGCAAATCTTAGGAGAGAGTGTCATGCCATATGTAAAGTCTTGAAGGAAAAAAAAACAAAACAAAACAAATGAAAAAACCCTTCTACACTAGAATAGTAAATCCAGTGAAAAGATCCTTCAATATCCTTCATACATGGAGAAATAAAGACTTTCCCAGACAAACAAAAGCTGGCTGAAGGATTCCATCAACCCCAGACCTGTCCTATAAGGAATACTAAAGGGACTTCTTTAATTAAAAAAAAAAAAGGCTGTTACTGAGCAACATGAAATCATCTGAAGACACAAAGCTCACTGGTAATAGTAAGTGCATGAAAAAATACAGAATGTTATAACACAGTAATTTTTTTCTACTCACATCTTAAGTAGAAAGACCAAAAGATGGAACAATCAAAAATAATAATAATAACAACTTTTCGAGACATGGATAATATAATCAGATACAAATAGAAACAATAGCAAGTTAAAATGCATGGGGAATGAAGTTAAAGTGCAGAGTTTATGATGAGTTTTCTCTTTGCTTGTTTGCTAGTTTGTTTTTGCAATCCAAGTTTGTTATTAGCTTAAAATAATGATTTATACAATGGCTTATCATAATGCCATATGGTAACTGCAAATAAAAAACCTACATCTGCTACACAAAAATAGAAATCAAAACACAGCACCAGAGAAAATCACTTTCACAAAAGGAAGACAGGAAGGAAGGAAGAAAGGAAGAGAACACAAAACAAGCAGAAAACAAATAACAATTGTAGTAGTAAGTCCTTACTTATCAACAATGACATTGAATATAAATTGATTAAACTCTCTAATAAAAAGGTATGGAATGGCTGAATTAGTTTTTTCAAAAGAGCTAATGATCAGTTACCTATAAGAAACAACACTTCACTGTAAACACACACATAGACTAAAGGGATGAAAACAGACATTCCATGTCAATGGAAACCAAAAAAAAAAAAGAAAAAAAAATTACCTACTTATATTAGATAAAATAAATTCTAAGACAAAAACCATTAAAAGAGATGAGAAAGTCATTATATAATGTTAAAGGAGTCATTTTAGCAAGAGGATGTAGCAATTATAAATACATATGCATTCAACACTTGAGCACCCAAATATATAAACCAAATATTATTAGAGCTAAAGAGACAGATAGACCCCAATACAATAATAGTTGGAGACTTGAACACCCCACTTTTAGCATTGGACAGAACTTCCAGACAAAAAATTAGCAAAGAAACATGAGACTTAATTGGCACTATAGATCAAATTGACTTAATAAATATTTACAGAACATTTCATCCAGTGGCTACAGAATACACATTCTTCTCCTCAGCACATGGATCATTCTTAAGAATTGTCCATGCTATGTTAGGCTACAAAATGATTCTTAAAAATTCAAAAAATAATGAAATTAGATCAAGTGTGTTCTCCAGCCACGATGGAATAAAACTAGAAATCAATAGCAAGAGGAGTTTTGAAAACTATACAAACACATAGAAATTAAACAATATGCTCCTGAATGCCCAGTGGGTCAATGAAGACACTAAAAAGGAAGATAAAAATTGTATTTAAACAATTTAAAATGTAAACGCAGCATTACAAAACCTATGGGATACAGTAAAAGCACTACTAATAGGAAAATTTATAGAAATAAGCATATAGATTAAAAAAGTGATAGAACTTCAAATAAGCAACCTAATGATGAATCACAAAGAATTGGGAGAGCAGGAGCAAACCAAGAGCAAACCAAACGCAAAATTAGTACAACAAAACAAAAGATAAATATCAGAGCAGAAATAAAGAAAATTGAAAGAAAAGATCAACAAAATGAAAAATTGTTCTTTGAAAAGATAAACAAAATTGACAAACTTTTAGCCAGACTAAGAAAAAAGAGAAGGCAAATAAATAAATTAGAGATATAAAAAGGACACATTACAACTATAATGATATGACAAAAATTCAAAGGAACATTAAAGGATACCGTGAGCAATTGTATACCAATAACTTGGAAAACCTAGAAGAGATGGATGAATTCCTAGACACATACAAGGAAGATTGAACCGTGATTGAACCATGAGTGAACCATGACAGAACCCAAAACCTGAGCACACCAACATCAAGGAATGAGATCAACGCCATAATAAAAAGTCTCTCAGCAAGGAAATGGCCAGGACTCAATGGTTTTACTGCTGAACTTAACAAACATTTAAAAAACTAATACCAATCTTACCCAAACTATTCAAAAAAATAGAAAGTGGAATACTTCCAAACTCATTCTATAAGATCAGTATTATGCCGATACCAAAACCAAAGATATCAAACAATAACAACAACAACAACAACAACAAAACTTCAAGCCAATATCTTTGATGCACTGATGCAAAAATCCACAATAAAATATTAACAAACAGTTCAACAACGCATTAAAATGATCATTCATCATAATCAAGTGGGATTTATCCCAGAGATGCTAAGAAGGTCAAACATACACCAATCAATAAATGTGATATATCTCATCAACAGAATGAAGGACAAAAAACATGATGATTTCAACTGATGCTGAAAATGCATTTGATAAAATTCAACATCCCCTTATGACAAAAATCCTCAAAAAACTAAGTATGGAAGAAACATACTTCAACACAATAAAAGTCATATACAATAGAACCACAGCTACTATCATACTATATGGAGAAAACTGTAAGCCTTTCCTCGAATATCTGGAAAAAGACAAGGATGCCCACTTTCACCAGTGTTATTCAACCTAGTATTGAAAGTCCTACCTAGAGTAAGTCAGACAGGAGAAAGAAATAGAAGACATCCAAACTGAAAAGGAAGAAGTCAAATCATCCTTGTTTTCAGATGATATGACTTGTATTTGGAAAAAACTGAAGAACCCACCAAAAAACTGTTAGAACTGAGAAGTTAAAGTTCCAGAATACAAAATTAACATAGAAAAGTCAGTAGCATTGTTATATGCCAACAGCAAACAATCTGAAAATGAAATCAAGAAAGCAACCCATTTATAATAACTACAAATAAAATTAAATACCTAGAAATAAACTTAACCAAAAAAGTGAAAGATCTATACAATAAAAACTATAATATTGATACAAGAAATGAAGAGGATGTCAAAAATGGAAAGATATTCCAAGTTCATAGATTTTGGAAGAATTAATATTGTTAAAATCTCCATATTACCTACAGCAATATACGGATTCAATGCAATACCTTTCCAATTACCAATGATATCCTTCATAGAAATAAAAAATAATAATCCAAAAATTTATATGGAACCACAAAAAAAAAAAGAATAGCTAAAGCTTTCCTAAACAAAAAGAACAAAAGTGGAGGAATCACATTACCTGACTTCTAAACGTACTACAAAACTATAGTAACTAAAACAGTCCAGTACTAGCATAAAAACAGACATATAGACCAGTGGAATAGAATAGAGAACCCAGAAATAAATCGACACATTGACAGTGAACTAATTTTTGACAAAGGTGTCAAGAATGCATATTAGAAAAAAGGTAATCTCTTCAATAAATAGTGCTAGGAAAATTGGATATCCATATCCAGAAGAATGACATTAGACCCCTGTCTCTCACCATATACAAAAATAAAATTAAAATGGATTAAAGGCTTAAATCTAACACCTCATACTATGAAACTATTAAAAGAAAACCTTGGCAGGACATTGGTCTGGGCAAATATTTCTTGAATAAAACCTCAAAAGTATAGGCAACCGAACAAAAATGGACAAATGGGATCATATCAACTTAAAAAGCTTCTGTACAATAAATGAAACAATCAACAAAGTGAAGAGATGACCCACAGAATGGGAGAAAATATTTGCAAACTACTTATCTGACAAGAGATTAGTAAATAGAATATATAAGGAGCTCAAACAACTCTATAAGAAAAAATCTAATAATCCTATTTCTAAATGGGCGAAATATCTGAATAGTCTTTTCTCAAAAGAAGACATACGTATGGCAAACAGGTATATGAAAATGTGCCTAACACAACTGATCATCAGAGAAATGTAAATCTAAACGGCAATGAGGTATCATCTCACCCCAGTTAAAATAGCTTAAAACCAAAAGACAGACAATAACAAATACTGGAGAAGCTGTGGAGAAAAGGCAGCCCTCACACTGTTGGTGGGAGTGTACATTAGTACAGCCATGATGGAGAAGAGTATGGAGTTTCCTCAAAATTTATGAATAGAACTACCATATGATCCAGCAATCTCACTGTTAGGTATGTGCCCCAAACAAAGGGAATCAGTAAATTGCAGAGGTATCAGCACATCTATGTTGATTGCAGCACTGTTCACAATAGACAAGATTTGTAATTAACCTAAATGTCCATTAACAGATTAATGGATTTAAAAATGAGATACATATACACAATGGAGTACTATTCAGTTCAGCCATAAAAAGAATGAGATCCTTTTATTTGCAACATGGATGGAACTAGAGGATACTATGGCAATTGGGAAAAGGCAGGCACAGAAAGACACACTTTGTGTTTTCTCCCTCATTTGTGAGAGCTAAAAATTTAAACAATTACACTCTTGGAAATAGAGGTAGAATGATGGTTACCAGAGGCAGGGAAGGCTATTTGGGAATGGGAGAAGTGGGATGGTGAATGAACACAAAAATATGGTTAGAATGAATAAGATCTAGCATTAGATAGCACAACAGTGTGACTAGAGTCAACAATAGCTTATTGTACATTTAAAAATAGCTGAGAGAGTACAATTGGAATGTATGTAACAGGAAGAAATGATAAATGCTTAAGGTATCCAATACCCCATTTACTCTTGATGTGCTTATTACACATTGTGGGCCTGTATCAAAATATCTCATGTATCCCATACATATTTAGACCTACTATGTACCCATAAAAATTAATAAATTATTTTTCATCCAAAGGAGTTAAGAAGCACTGATTTTTCATCTGTATTTTGATATACAACAAATAAGAGAATCTGTAATCTTGTTATTGCTAACTGCATGTTTTTGAAAATTCTCCGTATCTGAAAAAAGAATCACTGTTAGAAAACAAAAAAACAAAAAAACCTCCTCATTATATTTTCAAATTATGGCTTTACCTATGGTACAAAACAGAATAATTACATCTACTTCTGTATTGATTTTCCTTTAGATATATTATTACTGTTAAGAATACCCGGCAGCCTTGGGATACCTCTACCCACAACAGTTACACTTCTTAGCGGCACAACAGTTACACTTCGAGACATTTGTCCAAGATATGTGAATATACATGTTCACTAAAACTTATGTAAAAGAATGTTCTTAACAATCTTTTTTTATAAAAACCTAAAACTGAAAATAATCCATGTGTGCATCCAACTGAGACTAGATACACAAATTGTAGTACATTCATACAATTGATTTCAACAATAAAAATGGAAGAAGCTACTTACTGTTGCAACAAAATGAGTGAAACAAAAGTACCATGTTGAGCATGCACAAATACACACACACAAAACATATAGTGTTATTCCATTTATATAAAGTGAAAGACCAAGAATAAAATATATGATTATATAAGTTAAAAAGTGGTTATGTCAATGGGAGGGATATTGATTGGAAAGGTAAGTGAAGAAATTTTTGGTTTGATTGAAATGTTCTATGTCTTGTTTGGGCAATGGGAAACACTACTACACTGGTATATAAAATTACTGAATCTCATGGATTGGAAAATTAAGAAAATAAATTTTATTGAATGTAAATTTTACGTCCTTTAAAATAAGCCTTGAAGAGAGTGATTAGAAGGGAGCAAAGTAGAGATTTGTTGGGACTGGTAATTTGTTTCTTGATTAGCAAAGGTTACACTGTGTTTAATTTTGTAAAAATCTTATTTATTCACTTAGGCTTTCTGCCATTTTTGTATATATGCTATTCCTCAATTTATTTTTAAAAACTTTAGTAAAATTAAATTACGCAGAAATTAACTATATTTTTTTAAAAACTTTTTAACACCCTCAAATAAAATACAGACTGTTATTATCGCACCATTAAAAAGATATTTAGGGTAGTTACAAAGAAACCTACCTAGTCAAGGATCTTATATTCCAGATTTTAGTTGCAAGTCCAATATTTTGTAAAATAGTAAAAGACACATCAACAACCAGATGAGTTTCTCATTAAATGAAAATAATTTGGAAAAGAAATTCTATGCATAATTTAACATAGGGTGAGGTCAAGTGAAATACTACTTATACATAATATTTGAAAACTGTAGAGCACAATATAAATGTAGGATATTTCTGTCTACCTCATCAATCATACATTGATAGACTAATTTTTAATAATAAACGTCACTAATTTTTCTCACAATACCAATCAAGATTGTCATTAAAAATTTCACCAGCCATGGTGATCTTATTTCTCAGCAACCTGAGGAAAAGAAGAATTTGGAACTCTGGATACAGTATGAGACAAATATTTGAGTTAGACTGACAGTGGACATAGAGTTTTCTAAGAGCAATAGGACTTGACAGCCGAGTCACATCTGCCAGTTGAAATTAGACCTACCCAGTGTCTGTGAGTATAGAAGAAGCCTTTTGTCAACTCATAACCACTCTTCTTCACTCTCATACTTTCTTCCAGTATACACAACTGTCATCATCATCATCATCATCATCATCACCATCATCCTTAGTGATATTACTTTATCACTGTCATTCATTAAACACCTAACCTTATAAATTCTTTACATAGAAAATATAATTTTTTCTCCACATTTCCAGGGTCCTTACATGCCAATTTTCTTAAAGTTGCTCTTGTTCAGTGCATTTGTGTTGATCAGACTGCCTCATCCTGGACAACACTGACATTTTGGAGTGGATTATTCTTTGCTGTTCGGAAAGGAATTAAGTGTATTAATGTTTACCAGCATCTCTGACCCATTAGATTCTAGTAATACCCCTGGTTGTGACAACAAATGCCTACAGACATTGCCAGATGTTTCCAGGGAAAAGGGGATGCAAAATCACCCCCAATTGGAAACTACTGATGCACATTAAAGTAGCCAGAATCTAATGTTAATTGGGCTTCATGAAAAATACCTTTGACTTGTAGTCAAAAGATCTGGGCTTGGATCTCAATGTTGCCATTATAGTAGCTATATGATTGAAACAAACTACTTAATTAGATTTTTACTTCATTTGACTATCAAGTGATAGTAGTAATATATCAGATCTTCCCATGAATTACTATCGTTCCCTAGTCTTAGTATAAAATACACAGTTGGACATGTTCCTGTTATACTTAAAGTAAGCCTTCACCTATTATATTATAATAGATCACAATGTCAACTTTCCTTGTAAAACATTTCTCCATAAGGGTTTTCTTTTTTGCTCATTTGTATCTATTAACATCAAGCACATTAGAATGTTAAAAGCATGAGAATGGGTACACTAACCCTCTAGGTAATCTGTTTGTAACTACTTAACACATGGAAAGGTAGCTACATAAAAAATGCTCAATATATATTTAGTGTGCAGTGATTCACTGCAATAAATTATGGGAAAGTAACAGAGTACAGTTGACCCTTGAACAACATGTATTTGAACCATCCACTTACATGTGGAGTTTTAAAAACAAATATATTGAACAATTTTTTGGAGATTTGTGAAATTTTAAAAACTCTCATATGAACCACTCTGCCTAGAAATACTAAATTACAAAATAATTTGTATATCATGAATTCATAAAATATATGTAGATACTAGTCTATTTTATCATTTACTACCATCAAAATATACAAATCTATTATAAAAAGTCAAAATTTACAAAAACTTATGCACAGTCTTGTAGGCCCGACATGTCCCCATTGGCAGTTGGAAGAAATGTAAACAAACATAAAGAGGCAGTATTTAATCATAATGGCATAAAATTAACTCTAGTACATATTGTACTATTGCAATAATTGTTTAGCCACCTCATGTTGGCATTGCCCAGAGGTCAAGTGTTGTATGTATCTACTTAAAACACCGTGTGATGCTAATTATCTCCACATGTTCAGTTCATCTTTTCGGTATATTGCATATCCCTCTGACGATTCCCCTGTATTTTTCATCATGTTTAATGCAATATAGTAAACCTTGGATAACATCATGATACCCATACATAGTGCCACTAGTGACACTAGAAGTGCTCCCAAGAAGCAAAGTCGTGATATTACAAGAAAAAGTCGAATTGCTTGATATGTATAGTAGATTGAGGTCTGCAGCTATGATTGCCCACCATCTCAGAAAGATGATTCATCTTGTACACAGAGGATGTAAACTTTTGGTATACATAAGCACAGTACAGTACTGTAAATGCATTTTTTTCTTCATGATTAAATATGTTCTTTTTGTGCAGCTTACTTTATTGTGAGAATATAATATATAATACATATAACATACAGAATATGGGTTAATCAACTATTTATGTTGTTAGTAAAACTTCCAAATCAACAGTAGGACATACTAGTTAAGATTTTAGCAAGTCAAAAGTTATACATGAATTTTCAATTTCATGGGGAGGTCAGTGCCTCTATCCCCTGTGTTGTTCAAAGGGCATCTGTAGCTCCTATTACATTGTTCCTGTTACGTTTCTGGTGCTCACTGAATGGCATTTTCTTCTTCCCTTGTGTTACCAAAAATAAAGTTTCCCCAAATCATTTGCCTGGTAAAGAAACACTATGTCACAACCTGGAATAGCATATGTGATAGGCAGAATAATGGCTCTTTGAAGAAGTCCATGTCCTACTGGAAGCTCTGAATATGCTCCCTTACATGGCAAAAAGTATTTACTTTGTAGATATAATTAGATTAAGGATGTTGGGATAGGGAGGATATATTGTGTTATCAGGGTTAAGTCCAATCTAATCACAAGAGTCTTAAATAATTAGAAAAGGAAAGTGGAAAAGGAAGGCAGAAGAGTGGAAACCCAGACAGATGGCAGCATGAGAAAGAGCCTAAATTTGTTAGCTTTGAAATTGTAAAATGAGTACTATGAGCTAAGGGATGTAAATTAGCCTTGAGAAACTGGAAAAGGCAAGGAAATGATTCTTCCTAGAGCCTCCAGAAAGGAACTGAGCCCTATTAACAGCTTCATTTTATCCCAGTGGACCCTTGTTGGACTTCTACCCTGTAGAACTGTAACTAAATAAACTTCTGATGTTTTTAACTGCCAAGTTTGTGGTAATTTGTTGCAGCAACAATACAAAACAAATACAGAAAGATACACAGCATATATGTCTCTGGCTTCTCTTTTCTCCTCATCTCTTTAACAGAAAACAACATAAGCTTTTCACATTTCTTGTTCGTTACTCCTTCACTTCTGTGTGATACTGCCATCTTAATTTCAGGCAAGCAGAATTTTCCTGGCATCAGAAAAAATAATTATAGGGTATAGTGCATATAAACTGGTTTATAATCCAATTGTGTAATGTAATTGTTTAATTCATTTAGTCAATAAATATAATTGAGCAATTACTAAGTACTATCATTTCATTACTCAGAGAGAAAACAGCCATCTCTTGGTATCCACAAGGGATAACATAACATAACATAATATTGGTTCCAGGACCTGCTTCAGGTACCAAAATTCAAGGATGCTCAAGTCATCTATATAAAATTTCATTATATTTGCATATAACTTGGACATATCTTCTTGTGTACTTTAAAACATTTTTACAGTTCTTCTAATACCTAATATAATATAAATGCTATTCAGATGGTTGTTAACATATTTTTCAAATATTTTTAATCCCTGTTTGGTTGAATCTACAGATGTGGTACCCATGGATGCAAAGGGTGAAGAGTATAAAATATATAAGACAGAGTATCTTTCCTTTACAAATTTATACTCAGTGGGGAGGAAAGTAGGGGGAAAATGAACACCTAAACAGATAATTTTGAAACATTATCAGATACAATAAGAAAAGTGTTCCTAAAGCTCTGGGCACATATAACCCTTCTCCAGGACATTCTTTAGAGTAAATATATACACAGTGGCTTTCCCTCATAGTATATCCTTTTTAAGTGCAATGAAAAAGTGACTAAAGGCTATTCACAGAGAACTAAATTGATTCACACAATAAAAGGAAAAAGAAACATCTCTCTTCAAGAGGCATTAAATCTACTCTCCTCAGTGGAACACTGAGATTAAAAGAGGTGAAAAATGATGAGAATGACCTTTTTAGTTCTAATCACACAAATCAGTGCAGTGGTGATGAATTCATTAATTTTGATTAAACACAGAACTATGAAGTTATTTGAATTAATTCAGTAATCACCGTCAAGAAGAGATGCTTTAGAGTTTAACATTGAGTAGTCTCTCTAATTTGCACTTTGACCCAGTCTTAGGGAATTGTGTACCAAGATCTTCAAGTGAGTTTATTTTATGCACAGAAAAGTTAAGTCATGGAGTTGAAAAAAGACCCCTAAACAGTAATGAGGTGCTAACCTTCCACAATAAGCACAGCATCCAGGTTAGCCTAATTTTTAACAAGACTAGCAGTTTCTGATTGAGGTTAAAAGGGTTCTCTTGGTAGCAATGCTATGAAGTCTTTGGAATTGGGAAGAAAATGTTGAGATACCCCAGACTCAGCATGTGGAAAAAAAAAGGAGCTTAGGAATTTTAACATGCCAGAGATGCCTTAGGTGGTATTAAAGCCAACTAAACTGTGAAATTTTTCCAGGACTCTTGTTAGGAGCCCTATCCATGATTATAAACTGTTTCCTTTAGGGAAATAAAAACTGCTTTTGAGTAAAAATTTTTAAGAACCTACTGCTAGCAGTAACAGAAGAAACGACTTGCTGTTTTTCATAGATTTATATTGAGATAAATGAAAACATTTGGCTTTCCCACTCACCATGTTGAAAGTCAGGTGATCTAGTATGCCAGGTGTGCTGGAGTCGGTATCACAGAATCCTTATGACAACTCCTTACAGAAAATCAGAAAGCAAAAGTCTAAGCCATATGTGCAAAATGTATATTTTAATCTCACTTTTACCTTCCTATGGGTTTCACCCATGAATTACAAGAATAAAAAAATGGAAGAATATTTAATTCATATTGAATAGTTGAAGGATTTCTATTATCTTTTTTAAAGGCACATTGAGGTTATGACTGTAACCATTTGTATACAAAAACTACAGAACTTTTAATAAAAAATGTCACTTTAAACTTTATTCATTAATAAGAACACTTAATTGAATTAATCATTTTGATATGTGCTACTTGGGTCATAAGGAGGTTAACATGAAATTAAACAGGTTATCTGTACATAATTCAAAACGACTGAACCTTTTAAAAACTGTTGTTTTTAGAGTAGGATAAAAATCACAGTGGGCCAATCACGTCAGGAAAGTCTTTTTTTCCCTTCCTCATTCTAGAAATCAGAATCTTGACTACATTGCCACACAGAGATCGTGCAGAGCAGGGCATTATTTGCTGGAACTAAAGGAAGACTCTTTAATTCAAGACTTCAAATAAAATAGAGTATATTTTTTGAGACAATCCAAACTCTAAAACTAAATTAAACAGTCTCCCACAGAGCATGATGGTTTAGCAGTGTACACCATTGCTATATTGTACAGGAACATTGTCTACATCAGTTACGAAGGCTATCTACGAGGATTCGGCTGTAAACTTCCAGTTCCTCAAGCAACTACAACCCATGAACTAGGCAGCCAGGCAACTAAATAATACACCTGTGATATAATCTGGCTCTGTCTGTGTTTTCCACACTCTTCTCATTCCATTCTGTTCTGGATTGAAACAGTAGGAGTCTGTTTTAGTACTCTTACTACCTGGAATTCATGCATCACAAATCCTCAAAGTCTTTGCTATACTTGCAACAATTAATTTCTATGAAACATCTCGCTCCTTGTATTAGTTCCTTTTCACACTGCTGATAAAGATATACTGGAGACTGGGCAATTTCCAAAAGAGGTTTAATTGGACTTACAGTTCCACGTGGCTGGGGAAGCCTCACAATCATGGCGGAAAGCAAGGAAGAGCAAGTCACATCTTACATGCATGATAGCAGGCAAAAAGAGAAAGCTTGTGCAGGGAAACTCCCTTTTATAGAACTATCAGATCTCCTGAGACTTACTCACTATCACAAGAACAGCAGGGGAAGGCCCGGCCCCCATGAATCAATTACCCCCCACTGGGTCCCTCCCACAACACGTGGGAATTCAAGATGAGATTTGTGGGGAGGGGCACAGTCAAACCATATCACTCCTCATTAACATTTATGTAAAATGTTTGTTTCTTGCTTTCCTTATTAATCCACGAATACATTTTTATGTTTCGTTGATCCTTTAGCACACTCTCAGTTTAGTACTTTTTACATTCTACATTTTACCAGTGAGATTTCTTTCCCCTTGGTCAGTAATGGGTCGAGTTTTATTTTGTACAGTCTATTTCTCCAGTCTATTATTGATGAGCATTGAGGTTGATTTCATATTTTTGCTATTGTGAATAGTACTGCAATGAATATAAATGTGCATGTGGTTTATAGTAGAACGATTTATATTCCTTTGGGTATATACCCAGTAATGGTATTGCTGGATTGAATGATAATTATATTGTAACTTCTTTGAGGAATTGCCACACTACTTTTCACAAAGTCTCAATTAATTTATACTCCTACCAGCAGTGTATAAACATTCCCTTTTTTTTTTGGCAACCTCGTCAGCATCTGTTATTTTGTGACTTTTTAATAATCACCATTTGATGGTGTGAGATGGTATCTCATTGTGGATTTGATTTGCATTTCTTGAATGATGAGTGATGTTGAATATCTCTTCATATGCTTGTTGTCTGCAGATGTGTCTTCTTTTGAAAAGTGTTTGGTCATCTTTTGTCCACTTCTTCATGGTGTTGTTTGTTTAAGTTCCTTATAGATTCTGGATATTAGTCCATTGTCAAATGCATAGCTTGCAAATATTTCCTGTGATTCTGTAGGTTGTCTGTTTACTCTGTTGATAGTTTCTTTTGCTGTGCAGAAACTCTATAGCTTGATAAGATCTCATTTGTCAATTTTGGTTTTTGTTGCAATTGCTTTTGGCCTCTTCATCAGGAAATCTTTGTCAGGTTCTGTGTTCATAATCATTTTTTCTAGGTAATCTTTCAGGAATTTTATAATTTTAGATTTTACATTTTTGTCTTTAATCCATCTTGATATGATTTTTGTATATGGTGCAAGGAGAGGGTCCAGTTTAAATTTTCTGCATATGGTGAGCTAGTTATCCCAGCATCATTTACTGAATGGAGACTTCTTTCCCCTTTTCTTGTTTTTGTCAGCTTTGCTGAAGATCAGATGGATGGAGGTGAACAACATCATTCCTGGACTTTCTATTTTGTTTCATTCTGCTTTGTATCTGTTTTTGAACTAGCACCATGCTGTATTGGTTGCTATAGCTTTGCAGTAGAGTTTGAAGTCAGATAATGTGATGTCTCCAGCATTATTCTTTTTCTTTAGAATTGCTTTGGCTATTTGGGCTCATTTTTGGTTCCATATAAATTTTAAAATACTTGTTTCTAATTCTGTGAAGAATGTATTGGTAGGTTGATATGAATAGCATTGAATCTATATATTGCTTTGAACAGTATGACCATTTTAATGATATTGATTCTTCCTATTTTCCTATTCATGAACATGAAATATTTCACCATCTATTTGTGTAATCTCTGATTTCTTTGAAAATCATTTTGTAATTCTCACTGTAGAAATATTTCACCTCCCTGCTTAGCTGTATTTTTAGGTATCTTATTCATTTTGTGGCTATTGTGAAATAAATTTTATTAATTATTTGGCTTTTGGCTTGGATGTTGCTTGTGTATAAGTAAGCTACTGATTTTCATATGTTGATTTTGTATCCTGAAACTTTGCTGAAGTTGTTTCTGAGCTGAAGTAGCTTTTGGCCAGAGACTATGGGGTTTTCTAGATATAAAATCATGTCAACAGGGATAGTTTGACTTTTGCTTTTCTCATTTGGATGCCTTTTATTTCTTTCTCTTGCTTGATTCTTCTGGCTAGGACTTCCAATACTATGTTGAATAGGAGTAGTGAGAGAGGGCACCCTCACCTTATGCTGGTTTGTAAGGGGAATGCTTCCAGCTTTTGCCCATTCAGTATGATGTTAGCTGTCGGTTTGTCATAGATGTCTATTGTTTTGGTACATGTTCCTTCGATGCGTAGTTTGTTGAGGATTTTTAACATGAAGTGATGTTGAATTCTATCAAAAGTCTTTTCTGCTTCTATTGAGATAATCATGTTTTTTTTATTTTAGTTCTGTTCATGTGATAACTTACATTTATTCAGTTGTGTATGTTGAACCAACCTTGCATTCCAGCAGTAAAGCATACTTGATCCTGGTGGATTACCTTTATGATGTGCTGCTGGATTCAGTTCACTAGTTTTTTCTTGAGGATTTTTGCATCAATATTCATCAAGGATTTTGGCCTGAATTTTTTTTTTTTTCATTATGTCTCTGCCAAGTTTTGGTATGAGGATGATGTTAGCCTCATAGAACGAGCTGGGAAGGAGTTTCCTTAATTTTTTGGAATAGTTTTAGTAGAGAAGATATCAGCTCTTCCTTATATATTTGGTAGAATTCAGCTGTGAATCTATCTGGTCCTGGGCTTTTATTGTTTGGTAGGCTTTTTATTGTGGATTCAGTTTCAGAAATTTTTATTGGTCTGTTTGGGGATTCAATTTTTTCATGGTTCATCTTATTTGATGTCCTATGGGCTTTCTGGATCTGAAAATGTAATTCCATCCCAGACTTGGGAAGCTTTCTGTCATTATTTCTTTTAATATATTTTCTCTCTTTCTGTCTTTTTCTATTCTGACATGCCAAGTGTGTGTAAGTTGTTCTGTTTAATGGTATCCGATAAGTCTCTTAAACTATCTTTACATCATCTCATTGTTATTACTATTTTTTTTTTTGTTCTTCAGAATGGCTAATTAACAGTTATCTGGCTTCAAGTTCGCTGATTCCTTCTTGTGCTTGATCTAATCTGTTGTTGAACCCTTCTATTGAATTCTTCAGTTTGGTTATAGCATTTTTTCGATCCAATATTTCTTTTTGGTATTTTTTAATACTTTATATCTCTTTGTGGAAATTCTAAGCTTGTCGTTGCATATTTTTTTTTTTTTTTTTTTTTTTTTTGTGAGACAGAGTCTCGCTGTCGCCCAGGCTGGAGTGCAGTGGCGCGATCTCGGCTCACTGCAGGCTCCGCCCCCCTGGGGTTCACGCCATTCTCCTGCCTCAGCCTCCCGAGTAGCTGAGACTACAGGTGCCCGCCACCACGCCTGGCTAATTTTTTTGTATTTTTGGTAGAGACGGGGTTTCACTGTGTTAGCCAGGATGGTCTCAATCTCCTGACCTTGTGATCCGCCTGCCTCCGCCTCCCAAAGTGCTGGGATTACAGGCGTGAGCCACCGCGCCTGGCCTTGTCATTGCATTTTTATCTTGAATGCTATGCACATATTCATGACCTTTATTTTGACTTCCTTGTTGGGTAAATCAGAAAACTCCATGATATTTTGTTCAGTTTCTGAAGATTTATGGTCTTCTTGTTTTTGGTTTAAAATTTTAGATTTAGTTAGAAACGTTTGGGTATTGGATGTAAGTTCTGGTTCTTTTATCTTCACAATAGAGATTGAATGCAGGTGTCTATCTCCCACACAAATGCCTATATTCACATTTAGGTTGCACCTTCTGATTTTGAAAAGATAGCTGCTAGGAGTGGGCCCATTTTATGTATATCTGTTTATGTTCTGTGTTTTGACGTCACTTGATTTTTCAGAGCTAGGTCATTAATGAGACAGACTGTTAGGTGAAAACTGTCAAATGTGGTGCTTGTTGTGTGGCCAAACTGTTTCCAGAAAGACTGGATGGACCTGGCTATATATGGGGAATTGAGGACGACATCTTGTGAAGTGCCAAGCTTTGGCTCTGGCTACAAAGAGCTATTGTTTGTTTAGCCTGTTAGTTCACCAATACAAGTTCATCAGAGACTAGGCTATCAATTAGCCACTAACAGTATGTCTCATAAACTCTTCCTGTAGAGAAAGTGACACCTGCAACGGCCTGCTCCTTTACTGCAATGCTCCAAGGAAGTGTACCCTCTGGAAGTCTTTGGATGCCTTTTTAAAACCAGCTCTTTGTTCTGGGATCAAGAAATCAAGAATACTTACAAACACTTTGTCCCTTCTTTCCCCATAGTAACTAGGTTTAAGATAAAGTCCTTTGGGATGTAGCTTTAGCAACTATGGGTCTTAATGTGTATCTTAAACCCCTTCCATGAAGAAAGAGGGAGTTTCATTTTTTAGGGCCCTTCTCTGCACTGCCACAAGAAGATGAAGTCTCTGGAGGTGTTTTAACACTCACTTAAAGAGACCAATCCTTTCCTGCTGTGTAGAAAGATGTATGCATGCCAATCCTTTCTACTTCCAGAGCTAGGAGACTTACAATGCAGTATCTTAGGTGACTATTATAAAAGTTAAGGCTTTTGGCGTGAGTGCAAACTTTTTGAGGCTGGTAACAAATTGATAATTTTCTCTTTAACTCCCCAATTTAAGTCAACTGGAAGTGAGACCACCAGTTAGCCTCTGGAGAAGTATTTTGTAAATCCCTTGTGGGAAAGCAGAGAACCGTGATTTTTAAGTCTCTTCTATGCACTGCTTCTAGGGCGATAAATTACCTGGGAATGATTACTCACCTGTATAAGATTGGTGATTTATTTACTACAGTCTGAAGTGATACTAACGTGTCTAATCCACTCCATTATTGCAGTTGGTGAATTAAGGGCCCACTTGTGGGCAAACTTCGGATTAAGGTCTGTATGTAAGGTCAAGACCGTCCTCTCCACAGTGTGAAACTGAATGTTTTATGGCAGTTTTATGGCACAGTGCTTTGGGTGGGGTCCATGCTCAACTGTTCCTCAGCTTCTCCCAAGATAAATAAAATATTTCAAAAATATTTTTCTAATATTATGTTTTCATCTTTAAAATTGTAATCTATGGATGGGTATGGTGGCTCATACCTGTAATACCAACACTTTGGGAGGCTGAGGCATGTTTTTAAGCCTTGTATCACATGTCCAGAGCCATATTCAGTTTGGCACTAATGTAGATCCACCCTCAAATCATGACCTTTCCAAGGACTGCCCAATGTTCCCTGTAATATGAAGCCTCTACTTCTGGTGATGAGGCCACAACTCTTTCCAGCTCCATTTCAGTTACAGCAATTGTTTGGCCTACTAGATTCTGGTGTTTTCTCTGGATTCTTATGTAGTTACACCCAATGTATGCAAAAAATCGGGACTCACCCAAAGACTTAAAGAGACTCCTATGAAGATTGCTAGAGTTCACTCTCTTCCTATTTTATTTTTTTCCAGGAGCCAATCCCACACATTCTCCATGTCTCTGACACATTAAGTTACAGTATCTTTCTCCTCGAAATAGTCAGATGCTGTTTTGGTTACCTGATCTCATGCAGTGGCCTGATAACCAACTTCATACAGTAAACTAAAGCAATCATAGAAATGTTGTTTACATCCCTTTCCTCATAGATCACAATCCTGCAATGTCAATGGTCCAATATCTGAAATTTTAATGTAATTTTTATGATTTTTGGTTGCTTATGACCTTAAGACAATTGTCATGGGATTTAAAAAAGAATGTGGGGCAGGACAAATACTTATAATCCTAAACATTTTTTTTTTACAAAACAGAAGATGAGAGAACACTAAACAATTCATTTATATAACTACCATTATCTTGATGCCAAAAGCATATGAAGACATTATACAAAATTTATTCTGTATAAATCATTTATTGTCTTATGATCCTGACCAGTATGTTAAACCTAGAAAAAGAAATAAAATCCACCTAGATTAGAAAGTGACTAAGGCTGTCTTTGCCTACAGACTACAGAACAGTCTATATATGAAATCTCTGGGGCTTAAAAGAAAAGTACAAGAATTTAGAGTTGAGTTTAGTAAGTAAACAGAATACAAAATTAATATGCAAAAGTTAGTTATATGTCTACATACTAGCAATAAATATTTGAAAATTTATATTAAAAAATGCCCTTTACAAAAGGTTTCAAAAACACAAAACAATTAAAGATAATATTAAAGAAGTATTTGCAAAACCAAGACACTGAAAACTTCCAAGTTTTCTAAAATAAAGCGGACCAAAATAACCAGAGAAACACATTACCTGTAAGGATCTGTACATTCCGCATTATGAAGATGTTCCTAAATAGATATTAATCTACACCTCTGCTTTTTGACTAGGATTTTATATTAATCTAATTCATTCATTATGCTTTTTATTTATTTTATTTTATTTTTAACTTTTAAGTTCTGGAATACATGGGCAGGATGTGCAGGTTCGTTACACAGGTAAACCTGTGCCATGGTGATTTGCTGTACTTATCAACCCATCACCTAGGTACCAAGCCCAGCATGCATTAGCTATTTTTTTCCTGATGCCCTCCCTCTCTCCACCACCTTCTCTCGACAGGCCCCAGTGTGTGTTTTTCCCCTCCCTGTGTCTACATGTTCACATTGTTCAGCACCCACTTATAAGTGAGAACATGCAATGTTTGGTTTTCTGTTCCTGTGTTAGTTTGCCAAGGATAATGGCTTCCAGCTCCACCCAAGTCCCTGCAAAGGGCATGATCTCATTCTTTTTATGGCTGCATAGTTTTCCATGGTGTATATGTACAACAAACCCATGTAGCAGTGGTAACAGAGCCTAACTTTCTGAGAAAAAACAAATATAGGAAAAGTCACCTAATACTCATTATCCACAGGACACCTATATTGAAAATGTTCTTTACCACAAGCACAATACACGAGAATAAAAAGACTGTTTACCCAAATGCTCATACAAATGAAAAGCTCTAGCAGATGATGTTAGCAGAGGTAAAAACAAAATTTATTCAAGGATTTCTTATGTGTCCTTCAAAGCTAATGGCTAAAAGCTGAATGAGCAGAATGCTTGGCAAGGGGCAAAGTTATTTTAATACAAAAGCCTATATAAGGATTTTAATATTTCTGTGGTTCTTTCCGTCATCCTTTAGCTATGAAAGATGCTATGCTTGTAAAAAAAATGTACATAGCAGCAGAAGAAAATTGAGTAAAAACCTGATATTCCAAAGTCTATGGAAAAATAGAGAACACATGCTTATTTAAAAACACACTCACAAACATGTACACAATAGATAATTTTTAGAAAAAAAATATATATATATTTTATTTTACAGGATTTAAACCTTAGGGAAGTTAAATGTCTTTACCAGGCTTAGAAATTTTGTGACTTGATGGCAGATTCATGACTTGATCTCAATTCTTTGTCATTTTAAAGGTTTGAAGTAGACAGTATATATAGAGAGCACTCAAATTTCAAGAATTACTCCGATAAAATATTCTTTTTTAACATTTCAATTGCATTTTTAAAATACAAATGTTAACTTTTTAAGGAACTGAGTGTAAATCTTTCAAAATAAGGAAATCACTTTTGGCCAAGACAACCAAAAAACAAAAAAATCATGTGGAATATAGTCTAATGATTAAGATGGTTTATTAATAGGATTCTTATTATTATATTTACCCAGTATTACTTTGTTTTTTAGATAGCAATATTACAGAATGTACATATTTATGAGAGAAGAGAATGGAAGTAGGTGGAATATAATCCAAAGGCAGAGAAGTTGGCTTTACAGAGAAACATAGATTGTCCATCTGGAGTAGCACGAGGGAAGAGAGAACATATGGGTATATATTCAGTGGTTTTGTAGATGTAGTTCTCATAGTGCATGAAATTGTTCTTATTCTTTTCTCAGTTAAATCAAAGTAAAAAGAATATAGAACACGTGCATACACAAGATGCAGAAAATAGTTAACACCACAGGCCTAAGACTGTTGTCCTGAGAAAAGCTTGTTTTCAAAGTTGGCCCTTTTCTGGTGTCTGGAAACTTGAATAATGGGCACATTCACACTATTCTCAGAACTAAGAGTGGCTCACTCTGCCTAACTGATTTGTACAAAAATGTGGTTTTATGCTATAAATCTACTTTCCTGTCTGGGAGCCTGGAAATTTGGTATATGCTACGCAAAGAGTGCCTATGTGAATAGCCCTCACAGAAAACCTAGGGCTGAGTTTCTAATGAGCTTCCGTGGTAGACAATATTTAATATACGTTGTCACAGGTGGTTGCTGGAACAATTAAGCACAGCCTGTGTGACTCAACTCACAGAGGACTCTTGAAAGTTTCCACCTCGCTTCCTCTGGATTTTGCTCCATGTGCCTTTTCCTTTTGCTGACTTTGTTTCATATTTTTCATAATAACATGTCATAGCCACGCATAGCCATGAATACAAATATATGCAGAGTCCTACGAGTCCTCTTAACAAGACATCAAACCTAGGGGTGATCTTGGAGACTACCGTCCAACACACATACATTCTCTTTCTCTCTCTCTCTCTCTCTCTCTATATATATATATACACACACATATATATGTGTATATATGATATATTGTATAATTATACAAATTAATATATACATATTTATTTATGGTTAGAATATCAAATAACACAGATCAATAATTTAAACAGTTTATGATAAGAGGTCTCACTCTATCAGTGTTGACAAAGTATTTTAGTATCAGTTATAAATGCAGAATACATAATCACATTTCATTGTGAGAAAATGGTAAAAAAGTTTATTTTGATTTTTTAAATTTATAATAAATTAAGTATATATGGGATATAGTGTAAAATATTTAGAATTTCTGAGATCCTGAGGTTAAACTTGAGGAATCTCTTTTGGTTTTTTTTTTATTTTTCAATTTATTTTTATTTTTCTATTTTTTAAATTAGAGCTAATTCCTAACTACAATATTAGAAATATTCGGTGGAAAATGTGAAATATATCATTATATCATTTAATATCACAATATAAATGGTAGAATCAAAATCCAGAAAAAGAAAAGACAGATTTAAGAACATGTAACTTCAATAAAAACATAAGCCTTATAGGAAAGCAGGGGAACTACTGATATTTTAAATAGCAGTCCACAGAGAATTAACAAAGTAAAAGTTACATTTAAAGAATTTCTCAGAATTCATGACATAAAGTCAAAGTGATATGAAATATAAAATAGAAGATACATGATAGAGAGGCTAGAAAAGGTCGATTATTCATGAAATCAGAGTCCTAGAATAAGAGAATAGAAAGATTGTGAAAAGGCAATATTTGAAGAAACATTTTTTCCCAAATGATGGAAGACTTTAATTTACAGTTTCAGAAACCTAATAGATGCTAAGCAATAAAAATAAAACAAAATGTATTGTAAGCCACATAATAACATAATTACTGAATGCCAAAATCAAAGATGTCTTAAAGTATCTAGAACATATAAATTGGTTATTTACAAATAATAACAAATGAACCAATACAAAAAATTCAGATGCAACAGTGAAAGCTAGAAGAATAATTGCATCAAAAGTTTAAGAAAGATGGAAATTCTCACACTAAACTTTATCCCTACCTTTATGCTATTTCTGGAATAAAAGTAAAATATAACATTTTATATGAAAAAAAAAACTAATGGAATTTACTGTTAATAAACTTCACTAAAATAACTGTTAAAGAACATACTTCAAGAAGATAAAATGATTCTTGAAGAAATATGAAGTGCAAAAATTAAAAGGAAACAATTATAAATACAATTACAAGAAAATGTTTACTGTATAAAACTAATGATGATGTCTCTGTGTTTGGACGAAAAAGGATAGAAGTAACCAAAATGTTGGGCAATGTCAACCATAAGACAGAATAAGAATGAGAGATATTAAAGTGCTTTAAGATTCTAAAGGGAGATATAGTCATACTTTTTCCTCTAAGTATGCATATTACGCTTTTAAGGGTAATCAATGAACAATATAAATATAATAAACTGGTATGTAACTATCACCCAGTAAGATAATAAATTTTGGCCATGGTTCTAATGTTTGTTTAGTTCAGCGAATTTAGATGTGCATCAGCATTACTTGTATCATTTGAAGTGAGGTTTGTTTGTTTGTTGTTGTTTTTTGGTACACAGCATGTAGTTAGATCATTTTTTTTTTCTAATCCACTTTGTTAATCTCTGCCACGAATTTAACATGAACTGATTTGACTGAACTACTTTCACTTCTCAATCTTTCATCACTGATTGTCTGGACACTACTTTTATGTTATGTTCTGTATCTTTTTTATATATATACTTTAAGTTCTGGGTTACACTTGCAGAAGGTGCAGTTTTGTTACACAGGTATACACGTGCCCTGGTGGTTTGCTGCACCCATCAGGCCATCACCTACATTAGGTATTTCTCCTAATGTTATTCCTCCCCTAGCTCCCCACCCCCCGACAGGCCCTGGTGTGTGATATTCACCCCCCTGCCCTTGTGTCCACATGTTCTCATTGTTTAACTCCCACTTATGAGTGAAAACATGCAGTGTTTGGTTTTCTGATCTTGTGATAGTTTGCTGAGAATGGTGGTTTCCAGCTTCATCCATGTCCCATCAAAGGGCATTAACTCATCCATTTTATGGCTGCATAGTATTCCATGGTGTATATGTACCACATTTTCTCAATCCAGTCTATCATTGATAGACATTTGAGTTGGTTCCATGTCCTTGCTATTGTGAATAGTGCCTCAATAAACATATGTGTGCATGTGTCTTTATTGTAGAATGATTTATAATCCTTTGGCTATATACCCAGTAATGAGATTGCTGGGTCAAATGGTATTTCCAGTTCTAGATCCTTGAAGAATTGCCACACTGTCTTCCACAAAGGTTGAACTAATTTACACTCCCACCAACGGTGTAAAAGTGTTTCTATTTTTCGACATCCTTTACAGCATCTGTGGTTTTCTGACTTTTTAATGATCGCGGTTCTAACTGGTGTGAGATGGTATCTCATTGTGGTTTTGATTTGCATTTCTCTGATGACCAGTGATGATGAGCATTTTTTCGTATGTCTGTTGGCTGCATAAATGTCTTCTTTTGAGAAGTGTCTTTTCATATCCTTTGCCCACTTTTTGATGGGGTTGTTTGTTTTTTCTTGTAAATTTGTTTAAGTTCTTTGTAGATTCTGGGTATTAGCCCTTTGTCAGATGGATAGATTGCAAAAATTTTCTCCCATTCTGTAGGTTGCCTGTTCACTCTGATGGTAGTTTCTTTTGCTGTGCAGAAGCTTTTACTTTACTTAGATCCCATTTGTCAATTTTGGTTTTTGTTGCCATTGCTTTTGGTGTTTTAGACATGAAGTCTTTGCCCATGCCTATGTCCTGGATGGTATTGTCCAGGTTTTCTTGTAGGATTTTTATGTTCCTATGTCTTATGTTTAAGTCTTTAATGCATCTTGAGTCGATTTTTGTAAAAGGCATAAGGAAGGGATCCAGTTTCAGTTTTCTGCACATGGCTAGCCTGTTTTCCCAACACCATTTATTAAAAAGGGAATCTTTTCCCCATTGCTTGTGTGTGTCAGGTTTGTCAAATATCATATGGTTATAGCAATGTGATATGTTCTGGTTTTTTTTTTTTTTTAATGACTCACCTATAGTCTTTGGTAATATTGCTCTTAAGGCCCAGTCTTCATATTTTCTGATTTTAATTATTCGGTGAATATGAAATAATATATAAATAGTTTGTAAATCACTTAATTCTTGAAGTAAGGATCTGGAGAAAAGTGAAATAAATGAATCTTGATTGGAGATAGAACATGGGTCTCTACTCCTGCTTATACTAGAATTCTAGCCAATGTCTCAGAAAACAAAATTGCTGGGTTTGAAATTGTCCCAAATTTCCCTGATCCATTTTAATTTTAAATCTTTTTAAAAAATACTTTTTATATTATAACAATATATTATTTTAGAACATCCACTTTTAAAGCTGATACATGAGGTATTGTTTTTGTTAATTTCTGTTAGAAGTGATTTTACCTGTTTTTTTAGTTATGTTGGGCTTGTTCATAAATAGAGAGCTGATTTATATTTTTTATGGCCAACTTTTAAAGCTGTAGCCAAGAACCACAAAAACACTGTTAAAGACTATCAAATAAACATGATTCCTTGGACATAGTGCCTTTCATGTTTAACATATTTTATGTCCTTTTTAATGCTTTAATATGCTACATTTAACCAGTTTCTAGTTCCAGGACCTTGTTCTATGGCTTGCCGTTCACAAATATAAGTATTGCCTAATGTAGTCCATAATGACTTTCCCAAACTAATAAAAAAAATACATTTTCTCCTTGGATTTCCAAGTGGTTTATTTTAATATGTTATGTCGTAAAAATTCATGAAAACAAAAATATAATAGTAAAGAAGAATAACTAATAAATTTCATCTTAACAATGAGCTAGGTATTCACAAATGGGTAAGCTTCAAAATTATTCAACATTAACAAATTAATTAAAATTATTTTTTTAATCAGTCATTGGCTGGACATTTCAAACCCCAATGAGAAATTTTATCTAGCATGAAATAAATTTAAGTACTAATATGTTATCAGGATTTGCTTTTTAGCTTACTACTTGCAAGATTTAAAGAGTTCTGAGTTTGAACATAAAACTTTATTAGAAGGTACACACAGAAGGATCTCTGTGGCTAGGATATAGTGTTCTCCTCCCTTATGGTAGCTGCCTTAATCCATTTTGTGCTGCTATAACAGAAGACCACAGATTGAGTAATTTATAAAGTACAGAAATTTATTCTCTCAAAATTCTGGAAACTGAGAAGACCGAGATCAAGACAACAGCATCTGGTGTGGGCTTTCTTACTGTGTCCTCACATGGCAGAAGGCAGACAAGCAAGAGAGAGACAAGTGCTGAATCCCCAAATGGTAGAAGAGCAGAATCAAATAAACCCACTCCCACAAGCCCTTTTTATAGTTGCATTATAAAACAGGCTTGTGGGAGTGCTATATCCACATATCCTCATAAATCCTATCCACATTTTTGAGGGTAGAGCCTTCATGACCTAAACACCTCCCATTAAGCCCCACCTTTCAACATTATTGCATTGGGAATTGAATTTTAACATGAGTGTTGGAGGGGACAAAAGCACTCAGTAGGACCTGTCTCCTTCTATAGCAAGATGATTGACACTGATTACACACAACTACAATATTCACCTTTAATTTTGATTTTTAAGAAAAGAGTTTCTTCTGTTCTCCAACAGAGTTATTACAATGCAATAGAAATGAAAACATTTTTCTGGACAGTGTTCAAGATAAAAGACTTCAGATCACATCATACATTTCTTCTATTCCCTCTTTTAAAATTATATCATGGGGATGGTTAATAGCTTTACTCTGCAATACTTTCCAAGTGCTGCATTTCAATTCTGTTTGTTCATCTGACAGATTTTAATTCTATTTGCTCACAGGTGAAGCAAGCAAATAACTAATGCTCAAAGAGCCTTCCTCAGCTTGGTCTCTGGAACTTTCAACACTCACTACCCACATATTCCCTCCCCAGCACAATAGTCAAGCATACAATTGGGTTATAAACTTACTGATAACAAGGAAAAAAAGAGGGAAATTGAATGTTAGAGATTTCTATTTAAAAAAAAAAGAAGAAAATCTCTGGGTAAACAAAATTTTAATAAGATTGGATATAAATGAATTTTCTGATTTTTATTGAGAAACATTTTCTCACGTAACTTACAGGCATTGCTTTTGGAAATAAAATTGGTCAAGTCAAAATGTGGTTTATTATTTTCATTCCATGTAATCATCAAAGAAAATGAAGATCTCACCATTAAATATGATTTCTCTACAATGATTCTATGAGGATCTATACTAATTTGTGTGTGAACCTGACATTGAATATGAACATATCTACTCATGTTCAGCATTGCACGTTAACTGGAAAATAGGCCTTGGAATACAGAGTATGAAAGAATTCTTCACCTTTGCGTGACCTTCTCTAAATATAGCTTCTCTCCTTTAAGCATTTGATAGGTCTTGGAATGCAGACAACTTGAGTTTACATTTTCTGACAAGTATTGTTAAGTGCATTTTTCCTCTGGTAAGTTATGATGAATTATATGCTCTGTAAAGAAGAGAAATGCATAGTAGATTTGACATTTTTATATAAAACCTGAAAATTTGTGGAGAGTTAGAGAAACGAATTAAAACGATACACTGAAGTGGGTAACATATGGGGTGATTTCTGACTTCAGACTTTGGCAAGTAGACAGTAGCAGTTTTACCTTTTTTGAAACTCCAATTTAAATGTTTATAAGGACTGAGAAAAAATATGAATAAAAATTGCTATGGCACTGGCGCCTAAGAAAAATAGATATGAGTAAGCATGCCTAAATTTAAGCAGGACTGCAATTTTAACACCCATTGAAGTAGTCAGTAGTCTTTCAGGCCAAAAAATGGTGTATGAAACAAGGATCATTTTACATTAATAAATGTTATAATCCTGAGTGAAGATATAACGGTCCTGAACTTTTATGCAGTGAATATCACGCTAGTAGTTTTGGACACACTGCTATCAATTTTTGTTAGGCCGAGTATATTTAAAATATCAGTTAAGCCTTGCTTTAAGGGATTCAGATAAAGATCTGAATGAAAGAAAGCAGACATGTCTTATGTATTATTTTCAAATAGTTAAATGTAGATACATTAGGTCTGTATTATCTTTGTACGCTAAGGTGCAGAAGGAGATGAAGATAGAGTCTCTGAAACGTTGAAAGCCCTTGTTAGAAGCTTTAATTAGAGTGGATGGAAATTCAGCAGATAAATTGACACTTGAGGAACATTTACACTGAGCTTTTTAGAATGGATAAGAGAGAACGGGGGCTGAAAGAAGGGTCAAAAGGATTCTATTGCAGTGGTGCTTTCATGAATGGTGAAGGCTAATACTGGGTTATAGAAGATCTGAACAATATTGTAAAGGAATCAGTGGCAGATTACCATGAACTACATGAGACTAGGAGGCAAAATTGTATAAGTCAATGGGATATTTAAATGTGATTTCTGTTCCTTTTTTCATCTTTTCTACAACGGAACAAAATTAGGAGTCCATTTTGTTATGATTGGCTCGAACCAACCTCAGTTGTGATTCACTTACAGATCTATTTTCCCCAGATCATGAAATATCTATGTCTGATGGCCTTTTCCTATTACAACTCATGCAGCAATAAGGAGTTAATCTAGCCAATGGATTTTTCAGGTTCCAGTTCATTAAGCTGCTAGAAAACCACACTACAAAAGAACATAAGCATTTCTGATAACTTGCCATAACTGTTTTCACCAATTATTCTGAATATATTGCCTCACAAAGATCAGGTTCTTTGGGAATCATTCCTGAGTGTAGTATCAGAGGGAACAGAACATAATTTTTAAAACATATGATTATATAGTGACTCTGTATTTAATTGTTTGAGGGCTGCTGGACTTTCCCCCAAATAATTACACCATTTTTATTCCCACCAATAGTGTGTGAGGCTTCTTTTTGATTGATGTAATCAAATTCTTACCTGTACTTGTTATTATCTGACTTTCTGATTGTAGCTATTCTAGTGGGTGTGATTTGGTATCTCATTGTGGTTCTAAGTTGCATTTTCCTGATAATTAATTATATCACCATCTTTTCATATGCTTATTGTCTATTTTTATAGCTCTTTTGGAGACATGTCTATCCAGATTTTCTGCCCCTTTTAAAATTTGGTTATTTGTATTTTTGTTATTTAGATGAATAATGATAGGTAATTGGTTTGGTCTCTATGTGTTCTCTTACCATAATATAGGAAAATAGGCATCTCCAGAAAAATTTCCCTGTTTCCTTTAACTCAAAAATATATCACTGTACTAATCACTATACAATCGTGATTAGTTATCTAATTTAATGATTAGATGTGACATATTGTCAAAGATGAGAATGCAGAGTAACAAATATATTAAGTATTTTAAGCCATTATTCTACCTTTAACTTCATTGTCAAATTAAAATAGGAGGACAGGAGATGGAAAAGCATTTATTTTTATCCTTTGTCTTATAATTTGACCACCTATATCTGTTACCTATATCTGTCAAATATAATTTCCTATATGGAGTATTTCGGATTGCCCCTAATTCACACATGTTAACTGACTTTACTTGACTAATCTATTATTAAGTTCCATCTATTTCTAATATTCCAATCCCTATCTCTCTCAAAGTACATAAGAATTTAGAGGACAGAAAGATCAAATCTATCTTGTGAATGAAGACCCACTGACTTCATTAGAAAAGTGGCAATTTAGCTCATCATTAAAAATAATGTCCACACATGCTCAGGGTGAATCACAAGAAAGGAGGTGCAAAGATGGAGACACATAATAAATATATTCATGGGGAAAAATGATAAGATTCATCAGAATGGGTTGGGAGGGGAATCTTTAAAATTAAATGGTAAGATTGCAGAAAAGCTTAGGGATAAGCCTGCACAAGTTGACCTCCAGGCAATTAGGAGACATAGAAGTTGGGGTTATGATACCTGAAGATCAAACTGAGCTCTTGTGTGTTGGCATGAATACACAGAGGCCGACAAGAAGTATTGTTCAAACATTTACCTAAAAAAGAAGCATGCTCTAAAATATGAATATGGGCATATGATAGTGTAATTAAGAAAATTAACTTAACTCCATAATTTTTCCACGAGCACCTCTTCCCCTGAAACCACAAGTGCATCACCTGTCACAAGAATTTTACCATTTCTTGTGAAGAAGTCTACAGAATAAAAAAAAATAAGTAAAATAGTTTAGATGAGGAGAAATAGAGAAAGAATAACTGTTAGGGAAGGGGAAAATGTAATAAAACAAGCACACAGAACAAGGCAAAAATAAATATGTCATGTGACTTGTCACTATGGGAGCTATTTTACCATCCACTTCATTTATTTCAACTGTTACAGAGAAATTATAACATGAGTTAGAGATTTTAATAAGATATTGACTGTGACCCTTAGTTATTCCATAATACCTGAAAATTAAAGGATTAATGTGCTTTTAAACGGAGTTTAGGCAATAAGAAAATTATTACCTTATAATTAAAATGTTTAAAAATGTTAACTTGAGAAGTCATCCAACTATGCATGTTTTGGTATTAATTTCCTTTTTCAGGATACATCCCTGCAAAGATAATCCAAAATACAATTGGAGAAAGATTAGGTATATTAGAGCTTGACAGAGAAGGATCCTTATGGGAAATACCAGGTTTTTTGGTTTGTTTATTTATGTTGCTCTGCTTTGGATTTTAGAGTTACTGAAATTGAACACTTAGATATTCAGGACAAGCAGCTAACTCCTTTTTAATTAAGTCTATGGATGACCTATAACATAGACACACAGGAACACAAATAATTAACTGATCTAGACAAAGTCATTGACTTTAAAAAACATATTACCTGGTACTTGTATCAGTCTGTTCAGTCTGCGATACCAAAATACCAAAGACTGGGCAGCTGACAAACAACAAAAATTTTCACAGTTCTGGAGACTGAGAAGTACAAAATCAAGGATCCAGCAGATTCAGTGAGGGCCCGCTTCTTGGTTTGTATCATGTCCTCACACGGTGGGAGCGGCTAGCTAGCTCTCTGCAGTCTCTTATTAGGACACTAATCACAATCATGAGAGTTCTGCACTCACCACCTAATCAACTTCCAAAGGCCCCACTTCCTAATATCATCACCTTGAGGGTTGGGATTCAACAGATGAATTTTTTGGGAAACTAGCAAAGTTTCCCAAACTGAAGACCACAGAATACTTATTCATGAAAAAGCAAGTATTCACTTACTATGACAGCAAAAACATGTTTAAAATATTAACAAAAGACATTTTAAAAAGAATAAAATTCACGCTTAAAACCACCACAGTAATCTAACAATTATTTTTATTTATTTTGATGCCTTTTCCAACGTCAATCTTATGTACATTCATTTTACGTCATTGTATTTATGTCTGTGTATGTTCATGTGGATATATTCTAGTAAAAATTGTTTTGAAATAATCCATGATTATATAAAGATTTCTATTTTAATTTTCTGTTCTTATATTTAACATTTTTAGAGGCTTCATAAGATCACCTTAAATAGAAGCATTTACTGTGAAATTTCCTTGTTGATAACAGTGTTTAGTGTTTTTACTATGAATAACTCTTTAAGAACATCTTCAGACACGAAGAATATGGTTTTTTAATAGCTAAAATTTATTGACCTCTAAGCATATTTTAGATTCTGTGCTAAGTTCCTGTCAATTGTTTACAGGCTTGTTTCTCAGAATAGATACATTGAACAGATTCTCTTATAACACATCTTACAGATAAGAAGGGTGAAGTCCAGCCAGGCGCTGTGGCTCACGCCTGTAATCCCAGCACTTTGGGAGGCCGAGGCAGGTGGATCACTTGAGGTCAGGGGTTCATGGCTAGCCTGGTCAACTTGGCGAAATTCTATCTCTACAGAAAATACAAAAATTAGTCGGGTGTGGCAGCACGTTCCTGTAATGCCAGCTACTTGGGAGGCTGAAGCAGGAGAATTGCTTGAACCCAGGAAGCGGAGGTTGTAGTGAGCCAAGATTGTTTCACTACGCTCCAGCCTGGGCGACAGAGTGACATCTAAAAAAAAAAAAAAAAAAAAAAGTGTTCCAGAGGCATTAACTAACTTGCCCACAGTGACACAGCAATCCAGAAGGAGCTAGAGTTCAAACTGAGTGTGGCTTCTGATTTTGTGTATCTATACTGGGTCTTCATTTTGTATACAAAAAAAGTAAAAATTACCATGATATATAAAACAAGTACAGATTATCTTCTAAAACATGGCATATTTGTAAAGCTCCTAACAATATTTGAATATACTATATCTTGTGAGGAGATAACACTAGGGTACCTGAATAAGAGGTCGAAGAAAGAATTCAGATAACTAGAGATAAGAAAATGATATGCTTTGACTTACTATATACATACAAAGGAATAACAGTTCCTGTATGCCTTTGAGATTATTGGTTATGTGAAGCTATCCCCTTAGGGAACCACAGGTGATTGACTAACAGATAATGTGTCTCCTGAAAAGAACATTCTCAGTTGGCTCGAAATTTGATGCATCACTGAATTTTAAATATTAAAATGCCATAGTGTTATTAGGAATTATAGCTGGAATTGTCTTTATATCAAACTATACATTGGACTTCTGTATTAGTCAGACATATTTGTTAAAAGTGGCAGGACTGGCCGGGCGCGGTGGCTCACGCCTGTAACTCAGCACTTTGGGAGGCCGAGGCAGGTTGATAATGAGGCCAGGCGTTCGAGACCAGCCTGGCCAACATAGTGAAACTTCGTCTCTACTAAAAATACAAAAAATTAGCCGGGCATAGTGGTGTGCACCTGTAATCCCAGCTACTTGGGAGGCTATGGCAGGAGAACTGCTTGAACCTTGAAGGCGGAGGTTGCAGTGAGCCAAGATCATGCCACTGCACTCCAGCTTGGGCAACAGTGCGAGACCCCGTCTCAAAAAAAAAAAAAAAAAAAAGTGGCAGGACCAACCCAAACTTAACTTCTTTTTAAAGTGATATTTAATTGCTTCTTCTGTTGGAAGCAGCAGTTCAAACAATATATTCAGGACTAGTTTTAATTCTTTTCTCTCTTCCCATTTTTTTTTGTAATGTTTCGTTCTGCCAGGCAACAAATGTCTCTGCTTACATTGTCTCGATTCGTTCCTGGAACTCTAACTATAGCACAGATTGACCTTGAGTCACAGACCCAGTATAAAACGATCTGCCATGTAGAAAAGGCAAAAATTATTTTTGCCTCTACCCATTCTAGGTTAACTGCCTGGGGCCCTGATAAAAGACAAATTAACAAAAGAAAAACAAGTTTATCAACATGTGCATCTTACATACACACAGGATTACTCAGTGATAAAAATGTCAAATGAGTTTTTAAAACTTAGGCTTATGAAGCATCTTAAGAACGATTTTTTTTTTTTTAGAGAATTAACAAGATGAAGGAAAAGGATTTTTAGCTTCAAGGGGTGGAAAATTTTTAGAAGGCATTACTGTACGGAGATACTAATGGTAGATAAGGGCTAGTTAGTAATGTTTGTTTGGGTAGATTTCCTTAGTACCATCTCACTTCTGGTGAAAAGGTTGTTATCCCGTTCCTGGCATGAGAAGTTAGAGGGCAGACAGGGAAGATAACTTCAGAAGAGGAATTTATATTTTGTTTCCAGGTAAATAGAAGGATGGCAGAAATGTCATGTGTCTGCTTTTTGTCAAGAGCATTCAGCTCAAAATAATCTTTATGCCCGAGTGGCATATTTTGGGGTGGCGCTGAACTTCTGTGAACTAACTCTGGACTAAATACATTGACGGACAGTGGTGGAGGTACTTTCACAAAGTAAATTGCTATACAGGAGACTAGATGTTGGACAGGCAAAATTCAGTGAATGTACACATTTCTGTCGTCCATTTATTCTATCCCTCCCAGAAAATTCCTCACACTGTTTGTTAAACAACAGTACTAATCATTTCATTCTCTTTTACAATGTTTTCGGTGATTCTTCATTCAGTATCTCACTTATCATGCTTTTAGATGGAAATCTAGCATGCCTCAGATCAGCACCTCGAGCACACATTTAGGCATCATTTTCTTCCGTTCTTTGCTATATATTCCACAATCAACACAAGGAGAGTCACTTGGCTGCCACATGGCACCTTTACGTGAATTGTTCCACCAGTTACACCTTACTCACCTTCTAACCCTCTAAAATAGGGTAACCTTATCACACATCTGTATTCTGGGGTGGAAGGACAGGTAAGCATTTTATGAAATCATTGGTGAATATATAACTCTATATATTCATTTATATATTCATCGGTGAATATATAACTCTAATTTGAGAAGTCAGATTTTTAAAGATTCAGAGTAAAATATCTTCTGTGTATTAGAGTCACTTTAGATTAATGGTTTCATCACATTAGCTTTCAAGAATTCATTGCCTGAATCAGCTTTTGGACCTAATCTGATTTCAGTCTTTATATTTTACACTATTATATTTTTATTACACTCATGAATTTAGATGTGCTTATTTCAATCACTGAAATCTGAATTCTAAAATCAGTTCTAACTCCAACCTCCCACATTCTTTATGCTATAAAAAGTACCGGCCGGGCGCGGTGGCTCACGCTTGTAATCCCAGCACTTTGGGAGGCCGAGGTGGGCGGATCACGAGGTCAGGAGATCAAGACCACGGTGAAACCCTGTTTCTACTAAAAATACAAAAAAATTAGCCGGGCGTGGTGGCAGGCGCCTGTAGTCCCAGCTACTCGGAGAGGCTGAGGCAGGAGAATGGCGTGAACCCGGGAGGCGGAGCTTGCAGTGAGCCGAGATCGCGCCAGTGCACTCCAGCCTGGGCGACAGAGCAAGACTCCGTCTCAAAAAAAAAAAAAAAAACAAAAAAAACTACCAAACAAGTCTTAGATCGATCTATCTATCTATCTATCTATCTATCTATCTATCTATCTATCTATCTATCATCTGCCTATATGTCTATATTTATCTGTCTGCCTATCTAGTTAGTGAAATGAAAATCAGGGTGGTGAGGTTATTCACACAAATTCACAAAACAGGAGAGTATCAACGTTAGGAATATGGATTATATCTCTAAATTCTTAGGCAAATATTCCTTTCATACAGTATGCTGCTTTTAAAAACCAAGATTTGATTAAAGGAATCAGTTCTTTAGAAGGTAGCCAGCTTAAATACCACTTTTTATTCTCAGTTTTTCTTCATTTGTCCTTGAAATATTAGTTGTTGTAAATCAGACAGAATGTGAAAGGTGTGGCATAATCTAAAACAAAATGAGTTTGAAAATTCATAAGCACTCACCCCTTAAAACAATCACCTTCTTAATCTATTTTTCTCTTTTCTTTTTATCAGATACACTAACATGAAAAGTTACTATACCACACACACACACACACACACACAGATCATAAAAAGGCAAGCTTGCTAGTATAATTTTAAATAAATTTTCTAATGTTCTCTAGTTCTCCTTTCAACTATTTTTTCTTGCTTTACCTATTTAATTAACCAACTGTGAAGCTGCATAGCATTTTATTCATTACAGTGATGATAAATATTCCTGGCAAGTATGACAAAAATAATAAAGGTGATTCTAGAGGAGAAAGTAAAACATGAGAACTATTTTTGGTAAGGACAAAATAATATGTAAACTTGATTATTATATTGATTAGCTCTCATTATTTTAACAATCTGTAATCATCTTTGCAGGTAATATTGTTTAAATGCAGTTTAATACACTTCAATACAATATCTATCTTTGCCAAATCCCACTTTTATTTAGCTCCACATATAGTTAGAGAATAAAATGTTTTTGCATAGGAAAGCCAGAAAGTTAAAAACCATTACTATTTTTAAAATAAAATTACATATTTTATAAGATAATTAAATTTTACTTCTAAATATATTAAGAAGGGAAATCTATTTTAATATGCAGATACATTCATTTACATTATACAATGATTTAGAAAATTGATTTTCTGAAATTATTCCAATATCATTTCAGGTTCAACCTTTCTACTTGTTCAGCATCCAGAATAATTAGTAATGTGTTTCTGGTTGTATATTGAATGCTTTTATATATGGAAAGATAGATATTACACACACACACACATATATATATGCACACATACATATATACATATGTATGCACACAATCATATTTATATATATACACACACACACGTAAACATACATCAATATATATGCATTGGTAATCTGTGTTTTTTCTTAAATACTAAGTAACAAAAGAGTTGGAAATTTTATGGATGGAAAAACATATCTGGGCCTTTATCCAAAGAGGAAATTAGATGTATAATTCAGTAAGTATTTTTATTTATGTTTCCAATTAAATTTAGTTTGAAATGAGGTAATCTTTAAAACCATTAATTTTGTTTAGATGTGTTTATGCAACAAAGGGGTCAAGCGCTCCTTTATTTAAAAAAAGTCAGTAAAAAAGGAAAGAAAAAGAAAACTTATCTAGCCTTATCTTTCTTTTCATTATTCTTTTCTTATTAAGAGTATTTGAAAATAGTAGATGTCTGGGTGCAGTGGCTCATGCCTGTAGTCCCAGGACTTTGGGAGGCCACGATGGGAGGATTGTTTGACCCCAGTAGTTCAAGAAAAGCCTGGAAAAAATCGTAAGACCCTATCTTTACAAAAAAATATATAAATTAGCCAGGCATGCTGGCACACACCTGTGGAGTCAGCTACTTGAAAGGCTGAGACAGCAGGATCCCGTGGGCCCAAAAGGTCAAGGCTGCAGTGAGCAATGATTGCCTGCCACTGTGTTCCAGTCTGGGGGACAAAGTGAGATCATATCTAAAAGAAAGAGAGAGAGAAGGTAGGAAGGAAGGAAGGAAGGAAGGAAGGAAGGAAGGAAGGAAGGAAG
>NW_026652292.1:45491116-45575795 GCF_009828535.3 Hylobates moloch | reverse complement strand
GAAGGAAGGAAGGAAGGAAGGAAGGAAGGAAGGAAGGAGGGAGGGAGGGAGGGAGGGAGGGAAGGAAGGAGAGAGAGAGAGAGAAAGGAAGGAAGGAGGGAAGGAAGGAAGGAGGGAGGGAAGGAAGGAGAGAAAGAGAGAGAGAGAGAAAGGAAGGAAGGAGGGAAGGAAGGAAGGAGGGAGGGAAGGAAGGAGAGAAAGAGAGAGAGAGAGAAAGGAAGGAAGGAGGGAAGGGAAGGAGGGAGGGAGGGGAAAGGCAAAAATATAAAAGTAGAATTGTGGTATCGTATTGAAGCAGGATTTTTCTCAATCACTTTTGCCAGCTGGAGGCACTTAGCTGGCAACACCCTTGCCTTGCCTTGGCCCCCAGCTTTGGGGCTGGCTCATCCCCCTGCCATTTCTGTCATGTGGGGCAGCTGCCCTCCGCTGGCAGAGGCCACAAGGGCATGATGTTACAGCCTTCTCTTTACCCACATTTGGTGGATCCTGAGCTCTTGTCCTGCAACCAAGAACAATGGAAATATGCTGACAATCAAAGAATGAAGAGAGTGGAGAATAATTTTATTGAACTACAAAACAGTTCTCAGTAAAGAGGGGACATGGGCATGGTGCCCCACCCCTCACCAATGAGTGGTGTTTCCTTCAGTGTGGCTGAGTCTGGGGCTTTCATGGGCTCAGAATAGAGACATGCTGATTGGTTTACGTATGCAAAGAAAGGCTACAGAAAAGGCACCTCTCAAAGGTGGGCATGGCAGTATAGAAAAACCAATTAGGAAAGGGTAGGTGTATGTAAAATAGGTGAAGTGTGAGAATCAATCAGAGGAATTCTTGCCAAACGGGAAGACAGATTCTCAATCTGGTCTGTGACTTGTAGTTTGGCTTTCAGGCTTTAAACTATCTTTGGCTTAGAGGTGGGGTTTCACTGGGGACCCGCCTCTATCTGACTAGGCATTTGTCTACCTCCTAATACTATCAGTATTATAATAGAGTTTGAGAGCATCTCTTTAATATACTTACCAAACTGTGTAAGTCAGGTTGATTTATATTGATAGTAATGCCAAAACAGGAAATCACAGACCCACCTAAGCGATTACTAAGTTAAAATATAAACTGGAACAATCATAAATGTATGTTAATACAATGATAATTATAGCTTTGGGATGTGTTATGCTTACTTATGTATAATTGAAAATGATGGTTGTGGATATTGACCCTCAAGGTCTCTTCTTAAACTGACACACCTAACACAAGGTACACATGTAACTTCTTGATATACTTTCTGTATTAGTATGTTTTCACACTGCTGATAAAGACATACTTGAGACTGGGCAATTTACAAAAGAAAGAGGTTTATTGGAGTTACAGTTCCACGTGGCAGGTGAGGCCTCACAATCATGGTTGAGGTGAATGGCATGTCTCACATAGCAGCAGACAAGAGAAGAGCTTGTGCAGGGAATCTCCCCTTTTTAAAACCATGAGACCTCGTGAGACTCATTCACTAATGAGAATAGTGCAGGAGAGACCCGCCCCATAATTCAATCACCTCCCACTGGGTTCCTCCCACAACATGTGGGAATTGGGGGAGTTACAATTCAAGATGAGATTTGGGTGGGGACACAGCCAAACCATATCATTCTGCCCCTGGTCCCTCCCAATTCTCTTGTCCTCACATTTCAAAACCAATCATACATTCACAACAGTCCCCCAAAGTCTTAACTCATTTCGATCTTAACTCAAAAGTGCACAGTCCAATGTCTCATCTGAGACAAGAAAGTCCCTTCCACCTAGGACCCTGTAAAATCAAAAGCAAGCTAGTTACTTCTTAGATACAATGGGGGTACAGGCATTGGGTAAATATAGCCACTTCAAATGGGAGAAATTGGCCAAAACAAAGGGTTTACAGGTCCCACGCAAGTCCGAAATCCAGCAGGGCAGTCAAATCTTAAAGCTCCCCAATGATCTTTGATACCATGTTTCGAATCTGGGTCACGCTGATGCAAGAGGTGGATTCTGATGGTCTTGGGCAGCTTTGCCCCTGTGTCTTTGCAGAGTACTGCCTCCCTCCCAGCTGCTTTCATGGAATGGTGTTCAGTGTCTGTAGCTTTTCTAGGTGTACAATGCAAGCTGTTGGTGGACCTAACATTCTGGGGTCTGGAGGACAGTGTCCCCCTTCTCACAGCTCCACTAGGTGGTGCCCCAGTAGGGACTCTGTGTGGGGGCTCCAACCCCACATTTCCTCTTTTGCACTGCCCTAGCAGAGGTTCTCCGTGATGGCCCTGCCCCTGCAGTAAACTTTTCCCTGCGCATCCAGGCATTTCCATACATCTTCTGAAATCCAGGCGGAGGTTCCCAAACCTCAGTTCTTGACTTCTGTGTGCTTGCAGGCTCAATACCTTATGGAAGCTGCCAAGGCTTGGGGCTTCCACCCTCTGAAGCAACAGCCCAAGCTGTACCTTGGTCCCTTTTAGTCGCAGCTGGAGTGGCTAGGATGCCGAGCATGGGGACCCTGGGCCTGGCCCACAAAACCATTTTCTCCTAGGCCTCTGGGCTTGTGATGGGAGGGCCTGCTGTGAAGACCTCTGACATGCCCTGGAGTCATTTTCCCCATTTTCTTGGGGATTGACATTTGGCTCCTGGTTACTTATGCAAATTTCTGCAGCAGCTTCAATTTCTCCTCAGAAAATGAGATTTTTTTTTCAATCATATCGTTAGGGTGCAAATTTTCCAAACTTTTATGCTCTGCTTCCCTTATAAAACTGAATGCCTTTAACAGTATCCAAGTCACCTCTTGAATGCTTTGCTGTTTAGAAATTTCTTCCACCAGAAACCCTAAATCATCTCTCTCAAGTTCAAAGTTCCACAAACCTCTAGGGCAGGGTCAAAATGCCACCAACTAGTCTCTTTGCTGAAACATAACAAGAGTCATCTTTGCTCCAATTCCCAAAAAGTTCCTCATCTCCATCTGAGACCACCTCAGCATAGACCTTATTGTTCATATCACTATCAATATTTTTGTCAAAGCCATTCAGCAAGTCTCTAGGAAGTTCCAAACTTTCCTACATTTTCCTGTCTCCTTCTGAGCCCTCCAAACTGTTCCAGCCTTTCCCTGTTACCCAGTTCCAAAGTCACTTCCACATTTTCAGGTATCTTTTCAGCAGTGCCCCACTCTACTGGCACCAATTTACTATATTAGTCTATTTTCACGCTGCTGACAAAGACACACCCAAGACTGGGCAATTTAAAAAAGAAAGAATTTTATTGGACTGACAGTTCCACATTGCTAGGAGGCCTCACAATCATGGCAGAAGGCGAAAGTCGTGTCTCACATGGCAGCAGACAAGACAAGAGTTTATGCAGGGAAACTTTCCTTTTAAAAATCATCAGATCTCATGAAACTCATTCACTTTCATGAGAACAGCACAGGAGAGACCCACCCCCATAATTCAATCACCTCCCATCAGGTTCCTCTCATGACACGTGGGAATTGTGGGAGTTACAATTCAAGGTGAGATTTGGGTGGGGACACAGCCAAACCATATCACTTCCACTATTTAGTGTTGATTTCATAACAGATTTAGAGATATGTCACTCATTGAACATGATTTTCATGAAAGAAGTAACCATATCCTTACTCATATTGTAGCTTGCTGTGGTCCTAAGCACAAAATTGAAGCTCACGATGACTTTAGGATTCCAAATTTGCTGTGAGAAATGACAAAAACTCTCTGTATTTATTTCTTCTGAGAAAATGATTACAGACAATTTAGAAGAGTCCACATTAAAAAAAAAAAAAAAGAATTGCTCTGAAACTATCTGGGAAAAAAACATTGCTCTGAAACTACCTGGGACAAAAATGCATTCTTAAATATTTTATTTAGTTATATTTCTTGATAACTCAAAAATTATAAGGTGAGACACAGTCATCGATCATAATCTTTTGCTTTTAAAAAAGAAAGGATCCTCTTGTACTTCAACTGAGTCAGTTGGATGTAAATATTCACAAGAGCTGATATTCAGCAGGTATACCCAAGCATATTACCTAATGTTAAAATGTTAAAACATTTCCATATATGTTGTTATTAACTAGCCACTAACTCAAGACTCTCAAGGATGGCTCTTTACCATAGGACTTTTTTAATCCTTCTCTTGGGATTGAAAGATATAAAGTTATGTCTATGGCTATAGCACCTTGAACATGCCCAATCACACCTGAAAGATCTAAAGTTAAAAAAGTAATGCCTGGCCTAGGAGGGGCCTCCAATGCCCTGTTTTGTGTTACCTCTCCATCCGTTTGTCTTGGTTAGTGCTCATGCTTACAGATATTTAAATACCACCCTAGGTATCCCTGTGTTACAATAAAATACCTGAAAATATTGTACTAGATTGCTTTGGATCAAATTTCTTATTTGAAATACCTATAAAAAGTGACAAAATGAAATAACATTACCTTTAAGGTCATAAAGAACTCCCAAGGAAGCAATGACTTATAGATCCAGAATTCAGAAGTAAAGGTCAAAGTAGTAAATCCTAAATCATATCTTGCTTTCCCCTTGCAGGTAATTGCTGATGTCAAAAGTGGTAGCTGAGAGGTTGAGAGGCTAAGGAGAAAATGACAGTTAAGTGGTTCAGAAGGTAAACAGAGCTTCTGAAACAGTTGTAGAACTGAGGAACAACAGTTTAAGTTAAGAGACCACAAGGAAGAAAATCCCTGGTGAACACACAAAATTTCAGTTTGGTAGTCAGAATTTCTATATCCCAGAAATAAGAATAATTCAGAAAAAAATCAGTTCTCTGAGAGGGTGAAAGAGCTTCAGGTCATTTTAAGCTCTGGTTGTAGTTATATGTTCTCCCTCAAATAAAATTCCTTGCCAAAAGCAAAAGAAAACTCTTCCTTGGGAGAAAATAATATATAAATAATATACAGAGCATTAAATTCTCACTATAATTTCTCATCTACAGTTATGTCACTCAATCAAAAGCAACTTGGTATTTTTAAGTAAATATATAAATAAATATATAAAAATATATATGTATTTTATGTAATTAGAACAAGCTATATCATAAGATAAAAAACAGTCGACCCTTGAACAATATGGGTTTGAAATGTGTGTCCACTTCTAAGGGGATTTTTTTCAATCAATAAATTTATACCAAATGTGCCTGCCTTTCCTGCCTTGCCTTTCAACTCCCCCACCTCTTCCACCTAGGAAAGAATCAACATGACCAACCCCTGAGTCAACAAGACCAACTTATTTCTCCTCCTCCTCAGTCTACTCAGTGTGAAGAAGGTGCAGATAAAGACCTTTATGATGATTCATTTCCGCTTAATGTATAGAAACTATATTTTAACTTCCTTATAATTTTCTTAACATTTTAATAACATGAATAGCATTATCTTGCTCTAATCTAAACATGTGGTATATAGGCCAGGCGTGGTGACTCATGCCTGTAATTCCAGAACTTTGGGAGGCCGAGACAGGTGGATCACCTGAAGTCAGGAGTTTGAGACCACTCTGGCCAACATGGTGAAACCCTGTCTCTACTAAAAATACAAAAAATAGCCAAGCATGGTGGTGAGCTTCTGTAATCCGAGCTACTTGGGAGGCTGAGGCAGGAGAATAATTTCAACTGGGGAGGCAGAGATTGCAGTGAGCAGAGATCCTGCTGCTGCACTTCAGCCTGGTCGATAAGACTGTAACTTTGTCTCAAAAAAAAAAAAAAAAGTGATATATAATACATACAAATACATAACGTGCAAAATATATGTTAATTGGCTTTATGTTATTAGTAAAACTTCTGGCAGTAGGCAGTAGGCAGTTAGTAGTTAAGTTTTACGGAGTGAAAAGTTATACTCAGAATTTTGACTGTGCAGGAGGTCAGTTAACGTTTCTTACCCTGTGTTGTTCAAGAGTCATCTGCTGTATGTGTGGGTGTGTGTGTGTGTGTGTGTGTGTGCGTGTGTATATATATATACATATATATAGCAATAATATATATAGCAATTATAAATATTATATGAAAGAAAAACTTTTGTAACTGTACTAAAAGTCTAGACATAATAAGGCCATTTTATTTAAAAAACAACTCAAAATGTATAAAGGAATATTTTAAAGAACAAGAATAAAAAATGGACACATCTACAGACGTATTGTAAAATTAAGATATTCTTCAAGTAACAGATTTGTAAAAGCTAGATTCTTCAAGTAATAGATTTTTTAAACTATTTTTAAAGGATTAAAGGTAATTAGAAAACATGGTTAACTAAATTGTTCTAGTTGCTGTATATAAAACTTAGAACCACTGTATAATACATCTGTTTTTTTAAAAGTACACACATAAATTTGGTAAAATGACTAAAAATCTGGGATGTATCAAGCTTCAACAAATGTCCAAGAATTTGAAGTCATACGGTGTGTTCTCTGATTTTAAGGTAACTATGCCAGAAACAGTATGAACTATACATTAATAGAAAATTGTCAAATATTTTGGAAATTATTTAATAGATGCCTAATTAACATATAGGTTTAAAAGTCATAAGATGAAAAGTAGAAAACATGCTCAAACCAAACAATAAAAATATAACGCATACCTATACACACACTAATATATGTAGTAGCGTTTAGAACTATAGATTTAAATGTATATATTACAAAATGAGTTGAGGTTCTATATAAATTTTAGAATTTTTTTATATTTCTGTGAAGAATGTCATTAACATTTTGATAGGGATTGCATTGAATCTGTATATTGCTTTGGTACTATGAACATTTTAACAACATCGATTCTTTCAATCCATGAACATGAAATATCTTTTTTTTTTGTTTGTGTCCTCTTCAAAATCTTGAATCAATATTTTATAGATCTTATTGTAGAGACCTTTACTTCTTTGGCTAAGTTTATTCCTATGCATTTTATTTTATTTGTAGCTCTTTTAAATGAGTCACTTTCTTGATTACTTTTTTAGATTATGCACTGTTGGCATATAGAGATGCTACTGATTTTGTTTTGTTTTGTGTTTTTTTTTGAGACAGAGTCTCGCTCTGTCGCCCATTCTGGAGTGCAGTGGTGCAATCTTGACTCACTGCAAACACCACCTCCCAGGTTCAAGCGATTCTCCTGCCTCGGCCTCCCGAGTAGCCGGGACTCCAGGCACATGCCACCAAGCTTGGTTAATGTTTTTGGTGTTTTTAGTAGAGACAGGGTTTCACTGCATTAGCCAGCATGGGCTCAATCTCCTGACCTTGTGATCCACCCACCTCGACCTCCCAAAATGCTGGGATTACAGGTGTGAGTGAGCCACTGTGCCTGGCCAATGCTACTGATATCTAATATTTATTTTGTATCCTGTAACTTTATTGCATTTGTTTATCAATTCCAATAATTTCTTGGTGGAATCTTTAGGTTGCTCCAAATATAAGATCATATCCTTGCAAACAAGGATCATTTCACTTTTTCCTTTCCAATTTGGATGACTTTTATTTATTTTTCTTGTTTGATTCCTTCTGCTAAATGAATAATCTCAGCACCTGTATCAAAAAGTTAAAAAAAAAGTCAGGAAATTAAACTCAAAGGAAGTAGAAAAACATCATGACAGAAGGTTTGGGGTAGAAAATCATTAAGTTTAAAAAGGAATGAAAAAACTAATAAACCCCTAGCAAGAATAATAAGGGAAAAAAGAATTCTAAAAATACCAAAATTGGTAACGAAAACATTGACATTACTGCAGATAATAAGGTAAAAATGCATACATTTTAAAATTTGGGTCAAATAATTTTCTAAAACCTGAAACTTAGCAAATGAAGACAGATTCTGAACAATGCTATGTGGATAGTTGGCAATATGATCTAGTTTACTCAGGATCGTTTTCTAGTTTACTCCTTTTGTTCAGGTGTTCTACATTTTTAATTTTGTTACAGATATTTGAATTACTTTAATCAAAGTATTATCATTAATATTTCATGTCAAATATGTCAAGTTGAGTTTAGAAAATGTTCATACTCTGTGAATTGTGTGTAATGGACAGGCTTCTCACCTAACATATGGTTAAATAGTAAGGATGATCAGCAATAACTATTTCTATTTTTCTGACAATTTCTACACACAATGCAACTACGTTCTTCCTTTGCAGAAAGCATGCTAAAAAAACAAGAGCCCTTGATTTAGCAAGGACATTGAAAGTGAGGGGAAGCTAATATAGCCTGTTCTTAAGTAGAGGAAGTATTCAACACTGCTGTTTCTAGGTCTACAAGACATAGGCATCTTGGTCCATGCTGCAGTCTTTGGTTTGCGTGAAGTTATCAAGCCTACAATGAGGATGCCAATAAGTAACTCTGGGAATAGGTGAGGTAATGACAATGCTGGCCTCAGGGATATACTGATTTCTTTTCAGATGCTAAGACAAAGATAAATTAATCTTTTCTTCCTTTATGTCAGTCAAGATCCAGACAGAATTCAGGATTAGTAGTTTCTACTAAATAATTTATAAGACTTATAATGAGACTATTTATAAAGTTGAAACAGGACTAGAAAATCCAATAAGGAATATTGTATTACCACCTCAGGGCTAACAAATGTAGGGAGCTATTACTATACCAATGTCTGAAGGTCCAGTAGGAAGGAATGATTATTAGCAGACAGAGATGATGCCTGTAAGGAGAGACTTTTCCACTAGGAATCATGGCCTACCATAAACAAAGCAGGCAACCCATGCCTAAGCAGCAGGGAGGAAGTCAAGGGAATAATCATCCTCACCTCCATCTTCTCTGACCTGTTTGGCTGAACCTGAGAGCATTTCTGACACACAGGACTAAGATGAAAGAAGATTTATGTTCCAATTCTTCCGTTCTGACAGGTTGTGATTATTTTGTTGCTGGAGATGAAATATAAATATGTCTCTGATTAGTTCACTTAGTACAGTGGACATCATGCTTAGCACAGGGCCAGCAAAATAGATCCCATGGGTCAAATTCAGCCTGCAGGTCAAATCTGGCCCACTTCTTGTTTTTCGTATATATTGGAACACAGCCCTGCTTACTCATGGCCATGTTTGATCTGCAATGACCAATGGCTACAAGATAAGAAGTTGTGGCAGAGATCACACAGCCTGCAAGTCTAAAATATTTACTCTCTGTCCCTGTTCATAGAAAAAATGACTCATAATTTAGTGGAAGCTCCATTTATATTTTAGAAATAATTTGTCTTTAAGGATTCGCTTCTATTTGTATTTTGAGTTTGGGTCTTTTTTTCTTTGTCTTCCATAGTATTTACTTGGAAGTTAGGAGAAACTGCTTCAGTATGCTGTTCCAGATGTGTAGCAGACAGTTATAGTCCTCTGCCCAGATTTGCTTTATTTGTGGCAATTAACTTATCCAGATCTCAGTAAGAAATAGATTAGACAATATCTAAGGTGGCTTGAATTTCTAATCGTCTTGAGTAGAAAAAAAAAACTTAGATATAGATTATTAAACCCTACGTTAACATTCTTCAAACTAAGGTCAGAAAATCTACATCCCCTGCCACATTTTATTTACATTCATTAATGGAAGTAGAGAAAAACGTTATAGCACATACACACAAGCGCACATACATACAAACCCACATACCTAGAAAGCAAAATATTTGCAAACAACAAAATGACTTAAGGAGTTGTGTCACCCCATACTGACAATTTTGGAAATAGTAAATATTTGGAAGATAAATATTTGGAAGATATTTGGAAGGTAAATATTTGGAAGATAATAAAGGAAGAAAATATATGTTTTCTTCCTTAATACTTTATTTTCTCTATACAGATATGACAATACGCTATTCTCCTATGTAATTTGCATTTAATTATTATGTAACTGGTGTCTACTATGTGCAATTTAGATATTCATCTCAGTGTTTAGGTGTGCCAAGTAATGAAGCCAACTATGCTGTGGTTTTGAATAACACAATGAAAGAATAAACTCAATCTATTGTTTCCTGATGGAGACGATGAAGACCTCAGGTTCTATAGGAAGGAATATGTTAGGAATTGAGGGTGCCAAGACATACTTCTCCTTCAAAATGAAACAGTCAGCATTATTAGTGGCCAGTTAACTCCAGAAAGTCACCAAAACAAAAAAGTTTCAACGCATGGGGAAGTGTGTTACCACCTGCCTCTTGCCAGATTCAGAATCACACTGGTCTACCGTGGAGCCACTAGCTTACTCTTTTACACACAGTAGTAGACAAAAAAGTAGGAAGAGAGAGAGAGAGGGCCCCAACTCCAAAGTGAAATATACTTGGTGATTTTACAACAAAGTGACAAGCAGTTCAGAGGCATACATTTAAAATAATCAGAATATTAAGAAGCAGACAAGTATTTGTTCTATTCTTCTTGAGGAAATGTAGATTAAAGAAAACATAAAAATTAAATTCCCACTCACTAGTAAAATGTGAGACAAAGTTATTCACATCTGAACAAACCACACTTCCCATCCTTGGGATGATTTTTAAGAGGATAGAGAGAAAAGCCAGAGGATTCCCTCCTAGGATTTTATCTATCTATAATCCTGTCATTTTACATACAAAAAAGTCGATGTAATACTTAAGTAATGAATACTAATGTACAAGCCAATTATGACCAGTATTATGTTATTAAATGTGGGTGATATCTCTGTATCGGATAATGATATTCTGCTTTATGGACACCTTTAAAAACTTCACTTGATCTCTTCACACTTAGAGCTTCAGGAGATGATTAAATTAAATTTTCCAAAGATAGTCAAAAGCAAACAGCTTTTTATCTAACTAAGTTAGACATTATTACAGTATTCTTTGAATAAGGATTCCATAATCATGTATCTAATACAGCTCAAAACTATGTGTCAGTGTCAACCTACATTGTATACATTTGAGGTTTTCTGACAACAGTAGAATAAAGGAAATTATTTCTTAGGTTATTTTTCTGACTTTTATGAAACATTATTCTCAGAAAAGAAGAGATGGAGTAACATAAATATTAGCTTTTGAATCATAATTAATGGAATAATTTCTAAATGACATGTGCATTTAAGAGGATTTAATTACTTTTCTGACAGTGTATTAGTCTATTTCCACAGTAAAATTATATTTTCCCTGGATAATATTTCCTTTTTCTACCTCAAGTCAAAAAACATATGAGTAAATATATTATAGCTTAATAATTTGGTAAAATATTAGTGACCAGATCATCTCAGGTAGCACAGAATGCAGGTTTCACATATTGTGATACATGGTTCAGAATATTGTTGCAACCACACAAATGCACACACGTATTGTTGTCCACATATTTAACCTCTGCACAATGTTTTTGTTTTGTCTTTTCCATTAACGTATCTTGAAAATTTGTTTATATTGGTTTCCACTATATAATGGCCTAATTGTTTTTCAATAATACATTTTCTTCTATTGTATAAATATACATAATTTATTAGTCCTCTACTAATGAATATGTATGTTTACTTCAATTTTTGTTCTATTATAATCACTGCAGAAAAATATGACGTTATATATGTGGTATTTTACGTGTGCAATTTTGCCTGATAAATTTTTACAATTTAGTGCCAAAATATCACCTAAGGAGTTTGAGTGATTTACTCCTACCCTGACAGTGTCTAACAATGGATGCTTCCCTAAATTACATGCAATCTTATGTGATAACAAATATTTATACTGTCAATAATGTAGGAAAAAGTATACTGTAGTTTTAAACAATATTTTTATATGAGTGAAATTCAATATATTTCCATATGTGGAAAAATGTACTTTTGCTGACCACCTGATTATGTTCTTTCATATAATTTATGTCCTTTGATATATTTTTCTAGTTGGTTTTGGGATCCAGATGTTGATTCTTATAAAAATTATAATACATAGATTATAATGCTTAATTTAATTCTTTAAGTGGAGCAAGAACTTAAAGACACCTGCAGAATTTTGTTAAATTTTTTTCAAGGTTATTATAAAAATTGTCAAATATATAAAGCAGAGAAAAAGTAGTATAATTAAATATATGTGCCTTTCACCTACTTTCAATAATTATTTGTATTTTGCCAAACTTATTTTCTATTTCACTGATCTCTGGAAAAACATACATTGCAACTCCCATTCACAGTCCCTAGAGTTGTTTTTTTTTTTTTTTTTTTTGGTTTGATTTCTTAAAGGAAAATCTGTGCATCATGTCATTATATCTTAAATACATTAGTATGCCTAATAAAGACGTATTTTAAAATAAAGTACCTTACTTTAACAATAATAATGCAGTGTCATCTAATGTACATACTTAAATTTTCCCAATTGTTTCAAAGATGACCTTATACCGTTTATGTGTTCAAAATCAAAAAAATATCCTCATCTTTTTTTGGTATACCAGTTAATTCCCTTTTGTTTTCGTGCAATCCCCACCCCCTTTATTTTTATGCTTTTGAATTTGTGTAGCAAATGGATGCAAAATGCCCTAATTTTTACTGTAGTAACTAATGGAACTACTGAACATCATATTGATTCTTTCACAGGTCATCATGTGGGACTTGGTTGTTCCTAATTTCTGCCTTCTCTGTTTGGAAGATTAAATAACTCCATTCTTTTTTCAATTCTAATGAATTTTTAGCCAAACACTGATCATCAAAAGCAAAATCAACACACTCAAAAGTTTATACATAAATTTAGTAGAAGATAAACAAAACCTTATGGAGAAAATTAACAAGAAGTGCAAAAGTAAGAGTCACTATATTCATATTAGATAAAACAGAATTAAGTCAAGAACAGAAAAAGCCATTATATGATAAAATGATCAAATAAGCAAGAGGCTATAACAATTCTAAACATATATATATACATATGTATATGTATATGTATGTATATACCCAACACTGGAGCCCCCAAATTAATAAAGCAAACTCAGCATTAGACAGATCATCTAGACAGAATATTTACAGAAAAACATTGGATTTAAATGGGACTTAAGACCAGATGTACCTAACAGACCTTAAAAGAACATTCTATTCAATATCTGTAGAATATACATTCTTTCCATCCCCACAAGAAACATTCTCAAGGATAGGCCACATTATGCCACAAAGCAAGTCTCAACAAAATTTTAAAAATCAAAATCATATTGAATATTATCTCAGACTACAATGTTAAAAAACTAAAAATTATTGCCAAGAGGAATGTTAGAAATTATAAAAATACATGGAAATTATAAAACAAGCTCCTGAATGATCACTGGATCAATTATAGACATTAAGATTGAAATTAAAAACCTTTCTGAAAGAAATTAAAATGGAAATATAACATACCAAAACCAGTGGGAAACAGCAAAAGTAGTACTAAGAGGGAAATTTATTGTGATAAACGCATATACCATAAAAGTAAAAATATTACAAATTAACAATCTAATAATGCACCTCAAGGACTAGAACAGCAAGAAGAAACGAAACATGAAATTAGCAGAAAAAAGAAATAATAAAGTCTAGAACAAAACTAAATGAAATAGAGACTAAAGAAACAATTCAAAAGTTAAATAAAAGGAAAATTTGGTTCTGTGAAAAGATGAACAAAATTGATAACCTTCTAGTTAGACTAACCAAGAAAAGAAAAGAGAAATCACAGATAAACAAAATCACAAGTGAGGAGGATACATTATAACTGATACCACAGAAATACAAAAGTTCATCAGGGACTATGTTGACAAACTACACACTCACAAACCGGAAAACCTAGAGGAAATGGATAAATTCCTGGAAACATAAAACTTACCAAGTTTGAATCATCAAAAAAATGAAACCTGGATAGATTAGTAACAAGTAGTGAGATTAAGTCAAAAATAAAAACTCTACCAAAAAAGAAAAGCCCATGACCAGATGGATTCAAAGCCAAATTCTTCCAGACATACAAGGAAAAATTGGGATCAAACACCTTTAAACTATTCCAGAAAGTCAAGGAGGAGGAAATCCTCCCTAACTCATTTTAAGGTGCCAGCATCACCCTGATACCAAAACCTGACAAGGGCACACACACAAAAAAGAAAACTACAGGCCAATGTCTCTGATGAACATAAATAAAAATCCTTAACAAAATACTAGTAAACTGAATTCAATAGCATATCGAAAAGATAATACACCAATATGAAGTGAGATTCTTGCCAGTGTGGGTTCAATATACAGAATCAATATACTTTATAAATTACATCAATAGAATGAATGACAGAAACTATATGATCATTCCAAAATAGAGCAGAAAAAAACATTTAATAAAGTTCAATATCCTTTCACAATAAGTACTCAGAGTATTGGGTTTGTTTACAACAAACTAGGGATACAAGAAAAATATCTCAATATAATAAAGGCCACAGACAAACCCACAGCTAACATCATTCTAAATGGGAAAACGATGTAAGCCTTTCCAGTAAGAACTGGAGCAAGACAAGGATGCCCACTTTCCCCACTCATTCAACATGGTACTGGTAATCCTAATCAGAGCACTCAGGCAATAGAAAAAATAGAAGGCATTCAAACTGGAAAAAAGGAAGTCACATTGTCCTTCTTTGTAATAATATGATTATATATCAAGAAATACCCACAGACTCCGCACACATCAAAAAAACACACTCTTAGATTTCATAAATCAAGTCAGTAAAGTTGCTGGATACAAAATCAATACACAAAAATCAGTAACATTTCTACACACACTAATAATGATCTGGCTGACAAAGATGTGAAAAAGGAAATCTCATTTACTATAGCTACAAAAATAAAAATACCTAACAGTAAATTTAAACAAGTGAAAAAAGAGCTGTATAAGAACAATTACAAAACACTGATGAAAAAAATTGAAGATGACATGAATGAACGGGAAAACATGCCAGGCTCATAGATCAGATGAATATCATTAAAGTGACCACATTGCCCAAAGCATTCTTCAAATGGAATGCAATTTCTATCAAAATACCAGTGTAATTCTCCATAGAATTAGAAAAAAATAATTATAAAATTTGTATGGAGGCAAAAGAGAGCACAAATAGCCAAAATAATTGTGAGCAAAAAGCACAAGGCTGGAGAAATCATATTACTTAACTGAAAAATATAAGGCTACAATAACCAAAACAGCATAGTATTGGTATAAAAATAGACACATCAACCAATAGAACAGAATAGATAACCCATAAATAAAGCCACACATTTAAATCCAACTTACTTTTGACAAAAACTGACAAGAACTTACATTGGTGGAAAGGACAGCCTCTTAAATAAATAGTACTGGGAAAATATGAAAGTCAGGTACAGAAGAATGAAGCTAGACCCCTGTCTCTCACCATACACAAAAATCAACTGAAAATAAATTAAAGACTTAAATGTAAGACCCCAAACTATTAAAATATTGGAAGAAAACTTAGGGAAAACTTTCTTGGGCATTTGTCTAGGCAAAGAATAAGACTGCTGAAACACAAACAAGAAAAACAAAAACAGACAAATGGGACTTAATTAACAAAAAACCTTCTTTATACCAAATAAATAATCAACAGATTGAAGAGACAAACTTCTGGATGAAAGAAAATATGTGCTAATTACTTATCTGACAAGGGACTAATATCTAGAATATAAAAGAACCTTAACTCATCAGGAAAAAAAAAATTCATGTAAAAGTGAGCAAATAATATAAACAGGCATCTCAAAAGAAGATATAACAAGATCCAATAAGTATATGAAAAATGCTCACATCACTAATCATCAGAGAAATGCAAATAAAAACACAATTGGATATCATCTTACCATAGTCAAAATGGCTATTACTATAATGACAAAAAATAGCATACTTTGACAAGAATGTAGCAAAAAGGGACCTCTTACACATGGTTGGTGAAAATATAAACTAGTATAGCCACTATGGAAAGCAGAGAGATTTCTCAACAAACTAAAAATAAAATTGCTATTTAATACAGCCATTCAGGTTCCAGGTAACTACACATAGGAAAAGATATCAATAGATCAAAGGATACCTGAGGTCATGGGCTCATTGGAGTACTATCTACATAATAGGAAAGATGTGGAATTAACCTAAGTGTTTATCAACCAATGAGTGAATAAAGAAGCTATGATATTTATACAAAATGAAATACTATTATTCAGCCATAAAAAAGAACAAAATCATGTCACTTCTGGCAACATGGAAGGAACTAGAGGTCATTGTCATAAGAAAAATAAACCAGGCATGAAAAGACAAATATTACATGTTCTCTCTTGTATGTGGGAGTTAAAAAAAATTGAACACATGGAGATAGCAGAAAAATAGATAACAGAGGCTACGAAGGATGATTGGGGACAGGAAGGAGGATGAAGAGAAGTGGGTTAAAGGGTGCAAACATATAATGAGATAGAAAGAATAAATTAAATATTTTATAGGAAAGTAGGATGACTATACTTCTAAAAAATGTATTGTTCTCAGGTGATAGACATCCTAAATACCCTGACTTTATTACTAGCCATTATATAAATGAGAAACATTTATCATGTATTCTGTCAATTTGCATAAATTAACAAATAAATAACTTTTGTAAATGATAATTTACCTGTAGATTTCTAGATTTCTACAGGCAAATTTCTAGATTTCTACAGGTAAATTATCACACTGAATATAATTTAAGAAAATTGACATCTAATGTGCTGTAGAAATGATGTGTAATAATTCTGGAAAAATTAACAGATATGTTATTATACTATCAGATTAAAGCTGTTGTTCCTTTTAAAAAAATAACAGAAAGCAAAAAACCTGTGGCATTTGATAAATTGACTAATTTATAGTGATAAAACCCAAGCCATGAACATCCACATGTATGAGACAATAGAATATTCATTAATAAATAATTCTGGAAATTTTTCTATTTATTATGAAAATGTAAAATGACAACCCTCAAAATTGCCAGACACTTCTATGCTGAACTGGAATTTATCATTAAATGAAAAATAACATACACAATATACAAAAATCATGTTATACTTAGTGTACAAAAAGCCTGGAAATAATATCTGTTTGAATGGATATATATTTGCAAAGAGATCTCAAGAAGGATAGGCAGAAAGCTAACAAAAATACTACTTCCTAAGAGGCATAGAATTTTAGTGGGTGGAGAACAAGCATGGCAAGACTGTTCACCTCTTTAACATTTTTTATTTTTGATACTTTCAAATCTACCTAATAAAATTAAAGAGATAAATATAAAATATTAGGAAATTATAAGAGGGATATCTTAATGCCATTGGGTAGAAAGTTTTTTTTAATCAATGCATACAAAGACGAAACCAGAAAAAAATGTGTTTAGAGAAAGGGTTCTTAAGGAATAAATACAGAATTTACCTTGGTGGCAGTTCAACTTTTTGTTAGTTGGCAATCAATGGGCTTAATAAAATTATTCATATATATGTATCAATAAAATTATTCATATATATATCTTTAATTAATAGTCCTTGGAAACATCTACACAGCTTGTTACTTTGCCTGGCTCTTTCAAGTATTGCCTTATAGTTTAGTTGAGTTCTATTAATTTGCACTTACATTAACATGAGGACTTGCAAATAAAGAACCACAGCATAAAATGCAAGTTCTCACATAATTTGTTCTGCAGTTCAGTAATCTAGATCTGCTCTATGAGATACAGGTTACTGTTAGTTTTTTTTAACAAGGTATATTTCATGCATCAAATTGCTTCAAAACAAAGAATAAATTTTTCCAAGACCAAAATAATAGATTTTATACACAACAGACCAGAACACTTCATAATCTGCCAACAGCGATAATTATAAGATCAGGAAATCTGGAATCATTATTAACTATCCAAACCTCTTAACCGCATTTTAAGTAATGAAGAACAATCACAGGACATCAGCAAAATGAGGCTCATTTTTCAGTGGGGGAGTGAAGTAGGTAGCATGCATATTACTGATTCTTATAAACTATAAATAGTGTGTACAACTGTATAGACAGTCATCTATCTTATGAGTGACAGTAACTGGAGTAGCTAGGAGATTTTAATACTTTCCAGAATTTGATAAATGTCTGTTTACAACACCCATTCTCTCTGTAATTATAAACACTTCTGTGATAACCCTCATCAATTTTATGACACCATACTAAACATCCTTGGTCTACTTGACTATTTATTCCCTCAGTTCCCATCCTTCATTCTTCAAATTTAGCAGCCTGTCATGGACCCTGATATCTTCTTAAATAACTGTTGTGAGTACTGACTGGATCTTTTCAAGAGCAGTATAATAATATCTTATATTCTTAGAATTTTAGGAACAACACTGAAGGAAAATTCTCTAGTGGTGGGGTTATCAGAACTTTTCAAACTGACTCTTAGATGTCTACGATTTTCCAAAACACAACTGAGGGACACCCTCATTTAAGCAGAATGGACAATAAATGTTAAGTGGGTAAGTCTATCACACCGCCTACAACCAAAACATGTGCACGTACTTTATCAAGAGCATCTCTATACTTATGTTTTTGATAATATTCTGTAGATAAGACCATACCTAAAAATTAGTTGGGAGTGGGGGCAACACGCCTGTAGTCCCAGTTACTTGAGAGACTGAGGAGGGAGGATCACTTGAGTGCACGAATTCAAGGGTGCAATAAGGTATAAGCTATGATAATGCCACTGCACTCCAGCCTAGGCAACATGGAGACCTTGTCACAAAAAAAAAAAAAAAAGAAGGGAGGGAGGGAGGGAGGAAAGAAGGAAGGACAGAAGGAAGGAAGGAAAGAAGGAAGGAAGGAAGGAAGGAAGGAAGGAAGGAAGGAAGGAAGGAAAAAAGAAAGAGAGAGATCATATCTTTTATCCACCAATTCTTCCTCTTCTGCATTTTGCTCATAATGTGAAAAATATTGAGTCCTAGTTCAGTACTAAGCATTGTATTTAAGTTCTTCACATCTATTATTTCATTTAGCCTTACAAGAATCCAATGAAGTAGTTTATTACCCTCATTTAAAAAAAATGAAAATCAAGCCTTGGTGTTATAAACTAACTTAGTGTCAGAGAGTTTTCATTTCATTGAACTTTCATCTACCTTGATCATACAAGGTATATTTTTAATTTTTAGCTTTAACAATAGTAAATTATGAAGATAATTACAGGAAATAATCTGCAAAGATAACTATTTATCTTACCTTATTAGTGATGTCCAAATCTCATTCTTCATGATATTATAAAATTAACTGAAAACAAAATTTCTTGAACAAAGTTAATGATGTTTAAAATGGCTATACATTGACTGCTTAGTTAAGGAGTTAAGAAGAGTTGAGCAGGGGAACACTGGCATGTTCTTTTACAAGAGAAAGAAAAAGTTTTATTTGACCTTTCTGTTAGAAACAATTGCACTGAGACAGCTCTCTCCCTCCCAGTCTTCCTCCATTATATTTTGTCCTCTTAATCTTTTGCTTTACCACTTATATAAATATATTTTTCACTTTGCTTCTTTATTATTTTTCTCTCCTCTTTGCCTTATTTTATTTCTTCTTATTGCCTTTCTTTTGCTTTTCTTTCTTCCCCCCCTCATTTTCCTTAAGGTATTCAGTAGAAAAGAGGCAAAATCATGAAAAATACCTATATCTAGAATCTGAAGAATTGTTCCTGGAACCAAGCCGGGTCTGGCTGCGTTTTCTCGAGGCCCAATAACGAGAAGCAGACAAACTAGGAAAGAAGGGAATTTATTGCTGTAAACAGATACAGGGAGAAGGCTGGAGATAATTCCACCAGACGAACTCAAAGTGTTACAATTTTCTTAGTGCTTATATAGGTTGGAGTTATGTATGTACATGCGGTACAGCATTCACCTGTCTATTGGTAACTAATTTTGTTTAAACTAGAAGGTCAGAGGCAAAAAACTGCTTGGTAAGTCTGATTAAAAGGGCCCCAGTACCTTCAAGGCCTGTCTACTGTGGTACCGGAGTGATTATTTCTAGCTTATCTCCTTTACAACTTGGTCAGGTGAGCTGCTTTAAACTCTCCAATGAATCTATTCAAACAGCTGCCTCTGTTACCTTGACTTGTCTCAGATTCCGTTGACCCAAGAAGGGTCCTGGTACTAGGAATGTAAGACTGTCTCTATTAACTTGACTTGCTCCAGGTTAGAGAGAAGCCTACGCAAGGCTCCTACTGATCCTATGTTTCATTTTTAGCTTTGATGGCTGGGCACCGATTTCCCTAGGTTTAACTGTTTGTTCAATGTGAAGGCAGTGCTGTGGAAATCCGTCTGTGTAACTGGAGTGCTTTGCAAGGCTGTCTGTGTGACTGTCAGCAGGCCTGTCTGTGTGATTGTCAGGGAGAATTGACCTGTTACAGAATCAGTCTCCTTCACCTGGAGAGGTGTTCTCAACTCTTCATTGGTAGCATCAGAGAATCAGAGAGGGCCTTCCTCTATGCTAGGATGGCTTATCAGAGGCATATTTGCCTAAAACAGGAAGGCATCTTGGAGTAGGGACTGACCAAGTCTGAAACAAGAGAACAGAGGTTGGCTTTCCCCTTTCCTTTAATTTATTCATCCAACAGATACTTTGAGAACTATGAAGTGAACAGCACACACGTGCCCTCAAGGATAATACAGCAAAACACTAGTTAAGCAAGTAATCAGTCGTCTTTTGTGCCCATTGGAGACATTAGATGTGTCGATAGCTTGCTGTGAATTACATCTTTTCATATATTCTTGAAAGTTTTGCATGGCTTGTGTTATCCTGGTATTCTAAGAAACTAGCAGGCACTATTAAAAGTACCATTTTTAAAGTCTTACTATAAGCCTAGACTGTCCAATATGACAGCTGCTAGCCACACGTGGCTAGTGAGCACACAAAATATGGTTAGTCCATATTGAGATGTGCTGTAAAAAATATACTGGGTTTCAAAGACTCAGTATGGAAAAAATGCCATAGGCCGGGTGCGGTGGCTCACACCTGTAATCCTAGCACTTTGGGAGGCTGAGGTGGGTGGATTGCCTGAACTCAGGAATTTGAGACCAGCCTGTGCATGATGGTGAAACCCCATTTCTACTAAAATACAAAAAAGTTAGCCAGGTGTGGGCGGTGTGTGCCTTATCCCCAGCTACTCAGGAGGCTGAGGCAGGAGAATTGTAAGAACCCAGGAGGTGGAAGCTGCAGTGAGCAGAGATTGTGCCATTGCACCCCAGCCTGGGTGACAGTGCGAGACTCTTCTAAAAAAAGAAAAAGAAAAAAATGCCATAAAAGATCTCATTTATATATTTTTATATTCATGTTGTTGATACAAAATTTTGAATATAAGATTGTTATATAAAATATATTATTAAATTAATTTCACTTATTTTTTTAATGTGGCTACTAGAAAATTCAAAACTACTTATGTGGCTCTAAGAAAAAATATGTTAACTTTACTGAAGTATGATCATTATACAAAAAGCTGTACATATTTACATACATATTTAAGGTATACAACTTGACGAGTTTAGAGATAAGTATACATCCTTGAAACAACACTACAATCAATGCCATAAACACATTCATCATCTCCAAAAGTTTCCTCCAGCTCCCTTTAATTATTATTATGATAAGAGCACTTAACATAAGAACTACCTTCTTTGCAAAATTTTAAGTTTACAATACAGTATTTTTAACTATAGACTTTATGCTGTATAGTCGCTCTCTAGGACTTACTAATTTTTTATGACTGAAACTTTGTACCCTTTAATTTTCTTTACACATTTTTATATTTAATTAGAGTAAATTTAATTTGTTTTATGCTTTAAGTTCTGGGATGCATGTGCAGAATGTGCAGGTTTGTTACATAGTTATACATGTGCCATGGTGGCTTGCTGCACCCATCAACCCGACAACTATATTAGGTATTTCTCCTAATGCTATCCCTCCCCTAGCCCCACACCCCCCAACAGGACCCAGCCTGTGATGTTGCCTTGCCTGTGCCCATGTGTTCTCATTGTTCAACTCCCACTTATGAGTGAGAACATGTCGTGTTTGGTTTTCTGTTCTTGTGTTAGTTTGTTGAGAATGATGGTTTCCAACTTCATCCATGTCTCTGTAAAGGACATGAACTCATCCTTTTTTATGGCTGCCCAGTATTCCATCGTGTATATCTGCCACATTTTCTTTATGTACCCTTTAACTATTACCTCTGCATTTCTTCCTCCTAGCCTCTGGCAATAAACATTTTATTTTGCCTTTTCTATTTTGCACGCCTAAGGGAGAACCCTGTAGCAAAACACTATTTTCAATTCCATATCTATGCATGTAAAAACTGTCCATGTAGAAAACTGCCAAAGAGATGTGAAGGTCTAACCATTTCTACATTTATTTATGTTCTTCGATAATACTGATGAATCACACAAGCATGATTTCCCGTATAGAAACAGTTTTGCAATTATTCAAGTAGAAATCTTGCTGAAATGAAGTCTAAATTTTATTATACATTATACAACTTGTCATTCATAGATGTAATGTACACTGGTCTATAGTTTTCTGGGGTCTATCTTCACTCTTTTATTGAAAATGATCCAATTTAGTTGAGACTAAGTCAACACATATTTGTTATGTTTTTTACAAGTTTTAATGACAATTTGCCAGCCATTGCCTGTATTGCCTTCCCTTTAGTTTATTGCTGAGCAAGAACAAATATTGCAAAGGATATATAGGGATAAAGATATAAGTAAAATAGATATAGTTCCCTGGCATCTCACTAGGCCCTCATGGAGGCAACGTGAAAGCCAAGCCAATATTGGAGGTTACATCAGTATTCAAAATCTCAGAAGTCTATAAAAAATAACTGAGGTTACCTGTGGTAACTTATTTCCAAGTTGTCTTTCTTCTATATATAGTAGGGTTCCTACAATTTAGAAAATAATCATAATTTCCCAGCTAATCTAAAACACTCTTTCATAGCAATGTGGTGGAGTAAAAACTAGAGTTACAAGATTCGCAAAAATCTGGGTTTAGTTGTCAATGAACCATATTAGCTCACAATAATTGTGGGTTATTATCTGGAATTCTATAAAGGGAAAGATAGAAATAGGATTAGGTTCTAGAAGAAGGATTAGGTTCTAGAAATTGCCTTTCAATTGAAAGCCTTTAACGGATTTGTAATTTGTTGCCACAATAATGGCAGCATGCAACCATTTGTGTTTTATACAGTAATGTTTACACAAGAAAGAAAATATGTATGTATTTTTATTTTAATAAACAACTCAAAAAGGACAAATGTCTTTCTCATACTTCAATGTTACTGACCACAGTGAAAATCCAATTAAGTTGATTTTCCCACTAGCTTTTTTAACCAAAAGTGTTATTTTCCCTTTCTGCTATTCAGATTTTCAGCATTAATTATTTCACATTCCTGCTTTAGAAGTTGTGAATAGATTCACCATTTGTTCAGCTGAATAGTCGGGTTTTTTTTTGTTTTGTCTTGTTTTGTTTGTATTGATATAAAATGTGTGACTAAGTCACAAGAATGTAGAATACACTCTACACACTTATTTAGGAACTTTTTATTTATTTATTTTACATAAAGGAACTTTTTAGATTTTCACATAATTCGAGAAAACATTGGCTCCTTTATTCACTGGCTTGGTTGAATGAGTTACATAACAAAACTGAGATTAAAAGGAAGAAAGTTTGAGAGGTCCACAACTGCATGAGAAATCTCTAATCTGGATAAACTTTATTAATTATTTACTTAACTACTCATCAGTACAGATTATTTTAGCCTATTGGTTATTCTAATTATAGCTTATTGACTAATGTAAATATTTAACTAATTTCAGAATAATATTCTGGCAAGTACATTTAGGTAAAGGTTACGTTAAGGTTTTTATATTTTGTTTTTTTAATTGACATAAAATAATTGTACATATTTATGGAGTACATAGTGATGTTTCAATACATATAATGTATAGACATCAGATTAGGTTAATTAATATTTCCATCATCTCAGACATTTACTATTTATTTGTTTTGAGAACATTCAATATCCTCCTTCTAGCTATTTGAAGCTATATTGTTTTTTTGTTTTTTTTTTTTTTTTTTTGAGACGGAGTCTTGCTCTGTCGCCCAGGCTAGAGTGCAGTGGCGCAATCTCGGCTCACTGCAAGCTCCGCCTCCCGGGTTCACGCCATTCTCCCGCCTCAGCCTCTCCGAGCAGCTGGGAAGCTATATTGTTAATTATAATCATACTACGGTGGTGCAGAACACTAGAAGTGTATCCTTCTAACAAGCTGTAATTTTGTATCCTTTAACAAATCTCTCCCCATCTCCCCCCTCCCCTTCTTCTTCTCAGCCTCTTGTGTCCTCTGTTCTGTTTGTTTCTTCTATGAGATCAACTGTTGGGACTTCTACGTATGAGTGAGAACATGCAGCTACCCTTTGAAGCAAAATCCTTTGAAAGAGTGATGTGTATTTAATGTTCACAACTCCTCTCCTCCCTTTTGTTATTTAACACATTATAATCAGATTTTGTCAATGTTGCCAAAGAAGTCAGTTGTTATTAAATCAACTTGTCCATTATTATATCTTATCTTACTTGATTTCCTTGGTACTTAACAGATTATCACTCCTTGTTATCATATCTGCACTTGACTTGATGTCACATGTTCTTGTTTTTTCTTCTATCTCTCTTATTTTCTTTTTCCTGAGCTGGTTCCTCCTCTTCTCTGACACAGAGCCTCTTATTTTTGGAGTATATCAGGGATTCGCGATTGTGCCACTTTTCTTCTCCATCTACACATAGCTCCTTGGTTCTCTCACAACCAGGCACCAATGACCCCCAAATTAATATGCATAGCCTAGATAGCAGTTAAAAATAATGAAGAAGATTTTGTCATTCACTTCATGTGCCAAAGTTTTCTTAACAGATGGTCCACAATAGGCCTCTAGATCAAATAGCTTCTACCCAAATCTACCAACTCATTTAAGATCAAAAGACTTTGGGGATTAGTTGATGTTTGCTAATATTTGGTCTAACTGCAGCATTCTGGAGCCTTGAATCCAGGCCATGTGCCAACCAGTGCTGTGGCATTAGTGAAAATTATAGAAAAAATAGAATATTGGAAAATTATTTTAAAATAGAATATTAGAAAATTATAGAAAAGATAGAAATTGGTTATTTCTTGTCACTTCCAGCCAAGAAAGGAATGGCCAGTCTGAAATCAGAAATCACACAGAATATATCTTTAATAAGAAAGGCACTCTGTCTTTGGCAACCTAAGTTGAATAAGAGTTCCGTAATTTTGGAAATACAGTCCGAAATTTTATATTATTCTGTAACTCAAGTTAAAGCTAACATTAGAGGATCAGAAGTCTTGTCAGGATTTCAGATGAGGTTTTACCTGTTTTTTGTTTTGTTTTTGCTTTCTTTTTTTGCTAAACTAAGGAAAATACTTTTTGGTAAAAGTCCTGTGTTCTCTTTTATTTTACGTTAGATGACCCAAGCAGAAAACTTGTTTTAGATTTTACTGCTAAACACTAATTCTGGATCTCAAGTTTGATGAAGTCATTTGATAGGATGCAAGTGAATTGTTTTCATATAAGGGATATGTACAGGAATAGGATATGCTTGGAGGTGAAGGCTATAATGGTTAGATTATGTCAGGCACTATAGAATGATCAATTGTATTCTCAAGCTCTTTCCCTCTTTGCTTGCTTCAGTTATTAAAGATGGGAAAACTAAGTCCTTGCTCTCTACAAGTTAGAGGTAACCACATGATATAATTCTTGTTAAAGTGTTGTAAGAGGAAGTCTGTGGGGGAAGCATTTACCTTCTTGATGAAATATTAATAATAATAAAAAGGGTAGTCATAGCAAGAGTAGTTACTGTGCTTTCCCCAGACATAATCTTTGAACTAAACATGGTCCCTGATGCTGCAACATCATCTTGCAACTATGAGTAACTATATGGCAAGGCTTGAATTATAGAGCTGGTCACAGCTGTGACCAGCCAAATTCAATCTACATTATCTAATTCAATCTACATTATCTAGAGTGAAACATCACATGTCAGATCCACTAGATAGTTTGGTGTCTTCCTCTTCCCATTCATTTTTTCCAAATCCCCTCCAAATAATTTCAAGTTGCTTGTCCCTTTCTTATCCTCCACACCCACTTCCCTCTTAGCTTTTCTACCTGAACCTTTCACTTAGAATTCAAGTTTTAAGGTTATCCAAGCCCCTTTCAAGGTATTGAATAGATATATTCAATAATATTTTATATATATGCATATATTCAGTTAGAGAATTAAATTTAGTTAAATACTACATATATGTGACTGAGTATAGATATTTGGTCCTATGTCTATAACTGAATATATATACATATATATGTATATATATATGGTTAGATAAATAACATTAACTTACAAAAATAACAGAGGCTACTCCTCCTCCACCTTCATAAATGACACTATCATTTAGTCACAATGCCAAAAATATGGATATCAATTGAAACTGCATTTTTGGTCCTCTTACACATGTAGTTACTAATTCTTATCTATTCTAATTACAAAATAAATCTCGGATTCATCCATTTATCTCTTTGCCTACTCTCCCCACACTAGTTCAGACATTCCTTCTCACAATGAATACTTCTACAATTTCCTAACTAATCTTTCTGTCTTTACCTGTGTCTACTTCTAATCCATTGTCCATTCAACAGCTAGCAATTTTATGAAATTACAATCTAAATGTGTTTGTATTTATAAATCTTCAGTAACTTTTAGTGGCTTTTATAACTTTTCAATAAGGTTTCCAAAACATAGGTTGGCTTTTGCTAACTTCTCCAGCCTTACTTTTGCCTCTCCCTAACTCTTCAATCCACAGCCATGTTATTTATCTTTCAGTTTCATAAAGATACATGTTATCTTTCACTTCTATATTCATCTTATGTTGGGTACTCTGGAAACATACATTAAGATGAAGAGTTTCATGCCCATGTTTTACTGGGGAGTGTTCTAGGAGGAAACATCTGTAAGGGAGTGGGGCTCTCACAATTTGGGAACAGAGAGAAGCTGACCAGCAATGCAGTTGCATCTGAGGTATCGGCTGATCATATGGAGAGCTCTGGAGCTGGGATAGCTCTTTAGATTGCCTCTAACTGGAGCAAGGAGTTTGGGCCTTTCCATCCCCACATTGGCTTTAAGCTGTTCCATGAAAGGTAGCATGACCTTGGGCAAGGAGATACCTGGAGTGGACGGAAATTCCCAGTGAAGGATACAGACTTGAAACTTTAATAGTAGATAATTCTCTGCATCTCAAGAGGGTAGCAGAAACATTTATATATGTTTGTTTATGCTGTTTCCTTTAAGTAGAATATTCCCTCCCACCCACCACAATTTTCCAGCTAAGCTCTAGTCACCCTGGAGATCTCAATACCATGTGATTTACTGTGCAATGCCTTTGCTGACCCCTGATTCTTACTGAGGCTCCCTCTTAACATGCTCCATGTTACACAAAACCTCCCACTCCTAGAACTTATTAAACTGCATCAAGATTATGTATTTATTAAAACTCTATGGAAACGTAAATTTTCTTTCTCACCAAGTCCTCTCAGAGCCCAAAATATGATCTCATAATACTTGGCACAAAATGAGTATTTGTTTGCTGAGTGCATGAATTGCACATTTTTCCTGTTTCATTAAGTTCTCTTTCTGTCTTCCTAAGACTCTTTCAAAATCAGGATAATAATGAGAGAGAGAAAATAGAGTGGGACAAAATCTCAATTTAGTATACTTTCTAAAATTTTTCTCTAATCTCTATTTATATATCCTGCTGGGGAAAAATTTGCTAATCCCGGCTTGCACCAGATTTTGAATTTCATGTTGGCGGTATTTTAGTCAATGACACACTTGATTCAAATACATATAGATTATTTTGACTGCATTAATTCCATCATATAATCTCCTCAGCTGAGAAGAAAAATTAGTAAAGTCATAAATCAATGATTTCCTCACTCTTTTATACATATGTTATGAATATTAGTCAGATTACTATTGTCTTAATTATATAGAGTAATATAGGAAAGCACTTTGGGTGTCTAAAGCCCATGGTGAAATTAAGATACATTGTTATGAAATCCAAGACATTCTCACTTACACATGGATGATAGCATAAATGTTGGAAGCAAGGTTAGAAATGACTAACTTAGACAAAAGCAGCCTAAGCAGAAATGGTATTCTCTACCTAGGATAATATTCAGCTTACATTAATTTCCTATGATTTATTACTAGATAGATGTGTATCAACTATACCCAAAACCAGAAACAATATTATGAAATTCACATGTTAATCTCTGGTTGATTTCCTGGAATGTTAACACCATATTTTACTGCCTACTCATGCCAATACACATCAGAGCACCCAAATACGAAATATTTGCTCATTACATTTGATTTTGTAGAGATAAAATAGTCATCAATTTAAATGATAATTAGTGACTTTATGCAAATTACGTTTCCATTTACACATGATCTCTAAATTCAAGCATTGTGTCTTGTATTTCCAATATTCGATTTTAGAGGACTCAATCCAAAGCAATGTTTTTTTAACCAACAAAAAAATTGTGAACAACGCACTTGCTAACGGATTCCCAAGTACTGTAAGAAAGCCTGGTTGAGCTCTGTGTGGATGCTGTGGCTCCCAGCATAGCATCAAAGAGCCCTATATAAACCCCCAAGCCTATAATTCTTGTCAGCTTAACAAACTTCTAAGAATCACGCTCCAAAAAGATGAATGAGCATTTTAAATTGTTCTTTGATTTTTCGCTTGTAAACATAACATTTTAAATTCCCATGACCCAATTTTAAAGTTGCTGAATATAGAGTTGTTCAGAGTGCCTTAGTAACTTAGAATTTAATGCAATGAACTACCTACGAAAAAAAAATATTTTACTTCTCTTATCTTGCCCCAAAGCAACCTGATTATAAAATTTTCACTTTCCCACTGTCCTTGGATAATAATATTATTAATCATAACTGCTTAGTTGGCTGTCCAAAAGAACATAGTATGAGTAATTTGGTAAGTCTATAAGGCATTATATTACCAGCCCATTTTTCAAATGCAAAGTTAGGCATGACAGAATTAGTGAAATATAGAAGCACTTCAAGGTTTCTTTAACCTGTAAAGATCATATTTTTTTGTTAAGTTTATGTTCAGCCGGAGTTCATCCATCTACCATTATAGTATACATTTCATCAATTTTTGTTGGTAATATTATTAATTTCTAAAAGTTATGTATATCCTTGTATTCACCTAGACTACTTATAATTATATATAGTTACGTATTGAAAAATTATGTAACATAAATATTCTGCAGGAAGACAAAGTCTAATAATAGATATCAAAACATAATAAAGCTCTATTTGTAACATTTGATTCATCAGATTTCTGTCTTAAGTAGCATATACTGGCTCATACTATAATGTACTTTTGACTACATCAATTATCAATGCCTACTAATAATTTTTTTCTTCAGATAATATAAAATACTAAAATAATTTCAGAAAAAATATTTTCAGAGATATCTCATTTTAGGAACATTTTTATATAATGGCGAATTCTTGGTCTTCTATGTGTAATAGATATGAAAATTCAATTAACAAGACTATTGATTGAAACTTACACAACACAGTTTATAACTATTTGGTTTTATAAAGAGGTTATTATTTTGAAAATTTACTCTTGACTTTAGTGTTATTTATGCCATGTTTTAACATCGTTATAAATATCCTCAAACCTTTTCAAATCAATGGGAATTTTAGGTAGGTAGAAACAAATATCTTACTAAACTCCATATATCTTGAGTATGTTATTAGTTGTTTTTTCTTTTTTTATCTATTTTTTTTTTATTTCCATAGTTTATTGGGGAGCAGGTGGTGTTACGTTACATGAGTAAGTTCTTTCGTGGTGATTTCTGAGATTTTGGTGCTCCCATCAACCAGGCAGCATACACTGCACCTTATTTGTAGTCTTTTATGCCTCAACCCCTTCCCACTCTTTCCCCGTGAATTCTCAAAGTGCCTTGTGTCATTCTTACACCTTTGCATTCTCATAGCTTAGCTCCCACTTACGAGTGAGAACATATGATGTTTGGTTTTCCATTCCTGAGTTACTTCACTTAGAACAATAGTCTCCAGTTTATCCAGGTCGCTATGAACTCCATTAATTCATTCCTTGTTATGGCTGAGTAGTATTCCATTGCATACATATACCACAGTTTCTTTATCCATTTGTTGATTGATGGGCATTTGGGTTCGTTCCACATTTCTGCAATTGTGAATTGTGCTGCTATAAACATGCGTGTGCAAATATCTTTTTCGTATAATGGCTTCTTTTCCTCCGGGTGGATACCCAGTAATGGGATTGCTGGATCAAATGGTAGTTTTACTTTTAATTATTTAAGGAATCTCCATACTGTTTTCTGTAGTTATAGTACTAGTTTACATCCCCACCAGCAGTGTAGAAGTGTTCCCTGTTCACCACAGCCACGCGGTGGTGGCTATTTTGGCCATTCTTGCAGGAGTAAGGTGGTATTGCATTGTGGTTTTGATTTGCATTTTGCTGATTATTAGTGATGTTGAGTGTTTTTTGATATGTTTGTTGGCCATTTGTATATCGTCCTTTGAGAATTGTCTGTTCATGTCCTTAGCCCACTTTTTAATGGGATTGTTGTTTTTTTGTTGATTTGTTTGATTTCATTGTAGATTCTGGGTATTAGTCCTTTGTCAGATGTATACATTGTGAAGATTTTTTCCCACTCAGTGGGTGTCTGTTTACTCTGCTGACTGTTCCTTTTGCCATGCAAAAGCTCTTTGGTTTAAGTTCCAACAATTTATCTTTGTTTTTATTGCATTTGATTGTGGGTTCTTTTTTATGAAATCCTTGCCTAAGCCAATGTCTAGAAGGGTTTTTCCAATGTTATCTTCTAAAATTCTTATAGATTCATATCTTAGATTTAATTTCTTAATCCATCTGGAGTTTATTTTTGTATAAGGTAAGAGATGAGGATCGTGTTTCATTCTTCTACATGTGGGTAGCCAATTATCCCAGCAGCATTTATTGAAAAGGGTGTCCTTACCCCACTTTACATTTTTGTTTGCTTTGTCAAAGATCAATTGGCTGTCCGTATTTGGGTTTATTTCTGGGTTCTCCATTCTGTTCCATTGGTCTATGTGCCTATTTTTATACCAGTACCCCACTGTTTGGTGACTATGGCTTTATAGTATAGTTTGAAATCAGATAGTGTGATGCTTTCCGATTTCTTCTTTTTCTTTAGTCTTGTTTTGGCTATGCAGGCTCTTTTTTTGGTTCCGTATGAATTTTAGAATTGTTTGTTCTAATTCTGTGAAGAATGATGGTGGTATTTTGATGGAAATTGCATTGAATTTGTAGATTGCTTTTGGCAGAATGATCATTTTCACATTATTAGTTCTACCCATCCATGAGCATGGGATGTGTTTCCGTTTGTGTCACCTATGATTTCCTTCAGCAGTGGTTTGTAGTTTTCCTTGTAGAAGTCTTTCAACTCTTTGGTTAGTATATTCCTAAGTTTTCTTTTTTTTTTTTTTCAGCTATTGTAAAAGGGATAGAATACTTTATTTGATTCTCAGCTTGGAGCTACTGATTTGTGTACATTAATTTTGTGTCTGGAAATGTTGCTGAATTCTTTTATCAGTTCTAGGAGCTTTCTGGAGGAATATTTAGGGTTTTCTAGGTAAATAATCATATCATCAGCAAATAGCAACAGTTTCACTTCTTCTTTACTGATGTTGATGCCCTTTATTTTTTTCTGTTGTCTGATTGCCCTGGCTAGGACTTCCAGTTCTATGTTGAAAAGGAGTGGGAAGAGTGGGCATCTTTGTCTTGATCCATTTCTCAGAGGGAATGTTTTCACCTTTTCCCCATTCAGTATTATGTTGGCTGTGGATTTGTGATAGTTGGCTTTTATTATATTGAGGTATGTCCCTTCTATGTTGATTTGGCTGAGCGTTTTAACATAAAGAGATGTTGGATTGTGTTGAATGCTTTTTCTGCATCCATTGAGATGATGATGTAATTTTTATTTTTAATTGTTTACGTGGAGTATTACGTTTATTGACTTTCATATGTTAAACCACCTCTGCATCCCTGGTATGAAACCCACTTGATCATGGTGGATTATCTTTTTGATATGTTGATGGATTCCATTAACTAGCATTTTGTTAAGGATTTTTGCCTCCATGTTCATCAGGGATGATGGTCTGTAGTTTTCTTTTTTGTATGTCCTTTCTTGATTTTGGTGTTAGGGTGATACTGGCTTCATAGAATGATTTAGGGAAGGTTCCCTCTTTCTCTATCTTGTGGAATGGTGTCGGTAAGACTGGTACCAATTCTCTGAATGTCTGGTCAAATTCAGCTCTGAGTTCCTCTGATGCTGAAATTCTTTTTATTGGTAATTTTTTTATTTACAATTTTAATCTCCCTGCTCCCTGTTCAGGGTATCTAGTTCTTCCTTATTTAAGCTAGGAGATTTGTATCTTTCCGAGAATTTATCCATCTCTTCTAGGTTTTCTAGTTTGTGCACATAAAGGTGTTCATAGTAGCCTTGAATAAACTGTCTTATTTCTGTGGTGTCAGTTGTAATATCTCCCGTTTCATTTCTTATTGAGCTGATTTGGATTTTCTCTCTTTTCTTGGTTAATTTTACTAATGGCCTGTCAATTTTATTTGTCTTTTGAAGGAATCAGCTTTTTGTTTCATTTATCTTTGTACTTTTCATTTCAAATTTATTTATTTCTGCTCTGATCTTGGTTATTTCCTTTTTTTCTACTAGGTTTGGGTTTCGTTTGTTTTGTTTCTCTAGTTCCTTGAGGTGTGACCTTAGATTGTCTGTTTGTGCTCCTTCAGACTTTTTGATGGCTTTAAGGCTATGAACTTTCCTTTTAGCACCACCTTTGCTGTGTCCCAGAGGTTTTCATAGGTTGTGTTCCTATTGTCATTCAGTTCAAATATTTTTAAAATTTCTATCTTGATTTCATTTTTGACCCAGTGATTATTCAGGAGCAGGTTATTTAATTTCCTTGTATTTGCAAGCTTTTGAAGGTTTCTTTTAGAGTTAATTTCCAGTTTTATTCCACTGTGTCCTGAGAGAGTGCTTGATATAATTTCAATTTTCTTAAAATTATTGAGGCTCATTTTATGACCTATCATATGGTTTATCTTGGAGAAATTTCCATGTGCTGCTGAACAAAATGTATATTCTGTGATTGTTAGGTGGAATGTTCTGTATATATCTCTTAGTTCCATTTGTTTCAGAATATAGCTTAAATTCATTGTTTCTTTGTTGACTTTCTGTCTTGATGACATATTTAGTGCGTCAGTGGAGTATTGATGTCCCCCACTATTATTTTGCTGCTATCTACCTCATTTCTTAGGTCAATTAGTAATTGTTTTATAAATTTAGGCACTCCAGTGTTAGGTACATATATGTTTAGGATTGTGATATTTTCCTGTTGCAAAAGGCCTTTTATCATTATGTAATGTCCCTCTTTGTCTCTTTTAACAGCTGTTGCTTTAAAGTTTGTTTTTTTCTCATATAAGAATAGCTACTCCTGCTCTCTTTTGGTGTCTGTTTGCATGAAAGGTCTTTTTCCATCCCTTTACCTTAAGGTTATGTGCATTCTTATGTGTTAGACCAGTCTCTTGAAGGCAGCAGATAGTTGGTTGATGCATTCTTATCCATTATTCAATGCTGTGTCTTTTAAGTGGAGCATTTAGGCCATTTACATTCAAAGTTAGTATTGAGATGTGAGGTATCATTCCATTCATCATGTTTTTGTTTGCCTGTATACTTCGTTTTTTGTTGTTGTTGTTTTTTGTTTTGTTTTTTAAACTTGTATTTTTGTTTTATAGGTCCCATAGGATTTATGCTTTAAGGGGGTCTGGTTTTGATGTGTTTCCAAGATCTGTTTCATTATTTAGAGCTCCTTTTAGCAATTTTTGTAGGGGTGGCTTGGTAGTTGTGAATTCTCTCAGCATTTGTCTGAAAAAGAATGTATCTTTCCTCCCTATATGAAGCTTAGTTTCACTGGATGCAAAATTCTTGGCTAATAATTGTTTTGTTTAAGGAGGCTGAAGATAGGGTCCCAATTCCTCCTAGTTTGTAGGGTTTCTGCTGAGAAATCTGCTGTTAAACTGATAAGTTTTACTTTATAGGTTATCTGGTGCTTTTGTCTCGCAGCTCTTAAGATTCTTTCCTTCGTCTTAACTTAAGATAACCTAAATGACAATGTGACTAGAAAATGATCTCATTGTGATTAATTTCCCAGGTGTTCTTTGTGCTTCTTGTATTTGCATGTCTAGTTGTCCACCAAGGCCTTGGAATTTTTCCTCAATTATTCCCCCAAATATGTTTTCCAAATTTTTAGATTTCTCTTCTTCCCCAGGAACACCAATTATTCTTAGGTGTGGTCTTGGTACATAATCCCTGACTTTATGGAGGCTTTGTTCCTATTTTCTTTTTCTTTTCTCATTGTCTCCATTGGATTGCATTCATTCAAGACCTTGTCTTCGAGGTCTGAATTTCTTTCTTCTATTTGTTCAATTCTATTGCTGAGACTTTCTGAATCATTTTGCATTTCTATAAGTGTGTCCATTGTTTCCTGAAGTTTTGATTGTTTTTTATTTATGCTATTTATTTCCTTGAAGAATTCTCCCTTCACTTCTTGTGTCATTTTTTGGATTTCCTTACATTGGGGTTTGCCTTTCTCTGGTGCCTCCCTGATTAGCTTAATAACTAACCTCCTGAATTCTTTTTCAGGTAAATCAGGGATTTCTTCTAGGTTTGGGTCCATTGCTGGTGAGCTACTGGGATTTTTCTGGGATGTTAAAGAACCTTGTTTTATCATCTTACCAGAGTTGGTTTTCTGGTTCCTTCTCATTTTGGTAGGCTCTGTCGGAGGGAAGGTCTAGGGCTGAAGGCCGTTGTTCATTTTCTTTTGTCCTGCAAAGTGTTTCCTATGGATGTGGCTTCCTGAGAGCCAAGCTATAGTGATTGTTATCTCTCTTTTGGATTTAGCCAAACAGCAAGTCTAGCAGGCTCCAGGCTGGTACTGGGGATTGTCTGCACAGAGTCCTGTGATGTGAACCATCTGTGGGTCTCTCAGCCATGGATACCAGTACTTGTTCTGGTGGAGGTGGCAGGGGTGGTAAAATGGACTCTATGAGGTCCTTAGTTTTGGTTGTTGAATGGACTGTTTTTGTGCTGGTTCGCCTCCTACCAGAAGGTGGCACTTTCCAGAGACCATCAGCTGTAGTAGTATAGGGAGGAACAGGAAGTGGGCAGGGCCCTAGAACTGCCAAGAGTATATCCCCTTTGTCTACAGTTACCACTGAAGAACCATTGGGTGGGGGCAGAGCTAGGCGTGTCCGAGCTTAGACTCTCCTTGAGCAGGTCTTGCTGTAACTGCTGTGGGTGATAAGGGTGAGCTTTCTAGGTTAATGGAGTTATGTTCCTAGGAGGATTTTGACTGTCTCTACTGTGTCATGCAAGTTGTCTGGGAAATGGCAGGAAGCCGGCAGTCACAGGTCTCACTCAGCTCCCATGCAAGCCCAAGGGCCCGTCTCATTCCAACCATGCCAACAGCAACAAATGTTTCCAGGCAGTGGGCAAGCAGATCTGAGAACTTATCGCAGGCTACCTGCCTCCCAGCTGCAAAAGCAAATATGGCTTTCTTTCTTCCCCTACCTGTGGAGTCTGCACACCAGATTCATGGTCTCCGCTGAGTTCTGGCCAGGAGCCTTCTCAATCAGTTCAAATTGTTACAAAGTTCAGCTGGAGATTTCCTTCTCCCTGTGGCCTTTTCCCAGCACCTCTGGCTGCCCTCAGGAAGGACCTCTGTGAGGCCAGGCACAAATAACTTGCTAGGTGACCCGGCGAGTTCCCAGGGCTTTTCCCACTGCTTCCTCTACCCCTGTATTTTGCTCAGGTCTCTAAATTGACTCAGCTCCAGTTAAGGTCAAGACCTTCTCCCATAATCTAGGCCTTCAGTTTCCCCAGTGGGGGTGTGTGTTTGGGGCTCACAATCTCCCTTTCCTTCTTCCACAGTTTGGGCACTCAAAGTATCTGGGGTGTCTCCTGGGTCCCGCAGTAGCAATTTGCTTCCTTCAGGGGATCTGTGGGTCTTCTTAGGTTTCCCGATTTATTCCTGTGGTTGTTCTGGAGCAAAAACTCATGATGCGAGCCTCCACACGCTGTTCTATCTGTCCGAGTCAGAGCAGAAATCTAGTCCTGCCTCCTGTCCACCATAATCCCCTCTCTTTTTTATCTTTTTGAGACTGAGTCTTGCTCTGTCACCCAGGCTGGAGTGCAGAGGCACAATTATGGCTCACTGTAGCTTTGACCTCCCAGGCTCAAGTGATCCTTCCACCTCAGCCTCCACCACACCCAGGTAATACTTTTTAAAACTTTTTGTAGAGACAGAGTCTCAGTATGTCACCCAGGCTGGTCTTAAACTACTGGGCTCAAGTGATTCTCCTACCTCGGCCTCTGAAAATGCTGAGACTATAGCTGTGAGCCACCATGTCTGACCATGATTTGTTTACTTACAGCTTTCTCAAAGATAATTTTCCTAACTGCTTTTGTCTCAGGCCATGTTCTTGATGTTTAGTCTTATCTCACTCAATATTCAAAACAACTCTATGAAGGTCATTTAATATTTCTGCCTATGTATAGAAAACCAAGGTTTAGAGGATATATTTAGTTTTTTCTAACTTCAAAAATGAATTCGAGATCGGAGCCTACAGTTGAGTCACATCTATCTTATTTACACATTCTTGTTGTTTAATATTATTTTATACTACTTCAACACATTAGAAGAACGGTTCAATTCTAGACAATTGTATTATGTTGAAAATTTCAAAGATCCAAAATTTTATCTAAAAATACTGTCTCTGCACAAACTAAGGTAGAGACAAAAGGTAATATTTAATGCTTTGGGCTGTAATAAAATCTAATGCTTTCCAAGAAAGTCACATCCAAAATTGAGCCTGATTTTTTTGTACCATTTCCTATGCCAGTATTGTGTGAAATATTAATAGTCCAATAACTCTAACAAACCTATTTTTCTTTATTAGCAAGAAATGTAGAATTTGTCCTTTATATCAGGAAAATGAAATAAAAACTTCCAGAAAAATGAAATAAAACTTCTAGAAAAATAGACAATATCATGATTTTTCTTTTATGCTAAATAACAAATCTGCTCCATACCAAATAAGACTGAATTTTTCTACCTATTAAATATCTCATCTGATCTAAAAGTTACTTCTTTGTGTATCTATTATGGTTTTTTCTTTATGATTCTTATCAATATAGAGTTACTTAAAAGTCTATTGTTGCTTTTCTTATTCAATATTTTTGTAAAACATTTTATACTTGTCTTGACAGTTAAATAGCTTTTATTGAATGATTAACAATTTGCTATGGTTTGGATTGTCTATTCTCCCTTGAAATTCATGTATTGATATCCTATGCCAGAAGGTGACCCTATTAGAAGAGTAGATCTTTGGGAGCTGTTATGATTGGAATCAGCACCATTAAAAAGGAGAACTCCAGAAAGCTAACCAGCCCCTCCATTGTGTGAGTACAGTGTGAAGGCACCATCTATAAGGAAATGAATCCTCACCAAATGCCAAATCTGCCTGAGCCTTAATCTTTAACTTCTCAGCCCCTAGAACTGTGAGAAATAAGTGCTTATTATTAAATCCCCATAGTCTATAACTATGATATTTTGTTATGGTAGTCTAAATGAACTAAGACACAATGCTACCATGAAATTTTGCACACTATAAAATTATTATAATGAGTGTTATTTCTTTTGTTAAACACATAAATGCAGTGTGGATTCTATCCAGTAGAAAGCAGTACCTGATTTTTTAGTAAATAATGGTAAGAAACATCTCTAAAATAATAATTAAATTGAGTCATGTATCTCAAATAAGGTCTTCTATTTACTCAACAAATATTCTTTTTTTAGCCTTGTAGGAGTTAAGCATATAACAAATTCTTAATGTGGGCAAGTTAAATAATTACTAAAGTTTTACACAAATGACAAAATTTTGATGGCTGATGAAGAAATATAATTGGGCTGTGAGAAAAAACAGAGGTAGACTATGACTTGGTCGGGGCATTAGAGAGGACTTTCCTTAGAAAGTGACATTTCAGTTGAATTTTGAATAATGAGATGATTTGTTCAGAGGATATGGGTGTCAGCGTTGGAGAGGGGTTTGCACAGTTTCCAGATTAACAAAAGAAACTCACTCCCACATGTGACTTTAATGAATACCCCAAGTTGTAAGCTTAACATCCCATGTGCTTTGTAATCAATTCTGTGTCTGCACAGACTCATGTCTCCCATTGGGCTAACATAGCAACAGGTACATGGAGTATGTATAGGAGGGGTGTGGATTAGAGAGAGTAGGTTAACTCAGAAAGCCTCCTTGTAAGGGGGCTCAAAAAGAATAATAAGAGAATTGGAGATTAAGAAGGAAAGATTGCTCCCATTCTACCTATAACCAGTCTAGAGTTAACAAAATTATTGCATACACAGAGATTTTTGTTAGAGTCCCATATTTTGTATATATAGGAATAATCCATGTGGCCTATAATTTGTAAAACTACACTTTTTATCATAATTAAATGCAGTGTTACAGGCATTTAATATTAACTACATGAAGAAAAAACTATTTAAAACAGTAAATATATTTATAATATAAACATATAATTAATGACTCTTAAAGCTGACTATCCAGGTTCATGTTTTTTTTTTTTTTTTCTTTCTTAAAAAAAATGTGTTTAAGTTCCTTGTAGAATCAGGATATTAGCCGTTTGTCAGATGAACAGATTGCAAAAATTTTCCCTATTCCGTAGGTTGCCTGTTCACTCTGACAATAGTTTCTTTTGCTGTACAGAAGATCTTTAGTTTAATTAGATCCCATTTGTTAATTTTGGCTTTTGTTGCCACTGCTTTTGGTGTTTTAGTCATGAAGTCTTTGCCTATGCCTATGTCCTGAATGGCATTGCCTAGGTTTTCTCCTAGGGTTGTTATGGTTTTAGGTCTTACGTTTAAGTCTTTAATCCATCTTTAGTTGATTTTTGTATAAGGTGTAAGGAAAGGGTCCAGTTTCAGTTTTCTGCACATGGCTAGCCAGTTTTCCCAATTAGTTCAACCATTGTGGAAGACAATGTGGCTATTCCTCAAGGATCTAGAACTAGAAATACCATTTGACCCAGCCATCCCATTACTGGGTATATAGCCAAAGGATTATAAATCATTATACTATAAAGACATGTGCACACATATGTTTATTGCAGCATTGTTCACAATAGCAAAGACTTGGAACCAACCCAAATGCCCATCAATTATGGACTAAAGAAAGAAAGTGTGGCACATTTACACCATGGGATACTATGCAGCCATAAAAATTGATGAGTTCATGTCTTTTGCAGGGATATGGATGAAGCTGGAAACAATAATTCTCAGCAAACTAACACAGGAAGAGAAAACCAAACACTGCATGTTCTCACTCATAACTGGGAGTTGAACAATAAGAACACATGGGCACAGGGAGGGGAAAATCACACACCAGGGCCTGTCAGGGGGCAGCATGCTAGGGGAGGGATAGCACCAGGAGAAATACCTAATGTAGATGACGGGTTGATGGGTGCAGCAAACCACCATGGCATGTCTATACCTATGTAACAAACCTGCACATCCTGCACATATATTCCTGAACTTAAAGTATAATGAAAAAAATAAAAATAAAAAAATTAATTAATTAATTAAATGGAAGCTTTTAACTGCTGTCAGCAAAATGTCCATTTGAGAGCTCTGTACACTAAGTTGCATTGGTTTGGTAATATTAATTAATATTAATATTGATTAAAAACTCAACAAGTTAAGAAATGTGCAAAGGATATGAGCAAACAATTCTTAACAACCAATAAAAAGAGACAAAAGAAAGTTTATCTTTATGGTTATCATCCAAATAACAGAAAATTATGACAACAAATAAATAGTGTCTTAGATCATTGAATTGAAACATTGAAAAGTATATATCCAACACTGATGAAATGCCAAGGAATTGGGCATTCACAGATAACTGCCAGAGTGATTCTAATGGATAGTGGTTGGCACTTTGAAAATTGTATCTTAGCACTACTCATCTGAGAGTGCAATTTCACTTTTTATTTTACATCTTAAAAATAATCTTATATGCACATAAAAATAATTTCTAACCTAATAAAATTATTTAACAATAAGCAAACATTTATAACAATCTTGTGTCTAATGACACAAAATCAAATAGAAATACATTTTCAGTTTTGCAAAATAAAACAAGCGAAACTCAAGTGTATTTGTAAAAAAATCCATGGGAGATAGGATATGAATTAATCATGCCAAGAAAAAAAAGAAAAGCATTGATCTGGTGGGTGGTATCATGATTGATTTATTTTGCTTTATCTTAAACATTTGTATAATTATCAAATATTTACCAGTAAATTTTCCTTTTAATCCAAGTTAGGCAGACTGAAAACCAAGTTATTTAAGAAGTAATTTAACATATGATTCAAAATCTAAACCTTGTATTAGCTTTGACTCTTGAAAAAAGAAGTGTATATTTCCAAAGCTTGCATTGTTAAAAATCATTTGTACGAGTACTTCTCACAAGTGGTGAATAAATCATCTACACTCTTCACAGCTGACATTCTCTAAGTACAATGATAAAAACCACTGAGTAAGAAGACAGCTTACTTCACTTGCAGCCCTTGTCATTCTAAGATTTCGTAAGCTTCTACAAGCCACTTGGCCTCACAGGACCTTAATTTTTTAATCAGGAAAGCTCATAATCATATCAGTCTCGTTGTAGCACATGAAATTCTATGCAAGTATTTAAGGCATTAGGCAAATATAAAAACATGTTACCTTCTCTGAACTTCTACTGAGCAAGCTGTCTGGTATCTTTGTTGTGATGTGATGCTGTGTCACATCTCCTTAGGTGTCTTCAAACCCATCTTGAAGTTGAATCTTTGCAGGTGAGAAGTTTTGTTTCTTTTTATTCATTATGTAAGTCTACAAAGGATGTTATGTCTTTTTTCCATACAAACAACTTGAAGGAAAGGAAAAAAGAAAGGAAGTATGATAGGAAAAATAAATCTATACCCTAATCCCCAGGACCTACGAATGTTACCTTAAATGGCAAAAAGGTCTCTGCTGATGTGAGTAAGGTAAGAATTTTATGATTGGGAGATTATCCTGGATTATCCCGGTGGTGGAACATAATTTACAAGGGATTACTTTCTTATAGGAGTTAGGAAGAAGAGCAGAGAGATTGTAGAAATGACATAGAGGCGAGTACTTGGACTGATGGAAAAAAGGGGTGGCCAATCAAGGAATATAGGTGTCCTCTAAAAGCTAAAAAAGGCAAAGGAAAGGTTTTCTCCCACTAGAGTCTACAGAAGGAACCAGCGCTGCCTACACCTTAACTTTATCCCAGTGAAAGTGATTTAGAATTTTCTCACTTGAGAACTGTAAGAGAAAATAAATTTGTGCTGTATTAAGCCACCAAGTTTATAGTACTTTATTACAGCAGCCATAGGAAACTAATACAAGAAAGAAGGAGGGGGAAAGAAGAAAGAGATAAAGAACATTGTCACAGCAGCCTCGAATCCAAAAATTATACAGACAAACCATCAAAGAGCTATTTCATGAACTTTCTGTCTACTGACCACAGGGGTTATGCTGTAAACAGCAGCCTACATTTAAAATTGTTTTGAATGCTATTTAGCTTGCTTATACCACTAGAAGAACAGATATGGTCAAGCCCATTTTATGTCTAAAGAAAAAAAGTTCTAAATCTTGTTTGATGAAGTGGTTTCTATGGAAACAAACTTCAAATCCTAATATAAGGGAAAAAAGAAAATATTTTCAGATAACAAATTAAAATTACTTCCTTTAGCCTTTAATATGGGTTAAAATTCAAAGGTTAATTTTAGCTCATGAAAAATATGTAAATACAATTTTTTGTGTAGAAAGTTTTACTTGGACCTAAAATTTTGTTGTTAAGACGATGTGTAATGTGTCTTTGGGTTATTGAGCATTAATATGTATTATATCTTTATAGATTGTACTAGTTTTCTTGAATACTAATGCTTGTTTGGGGTCATATTTTCTTCTTCTATCTTTTTTATGCAATTGTTAATCGTAGCACCCATTTGAAGTGCTTTGTCATTAACAAGTTTCGTATGCAGGTCTATAAAAGCTTTATTAGTACAATGAAATGCACACTAAAGGCAAAACGCTCTGACATAAAAATTTCTTTTTGTCAATTTGAAAATATTTGGTGGCATTGTCCTTGTTTTTTTACATATGACATCCTACTCACACTCACTGTTCACCCTCAGAAAAATTTTCTAATTCTGATATTATGAGGCAAGAACTGTTTTAATGTGTATTCTTTGAAAGCACTGAATTTATTGGCATCACTGTAGAACACATAAAGGTTTTGGTGTAGTGTGGCAGGAAAGGAAAATGGTCCTTAGCTCCTAAGTCAGGATAAAATTTCTGCACCTTTGTGCACTGTTCCCATAATTGGAATAACTTAATTAAAAGCTTGCTGAGCTCTTTGTCTCTGATAACCTGTGCAATCTTATTTAATCTCTTTTCTTTTTAAAAATAGAAAAAAAAAACCCTCTGGTATAAAATCAGTCTAGAATGATTTTATCTTAATCTCCTTTAGTAATTTATTTTTCTCATTTTAATCCTTAACATAGGAATTAATGTTGAGATTTTACAACCCTTTGATTTATCTAGGTCGTCTCTCTGTATGCATCCATCAACATCATCAGTTATCTTTTGTTGCATTTAATCATGTGCCAAACATCCTGCTCCAGGCTTTACATGCATAACTTACCAACAGGTAAGGTGTTTTTTCTTAATCTTTATTTTATAAGTGATAAGATGGATCCTGTGAGGAATTTGTAAGCATACTCATGGTTACATGGTTACTAAGAGGCAGGCTTCAAACTAGCTGCCTATCTGATGAGAATAAGGTTCTTCAGTTAGTGCTCTCCACACCCTGCAGTTTTACATTATAACCTGTACACAGGCAGGGGGAAAGGAAGAGTGATCTCACAAAAGAGAGACCCTTGGAAAGGGTAAATGAGAAGCGCATAGTTGAAGAGGTACTACTCCAGAAGCACTCACTGAAACAGAAAGTGGGGTTGTCAGAACAAGGATGGAGCAGGCGAGATTCACCAAGAAATCAAGTGCTTTTTGATTTTCTTTCTTATATTTTGCTTTTCTTTCTTATACTTTGTCTTTAAACATATAAGTACTCAAAAATTGCAGCATCTTTTGAAAAATAATTTCCTTATTTTAAGGCACTTTCTAGGACCCTTGAATATGTTCATTTTCATCCCAAAAACAATGATTATGTGGGGAAAAATTATGCAAAGTTCAGCCATTCAAAAGGAGAAATGTGGAAATGGTCTCTATTATTTTGAGTTACTTCATGTTTCTAATTGTAGGTCTGTTGTTTAGGAAAAATAATTTGTTTTTCTTAGATATATTTTGTTTACACCATGTTATTTGGTAAACATTTTTGACAAACATCCTGTAACTCTTTCAGCAACTTATTTTATGCACAATTGATCTGATCAACCCATTCGGTCACTAAGTTTACACCAAAATAATTATCTACAGATAAAACTAATAACAGCAACACACACACAAAACACATACACCCCTCTTGCCTAAAGTATGAAAGCTATGTTAAGAAAATTATTGCCACAATGCAGCAAGTTACACAATTTTCTTAATTTCATAGCACAAATATAATGACTGTGATATATATAGGAAGTTATACTTTTTATTGTCTCTAAAACATTATATTTTAAGCAGGACAGAGTGAAATACCTCCTGATACTCATCGAGTGCTACAAGTGACAAAGACCACAAGAAAAATACAAATAAAATTTGCAGTGGTCCTCAGAGCTAGACATATAAACTAAAAACTCTAATGCAAAGCTGTATTAAAGATGTCAAATATACAAAAGTCAAATTCAGGTTTACTGATTTCCAAAACATAATTTTATGTATGTGTATAAGTATTTATTTATTTAGTCAGGGTCTTGCTGTATATCCCAGACTGGAGTGCCGTGGTGCAATCATAGCTCATTGCAGCTTCGAAGGAACACCTAGGCTCAAGCAATTCTCATGTCTCTACCTCCCAAACGGCTGGAATTGCAGATGTGAGCCACATTGCCTGACCCAAAACTGTTAATTTTAAGATCGGAACTCAGATTGTCTTTAATTTGTAAATATAATATAAGCTTCACTGCTTTCTTCCCACCAACCAAAAACTATTACCATTTTTCTCAAGCCTCTCTCAGATGTAGCCCAGTCTTTCTGTTCTCAGAGTATCTGATATCTGAGCAGTTGTAATTGCAGCTAGCCTGGCACAGTAAGGATATGTGTAGCCCCTAAAACAATTTTGATCCTCCGACAGGAGACCTTCAAACACTGTGCTACCAGTTCAGGTCTCATGAAAGGAAGATGCTTTGGCTCCTTGAAAGGATCCATTCAGACAATGAGTTACTATTCTAAAACTCTGAGCTGTGAATAAGCGATCTACAATTAATGAGACCAGTTCATTTCCTGATATATCCTTGATCTTATTAAAATTAAAGAGTTACAAAAACTGCTGCCATATTGCTACTTCTCAAAAATGCCAAAGAAATAACCTTTTAATGACTGGTTTGGTTTCACTGTGTCCCCACCCAAATCTCATCTTGAATTGTAACTCCCATAATTCCTACCTGTCTTGGGAGGGACCTGGTGGGAGGTAATTGAATATGAGGGTGGGTCTTTCCCATGGTGTTCTCTTGATAGTGACTAAGTCTCACAAGATCTGATGGTTTTATAACGGGGAATTCCCCCGGACACATTTTCTTTGCCTGCTGGTGAGTGACTTTGCTCCTCCTTGGCCTTCTGCCATGATTATAAGGCCTCCCCAGCCATGTGGAACTGTGAGTCAATTTAACCTCTTTCCTTTATAAACTAGTCTCAGGTATGTCTTTATTAGCAGGGTAATAAATGGATTAATACAGTGGCTTATAAATATTACTAATAAACCTGTAAATTTTATTTTTTCTGATTTGAGTCTCAACTAAAAAATTAAGTTCCTTGCTATTGTTCTAAGCCATTTCATACTCCAAATAACTGAAACGCCTTTCACTTTTGTTGAAAAGGATTGGGCTATGGAAATGAAGGATCAATCATATCATCCAGCTTCAGCTTAAAAAAATACTAACATCATTCAGAATAAAAATTAACTTAATTTTTGAATTATTCCTTTTATTCTTAACCATGATTAGAGTTGTTTTGTTAAAAGTGTTTTAGGCTGGGCACAGTGGCTCACGCCTATAATCCCAGAACTTTGGGAGGCCAAGGAGGGCAGATCATGAAGTCGGGAGATCAAGACCATCCTGGCTAACACAGTGAAACTCTGCCTCTACTAAAAATACAAAAATTAGGCTGGCGTGGTGGCACGCACCTGTAGTCCTAGCTACTCAGGAGGCTGAGCCAGGACATTTGCTTGAACCTGGGAAGCGGAGGTTGCAGTGAGCTGAGATCACACCCCTGCCCTCCAGCCTGGGCAACAGAACAAGAATCCATCCAAAAAAAAAAAACAAGAGTGTTTTAAATTAAATTTATAGTAAATTGGGATTATAAAAATATAAATTGCATATAATTTAAGCACATAATTAAAATATTTTATGTTGATTTTGAATAAACTAGATAAACAAAATTAATGTTACCAGCAGGAATGTTTTTCTAAAATACTGCATTTTTACATGTTCAGAATGATTCTTAATTCATTTTGATTGGAGCAAATTGCTTACTCTCAAGAGGTTGGTAGGCATTAAAGATTTCCACTTTAGTGGTTTCCTGTGACATCAGTGTTACATCTATGCAAAAATCCGTTTCCTTAGCAACAAGAAGCAAACTGTTCAAGGGAGCCAACAGAAAAAACTGAAATGTGTTTAATGTTAAATACCAGAGCTTAATATGGATATTATATTCATATAGACTACAGTGGTGAATTTAAAGGATTTCAAATACCCCATAAACAGAATGTAAAGTACTATACTGCGTCAATAGATAACAACTCAAACTCTGATTTTAGAGGTACAAAATGTAATGCATTTCCCCTGTATAGGGAAAGTGAAACATCAGGCATATTTTACTGAAACTCTGACACTTATGATTCTCAAACCAGAGAGTTATTTTACCATCCTTGGACTATATTTCTACCTCTATAATATAAATGACATTGATTACTTTGGGTGTAATGTTCTTACAATTCTGACAGTCTATGATTTTATGATTTATGCCTCTCAAGTTGTTTGGTGAAGATTTGACCACATGAGACTTCTATAGATAATGTAGTATAGCCCCTTAGCCTCTAAAATAAATGAGATTATGATAGTCATATGCTGCTAAGGTGGAGAGGCAGAGTAAGATATTCATTCTGTCTATACTTAGGTGTTTACTAGTACTTTATTGGTAGTGACTAGGGAGTTGAGGGTTAATGAAAAAAGACAACATGCACTAGTGTTTAGGCTCCATTTTGGAAAATGTTGTCATATACAATTTGAGCTAAATATTAGTTCATATAAAAATCCAGGTTTCCGAAAAGGATCCCTGGAATTTCGTATTGGTAGGAGAATATTGAAATTTTAGGCAGTTCTTAAGAGCTCCCTTCTCCTAGCACTGTACCCTAAGAAAGAAGAAAAATGGGGCCACGTGTCTGCATTTTTCACATGATTGTGTTCTTTGGCTTATTTAACTTTTGGGTTAATTTTTCTGTGTTTTTTCATATTTCCATAAAAGATCTAACTGGGTCTGCCTTGTATTTGTTATGGGTCTCTCACTCTTCTAGATAATAGCAACTCCTTTAGGACTTAAACTCATCTGTAAGTACAATCATTCTCACACTATCCCACCCAACTCACAAATAAGAGTATGACCAAAGAAAAATAAAACTGGCAGGTAATGCAATACAAACATCATTTTGTGCATCATGAGTATCTCTTCTAAACTAAATACGGAAAATCTAGCCATCAAGGATAGTGGTTGAAAGTACAGATTGGGAGCAAAGCCCAGCTGCTAAAAGTAGTGTGAATTTGTGTTACTTTTCTCTAACGATGGTACCACTTCAAATTAACAGCAGAAAAGATTCTTAGATTTATAACGCTGTCATAAGCATCAAATACAAAAATCCTTGATTAGCATAATGCATAGTACTTTAGACTCATTCAGTTCATGTTAAATATCATTATTTTTGCTATAATCAAACTAATCCAGTGATAATCATTATAATTGTAAAGCACTAACATAAATAAGGTATACTTTGACTTTGTGAATTAGCAAACAAGGGATTTGGTAGGTACCAAAAAGCCCTTAGTCTTTACAAATTTACCTCCAAATCTATCTAGCAACTAATTGGCATTTCAGTATTTTATATTGAAGCTATTGGTCCTTGGGACATTTACTTGTTTACCTTATTTCTGGAGTCTCTATTGTTGAACTCTGTCTCAGGAGTGCTAATACACATAAATAAGTTCTCTTAAAAACCTGATAATATTTCCTGCTATAAACCAAGAATGTTCACTAGGCTGTCAAAGATAACGATATTGAATTTCCTGAATTGAGAATGAAAAGAAAGTTGCATAGGGGGGAAAAAAGTCATCAATTCCCTAAAGCTCTAGGACAGGTGACCACAAAGGAACAAAATTGTCATCCAGAAAAAAATGGCACTAAGCTAAAGATAACTACACAGACAGAGATTCATTTATCCTACACTTTTGTAATGTCGTCTTTTAGACACAATGAATCAGAGAGCATTAGGAAGTAGACAGTAAGTAGAAGGCTTTTTTTCTGGTAAGTAGAGAGCATAATTTCCTTTCAGAGAAAATATCTCAGGTTTTGCAATAAAGCACTCTCCTACCTGAAATCTCCTAAATGTGACCTAAGGAAGTCATGTTCCTCAAATAATTTTACAGGTGTCCTTTATAAGTACAATAGTGCCAATAATAACAGAATTCACAGTTCTCACCATGTGGTTAGAGAGAATAAGAAAAGTAATCTCTCTAAGATTTTTCACTAACAAAAATCTCTATTATTGAGCACTAGTTGGATATTTCCTGAAAGTGGGGGACTATGCCAGATAATTTCTTGGAATCACTTCAAGATCTAAAATATGGAAATTGATGTTGACAGTCATTACAAAATGTAAAGAAAAATAAACATATTGAAATATACTATTGAAGAGTAAAACTGCCCTATCTACTAGAAATATAGATGTGATCCAAAAGTTTGGCCAGCCAAATCATTTGATTCAAGTCAGATATAAATGAGGGTAGAAGCATGATTTAAAAAATATTAACAGAGATAAAGTGACTCTGAAAGTAAAAAGAAAAAAATATTTTTGATTCAATAATATTTCATCACTGAGGTCAGCTTCATCTTGAAGTTGCATGAGACTTGGTGTCTGTTGAGTTGTAGGCTGGGATTAGATGTGATAAAGATGGCTGAAAGGAATTTGCCTAAAGTTTTAGCTGGGAGGGATTTCTATGTACAGAAATAAAAATAAAAACAGGAATTTTCAACTAGTAGATGGAGAAGAATTAGGAAAAGCTTTACCAACATCTCATATTTGAGGATAGGCATGGTATATGGCAGTCATGTGTCTAATGTAGAAGATTCCCCACAATTGAACAAGTTAAATAGCTAGGTCTTCTAAAACCTAATTTGCTCCTAAATCCAAAACAAGCATGGCCATTTTGGTGACAAACATAGTGAAAGACCGGTGCCCAGCCTTAAAGATTTGCCCATAGCTATTAAATTGCCAAATTTAAATCTTACAAATAGAGGATGCGGTAGGCAATATTAGCAGTCAACTTGATTCAACTGAGGGATGACTAGATGGAGGGCAAAGTATTGTTTCTGGGTGTGTTTGTGAGGGTGTTGATAAAGGAGACTGACATTTGAGTTGGTGGACTGGGAGAGGAAGACCCACCCCACCCTCAGTGTGTGTGGGCAACTTCCAATAGGCTGCCAGTGTGGCTAGAACAAGGCAGGTGAAAAAAGGTGGAATTAGGTTGCTTGCTGAGTCTCCTGGTTCTCTCTCCCTCTCTTTTTTTTTTCCACGCCGGACGCTTGCTTCCATTCCTCCTCTCCTTGGACATTAGACTCCAGATTCTTTTGCTTTTGGACTCCGGGACTTGCAGCTGTGGCTTCCTAGGGGTTCTCAGGCCTTTGGCTGCAATGTTGGTTTCCCTGGTTTTGACACTTTGCATTTGGTCTAAACCATCAGCAACTTCTCTATTTTCCCTGCTAGCAGACGGCCTATCGTGGGACTTCACCTTGTAATTGTGTGAGGCAATTCTCCTTAATAAAATCCTTTCTATATACACATGTATCCTATTGGTTCTGTCCCTCTGGAGAACCTTGTCTAAGACAGAGGATTAAATAATTTTTTTGTTCTTTTTTAATAGATACATAGTAGGGTGTTGCTCTGACAACCAGATTGGAGTGCAGTGGCTTAATTGCAGGTCCCTGGAGGCTCAATCTCCTGGGCTAAAGTGATCCTCCTTCGTCAGCCTCTGGAGTTGTTGGGATTATAGGCACGCATCACCACACCTGGCTAATTTCTAATTTTTTTCTTTTCTCTTTTTTTTTTTTTTTTTTTTGAGATGGGATCTCACTATATTGCCTAGACTGGTATCAACTTCCTGATCTCAAGCAATCCTCCCACCTCAGCCTCTTAAAGTGCTGGGATAGCAGTCATGAGCCACTGTGCCCAGGCTAATAAAAGATTTTGGAAATCAATGTATTCAGAACCAGACTTCCAGCAGCAGCAGGATGTAGAGGAAACTAACTCTAGATCTGACCGCCCCAGATGAGATTGTCATAAGTGAAGATAGTATCAGGGCATTAGTTAAAGCAACTGAGGCCTCACATAATGCTCTAGAACCAGCCTGTAACCTGGAAGTCTCAGAATTTTTTTTTTAATATAAATCTCTGGCTCTATAGATTAGACCAAATGCAAAAAAGTTTGTTGAAATCAGCTTTAATTTTTCTTTTATTTCCATAGGTTTTTGGTGAATAGGTGGTATTTGGTTACATGAGTAAGGTTTTTAGTGGTGATTTGTCAGATTTTGGTGAACCCGTCTCCATAGCAGTATACAATGAACCCAATTTGTGCTTCTTTATCCCTCAACCCCTTCCCACACTTTCCCCCGGAGTACCCAAAGTCCATTGTGTCATTCTTATGCCTTTGCATCCTCATAGCTTAGCTCCCACTTACGAGTGCGACCATATATGTTTGGTTTTCCATTCCTGAGTTACTTCACTTAGAATAATAGTCTCCAATCGCATTCAGATTATTGCGAATGTCATTAATTCATCCCTTTTTACTGCTGAGTAGTATTTTGATGTGTGTATCTCTATATATAGAGAGAGAGATACACAAACCACAATTTCATTATCCATTCATTGATTGATGGACATTTGGGTTGGTTCCACATTTTTGCAATTGTGAATTGTGCTGCTATGAGCATGCGTGAGCAAGTATCTTTTTCGAATAATTACTTCTTTTCCTCTGGGTAGACACCCAGTAGTGGGTTTGCCGGATAAAATAGTAGTTCCACTTTTAGTTCTTTAGGGAATCTCAATACTGTTTTCCATAGTGGTTGTACTAGTTTACATTCTCACCAGCAGTGTAGAAGTGTTCCATTTTAACCACATTTACACCAACATCTATTATTTTTTGATTTTTTGATTATGGCCATTCTTGCAGAAGTAAGGTGGTATTGCATTGTGGTTTTGATTTTAATTTCCCTGTTTATTAGTGATATGGAGCATTTTTTCACATGTTTGTTAGCCATTTGTGTATCTTCTTTTGAGAATTGTCTATTCATGTCCTTAGCCCACTTTTTGATGGGATTTTAACTTTTTCTTGCTAATTTGAGTTCATTATAGATTCTGGATATTAGTCCTTTGTCAGATTTACAGATTGTGAAGATTTTCTCCAACTCTGTGGATTATCTGTTTACTCTGTCGACTATTCCTTTTGCCATGCAAAACTCTTTAGATTAATTAAATCCCAGCTATTTATCTTTGTTTTTATAGCACTTGCTTTGGGTTTTTGGTCATGAAATGCTTGCCTAAGCCAGTGGCTAGAAGAGTTTTTCCAATGTTATGGTCTAGAATTTTTAGTTTCAGGTCTTAGATTTAAGTCCCTTGATTCATCTTGCATTGATTTTTGCATAAGGTGAGCGATGAGGATTCAGTTTCCTTCTCCTATACGTGGCTTGCCAATTATCCCAGCACCATTTATTCAATAGGGTGTCCTTTCCCTACTTCATGTTTTTGTTTGCTATGTCGATGATCAGTTGGTGTAAGTATTTGGGTATATTTCTGGGTTCTCTATTCTGTTCCATTGGTCTATGTGCCTATTTTCATACCAGTGCTGTTTTGGTGACTATGGCCTTGTAGTATAATTTGAAATTAGGTAATGTGATGCCTCCAGATTTGTTCTTTTTGCTTAGTCTTGCTTTAGCTATCCAGGCTCTTTTTTTGGTTCCATATGAATTTTAGGATTGTATTTTCTAGTTTTATGAAGAATAATGGTGGTATTTTGATGAGAATTGCATTAAATTTGTAGATTGCTTTTGGTAATATGGTCAGTTTCACAATATTGATTCTACACATCCATGAACATAGGATGTCTCCATTTGTTTGTGTCATCTATGATTTTTTTTTTTTTAATGGAGTCTCACACTGTCACCTGGTGTGCAGTGCAGTGGAGTGATCTCAGCTCACTGCAACCTCCGTCTCCCAGGTTCAAGCTATTCTCCTTGCCTCAGCCTCCCAAGTAGCTGGGATTACAGGCATGCACCACCATGCTTAGCTTTTTTTTTTTTTTTTTTTTGTATTTTTAGTAGATGATCACTATGTTGGCCAGGATGGTCTTGAACCTATGACATTGTGATCCACCCACCTTGGCCTCCCAAATTGCTGGGATTACAGACATGAGCCACCACACCCAGACCATCTCTGATTTTTTTCAGCAGTGTTTTGTAGTTCTCCTTGTAGAGGTCTTTCATCTCCTTGGTTATATATATTCCTAAGTATATATTTTTTTGCAGCTATTGTAAAAGTAGTTGAGTTTTTGATTTTATTCTCAGCTTGGTCGCTGTTGATGTACAGATCTACTGATTTGTGTACATTAATTTTGTATCTGGAGACTTTGCTGAATTATTTTATCATCTCTAGGTGTTTTTTTGGAGGAATCCTTTGGTTTTCTAGGTATGCAGTAATATCATCTGCAAACAGCAATAGTTTGACTTCATTATTTCTGATTTGTATGAATTTTATTTCTTTTTCTTCTCTGATTGCTCTGGCTAGGACTTCCAGCACTGTGTTGAATAGAAGTGGTGAGAGTGGGCATCCTTGTCTTGTCCCAGTTCTCAGAGAAAAATGCTTTAAACTTTTCCTAATTTAGTATTATTTTAGCTGTGGGTTTGTCATAGATAGCTTTTATTATGTTGTATGCTGATTTTGCTGAGTGTTTTAATCATAAAGGAATGCTTTATTTTGTCAAATGCTTTTCAGTTTTTGTGGTGTATCACATTTATTGACTTGCTGATGTTAAACCATCCATGCACCCCTGATATGAAAACCACTTGATCATGGTGGATTATCTTTTTGATATATTGTTGGATAGCTAGTTATCTAGTATTTTGTTAAGGATTTTTACATCTATGTTTATCAGGGATATTGGTCTGTAGTTTTCTGTTGTTGTTGTTGTTACATCCTTTCTTGGTTTTGATATTAGGGTGATACTGGCTTTATAGAATGATTTAGAGAGGATTCTCTTTTTCTCTGTCTTGTGATGTAGTGTCAGCAGGATTGGTACCAATTCTTTGAATGTTTGGTAGAATTCAGCTGTGAATCCATCTGGTCCTGGACTTTTTTGTGTTGGGTATTTTTTTAATTACCATTTCAATCTCACTGCTTGTTATTAGTCTGTTCCCGGCACCTAATTCTTCCTGATTTAAGCTAGAAGGGTTGTATCTTTCCAGGAATTTATCCCATCTCCTCCAGGTTTTCAAGTTTCTGCGTGTAAAGCTTTTCATAGTAGCCTTGAATGATCTTTTGTATTTCTGTGGTATCGGTTTTAATATCTCCCATTTTGTTTCTAATTGAGCTTATTTGCATTTTCTCTCTTCTTTTCTTGGTTAATCTTGCTAATGATCTATCAATTTTATCTTTTCAAGGAACCAGCTTTTTGTTTCATTTACCTTTTGTATTTTTTTGTTTCAATTTCATTTAGTTCTGCTCTGATTTTGGTTGTTTCCTTTCTTCTGCCTGGTTTAGGTTTGGTTTGTTCTTGTTTCTCTAGTTCCTTGAGGTGTGACCTTAAATTATCTATTTGTGCTCTTTCAGACTTTTTGATGTAAGGATTTAGGGCTATATAAGGATCTAGGGCTCTTCGTCTTAGCACTGCCTTTGCTGTATCTCAGAGGTTTTGACAGGTTGTATCACTATTGTCATTCAGTTTGAAGAATTTTTTAAATTTACATCTTTATTTCATTTTGGCCGGTGTTTATTCAAGGGCAGGTTATTTAATTTCTGTGTATTTGCATGGTTTTGAAAGTTCCTTTTGGAGATGGTTTTCAGTTTTATTCCACTGTGGTCTGAAAGAGTACTTGATATAATTTCAATTTTCTTAAATTTATTGAGACTTGTTTAGTGGCCTGTTATATAGTCTATCTTGGAGAAAGTTCCATGTCCTGATGAATAGAATGTATTACATTCTGCGATTGTTGCTGGAATGTTCTGTTAATATCTGTTAAGTCCATTTGTTCCAGTGTATAGTTTAAATCCATTGTTTCTTTGTTGATTTCCCGTCTTTATGACTTGTCTAGCCCTGTCAGTGGTGTATTGAAGCCCTATACTATTATTGTGTTGCTGTCTATCTCATTTCTTAGGTCTAGTAATAATTGTTTTATAAATTTGGGAGTTCCAGTGTTAGGCACATATATACTTAGGATTATAATATTTTCCTCTTGGACAAAGCCTTTTAACATTATATAATGTCCCTCTTTGTCTTTTTCAACTTCTGTTGTTTTAGAGTTTGTTTTGTCTGATATAATAATAGGTACTCCTGCTCACTTTTGGCGTCCATATGCATGGAATGTCTTTTTCCACCCCTTTACCTTAAGTTTATGTAGTCCTTATGTATTTGATGTGTCTCTTGAAGGCAGCAGATGGTTGGTGAATTCCTATCAATTTTGCAATTCTGCATCTTTCAAGTGGAGCATGTAGGTAATTTACATTTAACGTTGCTATTGAGATGTGAGGTACTATTCTATTAATTGTGCTATTTGTTGCTTATATACCTTGTTTTTTTTTTTTTTTTTTCAAAAAATGTATTTTGTATAGGTCCTGTGAGATTTATGGCTTAAAGATGTTCTGTTTTGATGTTTCCAGGATTCGTTTCAAGATTTAGAGCTCCTTTTAGCAGTTCTTGTAGTGCTGTCTTGGTAGTAGCAAATTCTCATAGCATTGTTTGTCTCAATAAGACTGTATATTTTCTTCATTTATGGAGCTTAGTTTCACTGGATACAAAATTCTTGGCTGATAATTCTTTTGTTTAGGGAAGCTGAAAATAGGGCCAAAATTCCTTCTAACTTGTAGGGTTTTTGTTGAGAAATCCTCTGTTAATCTGGTAGTTTGTTGTTGTTGTTGAATAGGTTATCTGGGTCTTTTACCTTACAGCTCTTAAGATTATTTCCTTCATCTTAACTTTAGATAACCTGATGACAATGGTCCTAGGCAATGATCTTTTTGTGATGAATTTCCCAGGTGTTCTTTGAGCTTCTTGTATTTGGATGTCTAGTTCTCTATCAAGGCTGAGATAGTTTTCCTTGATTATTCCTCTGAATATATTTTCCAAACTTTTAGATTCTTCTTCTTCCTCAGGTACACCAATTATTTTTAGGTTTGGTCATTTAGCATAATCCCAGTCTTCTTGCAGGCTTTGTTTATTTTTTCTTATTCTTTTTTCTTTGTATTTGTTGTATTGGGTTCCTTCAAAAACCTGGTCTTCAAGCTTTGAAATTTATTTTTCTGCTTGTTCGATTCTATTGCTGAGACTTTCCAGAGCATTTTGCATTTCTCTAAGTGTGTCCATCATTTCCTTAGGTTTTGATTGTTTTTTATTTATGTTAATTCACTGAAGATTTCTCCCCTCATTTTCTTTTATCATTTTTGTTTTGATTTCCTTAAATTGGACTTCATCTTTCTCTGGTGCCTCCTATTAGCTTAATAAATGACCTTCTGAATATTTTTCAGGTAAATCAGGGATTTCATCTTTGTTTGGATCCATTGCTGGTTAGTGTGATTTGGGTGGGTTGTTAAAGAACCTTGTTTTGTCATATTACCAGAATTATGTTTCTAGTTTCTTCTCATTTGGGTAAGTCTATGTCAGAAGGAAGGTCTGGGACTCAAGGCTGCTTTTCAGATTTTTTTGTGCCACAGGGTGTTTCCTTGGTGTAGTACTCTCTCCCTTCACCCAGGGATGTGGCTTCCTGAAAGCCCAGTTGTAGTGATTACTGTCTCTCTTCTTGATCTAGCCACCCAGCAGGTCTACAAGGCTCCGGGCTATTACTGGGGATTGTCTGCACAGAGTCCTGTGATGTGAACCGTCTGTGAGTGTCTCAGCCAGGATACTAGCACCTGTTCTGGTAGAGGTGGCGGAGGTGGTGAAATGGACGCTATGAGGTCCTTAGTTTCAGTTGTTTAGTGCACTATTTTTGTGCTAGTTGGCCTTCTGCCAGAAGGTGGCACTTTCAAGACAGCATCAGCTGTGGTAGTATAGGGAGGATCAGGTGGTCAGTGGGACCCTAGAACTCCCAATAGTATATGCCTTTTGTCTTCAGCAATCAGTATAGGTAGGGAAAGACCATCAGGTGAGGGCAGGGCTAGGTATGTCTGAGCTCAGACTCTCCTTTGGCAGGTCTTGCTGTGGCTGCTGTTCCCGGGGGATGGAGGTGTGGTTCCTGGGGGATGGAGGTGTGGTTCCCAGGTCAATGGAGTTATGTTCCCAGGTCAGGTCGATTATGGCTGCCTTTGCTGTGTCATGCAGGTTATCAGGGAAGCAGGGGAAAGCTGGCAGTTACAGGTCTCACCCAGTTTCCACACAACCCAAAAGGCCTGTCTCAATTCCACTATGCTCCCCCATCAAACAGCACCGAGTCTGTCTCCAGGCGGTGGGCAAGCTGGGCTGAGAGCTTACCCCAGGCTACCAGTCTCCCAGTTGTGCAAGCAAGGATGGCTTTTGTGCCTCCCTGCCTGTGGAGTCTGCACACTGGATTCACGCCCTCCCCCCGATTTCTGGCCAGACTTCACATTCAGCTGGAGTTGTCACAAAGTTCAGCTGGAGGTTTCCTTCTCCCTGCAGTCTTTTCCCAGTACATCTGGCAGCTTTCCCCAAGGATCCCTGTCAGACAAGGCAGAAATGGCTTCCCAGTGGACCCAGAGAGTCCACAGGGCTTTTCCCACTGCTTTCTCTACCCCTGTATTTTACTCAGCTCTCTAAATTGCCTCAGCTCCTGGTAAGTTCAGACTCTTCTGTGATCTAGACCTTCAGGTTCCCCAGTAAGGGTGTGTGTTTGGGGGTGGGCGATCCCACTTTCCTACTTCTACAGCTTGGGCGCTCACAATATTTGGCGTGTCTCTTGGGTCCTGCAGGAGCAATCTGCTTCCTTCATAGGGTCTGTGGGTTCTCTCAGGTTTCCTGGTTTATTCCTGCAGTAGTTCTGGAGCAAAAGTGCACTATGCGAGTCTCCTCACCCTGCTCTGTCCATCTGCGTGGGAGCTGCAATCTAGTCCTTCCTCCCATCCACCATGATCCCTAACTCACTGAGTTCAGCTTTTGATGTGATTCTTGTTCTCAGTACTTAAACTATGAGTAAAAGGAACCAGAAAATATGTAACATTTTCCATCCTGATAACAAAGAGACAAAAGTGTTAGCTACAAAGGAACACGGATTACTAGAATAACTGCAGGAAAACTGACTCAGAGCACCATCTAATACCATAGGAGGATATTGGAATACATATTCAAATAAAGAATAATACAGTTCTCATTTTTTAAAATAAGAGATATTGTCACAAAAAGCATATAAAAAGGTTGTTCTGAATGTCAGAAATGTTTCTGTGTCAATCTGAACCATAAAAAAATAGAAGAACTCCTCTACAAGTAATGCTTTAGATATTTTAAAGCAGGAGGCAACACATACTCGTCTACACTGAGTTGTTTGCCCTTGCACGTGTGTATATATATGTATACTTAAGGAAATTTCATAATGTACACATTTTAAAAGATTATTGTTTTGACAAATTATTATGGAAAAAAGTGGCTTCTCAGCATCCCAAAGATATTTAAAAAGCTACATGAGTTATGTTGTCATATCTAAATTCAAAATGAAGCAATTGATGAACAAAGACAAAGTGATTTTACGAGTAAACAAATTGTTACAATGTTTTTATGAAAAATCTTTCTAGAAAATCTGGTACCCGATAATAGTCTTAGGTAGGTAATACATCAAAATGTGATTACAGATTGAAAAATGGAAGAATGTAAAATATCCTTATAATGACACATATAAACTATAAGGCAATGGTAAAAGTAGCAGCAGAGACTTTGAATGTCACCCAAACAGAATTCAGCAATGTATAAACATAATTGTACACCATGACCAAGTGGAACTTAATAAAAGGTGCAAGGCAGGTTCAATGTTTGAAAATTATTCAATGTAATTTACCACATTAACAGGCCAAGGAAGAAAAATTACATGATAGTATCAACCAATGCAGAAAACATGTTGGCAAAATTCAACATTTAATGACAAAATTCTCGGAAGAATCAGAAGAAAGGGGAACATCCTTAACATGATAAACAGCATCTACTGAAAGCCTACAGCTAACTTTATAATTAATGATGAAAGACTGAATGCTTTTCCACTACTACCGGCAGTAAGGCAAGAACGTCCAATTTAATCACTGTATTTAAATATAACACTGTAAGTTTTAGCCAGTGAAATAGGAAAGACATGAAGGTGGGGCAGTGGAAAAGGCATAGAGATTGGAAAATAAAAATAAAACTACCTTATTTGTAGATAGCATAGTTGCATACAGAGAAAACTCCAAAGATTCTACAACAATATTACTAGAACTTATAGATGAGTTCATTAAGGTCATAGGATACAAAACAAATACACAAAAATCAACTCTGTTTCGGTTATCTGAAATGAAAATGTGGAGACTAAAATTAAAATATAATGCCAGTTGTATTTGTTTAAAAACAAAATTGCAGCCAGGTGCAGGACATTCACACCTGTAATTTCAGCACTTTGGGTGGGCGACTTGGGTGGATCTTTTGAGCTCAGGAGTTCCAGACAAGCCTGGGCCACGTGGCAAGACCACCTCTCTACAGAAAATAGAAAAATTATGTGGTGGTGCATACCTATAGTCCGAGCTACTCAAGAGGCTGAGATGGAAGGACTGCTTGAGCTCCAGAGGCCGAGGCTGCAGCAAGTTGAAATCACACCACTGCACTCTAGTCTGGGTGACAGAGTGAGACCCTGTCTCAATAAATAAATAAATAAAATAAAGTATATCTAAATGTATATCTAACAAATCATGTCAAATCATGTGCAGAACTTATATGCTGAAAACTACTGATTGCTGAAGAAAGAAATGACAAGGGATCTGAATAAATGTGAAGATGTACTATATTTATGCATTGGCAGACTCAATCAAGTCAAGATATCAATTACCCTCAAACTGATATTCAAGTTTAATGCAATTCCTGCCAACTCTCAGCAATAGCTGTAGATACAGACAAAATTGTTCTAAACTATATATGGAAAGGCAAATAAACTAAAGTAGGTAAAATGTTATGATAAAGAAGAATCAAATGCAAATGAGAGCTCAGTCTACTGGATTTCAAGACATGCAGCTGAAATAATCAAGACTGGGTGGTACTAGAGGGAGCATAGACACAGAATGGAACAGAATCAATGGATCAGAATACAGAATCCAAAAATAGACCTACAAAAGTATGCAAACTAATTTTGTTTTGTAACTTAAAAACTTTTTATTTTTAGAAAAATGTTAGATTTACAGAAAAATTACAGATGGTGCAGAGTTCTCATTTATCTTACACCTAGTTCTCTTATTATTAACATCTTACCTATTATATTTGTTATAATTAATGAAGCACTATTGATACACTATTATTATCTAAAGCCCACACTTTTTTCAGAGTCTCTTAGTTTTTACCTACTGTTCTTTTTTCCTATTCCAGGTTCCAGTTAAGCAGACCATATTACAGTGAATAATTGTGTCTCCTTAGCATCCTCTTGGCTAAGACAGTTTCTCTGACTTTCATAGATTTTGATGATCCTAGCACTTTTGAAAAGTAGAAATCAGGTATTTTGTAGAATGTTCATCAGTTGAACTTGAATGATCTTTTTCTCATGGTCACACTGGGACTATTTGAAGAGAAACAGCAAAGAAGTAAAGTGCCATTTTTATCACATCATATCAAGTATATATACTGCCAACATGATTTATCACTGTTGATGTTAACCTTGCTTGTCTGTCTGAGAAAATGGTGGTCAGGTTTCTTTACTATAAAGTTACTCTTTTCACTGCCGTTTCCATACTACATCAGTTGGAAGGAAATCAACACGTAAATGGCCCACACTTAAGAAGCGGGGAGTTACTTGCTCCTTCATTAAGGGTTGTCTAGCTATATAAATTGTTTGGAAGTCTTCTGCTCAGAAGATTTGTCTTTTATAGCTTATTTATTTGTTTATTCACTCATTTTTAAAAGCATAACATCAATTTTTTTATATTTTAGGTTATAATCTAATACTAATTTATTTTGTTATTCAAGTGGTTCTAATTTTTGCCATTGGAAGCTTTCAGTTGACCCCCATGTCCCTTTGACATACCCCAATTTTGTGATATGTTTTCTTTGATTTCTTGATTTTGAGCATTTCTTTTCTTTCTAGCACTATCAGACACTCCAGGCTCATATTGTGTAGTTCCTTCACCAGTTCTATAACCTATCATGCCTCCAAGGAGCTGCTATCATCAGGGAATTATATTAGAAACCAAGGTCTGTTTAAGTGTGACTGTTGATTCTAGGGTACCATTCCTCCTAGTTCTTCTTATATATGTGTGTATGTGCATTTGTGTGTATATACACGCACAGGTATGCACACATTAATATATGTGTACATATAACCCATGTATACCCATTATCTTTAAGTAGTAACCATCTGTTTCTATTAAGCCATATGTAACCATCTGTCTATATTAAGCTAAACATGGGTTCATGCTGACACCTCAGACTCAAATTAATTTCCACATGGATCACTCCAGACTCTGACCTTTGTTAATTTGTAACCTTTCTCTCCAACAGTGAGAAACTTGGCACCCAACACCTACTATTCATTTACATAATAATTTCATTATAAGATACAGTTACAAAAGTATTAAAATTGTTAACCTATGACTCTGTGGAGAACAATGGGATTAACTAGAGTATAATATTTATGTATAGTTTATTTTTACTTTAGTCTTAGGAACTACTCATTTCCAAAGTTACTTATGTCAGCAGCTTTTTCCCCATGCCTTTCAGGATGTATGTTTCATACGTTGTTTAATCTAGTCAGGTTGTTTTGTAGCATTCTTTATTGTATACTGAATCTATAGACTTCCTTTATTTATTCCTTCAACAATCTTCCTTTCTTAATATAGATTAAAGTTTCTGATATTCCTGAAAAACTTTGACTTTTCTTTCAGGGCACCTTCGCTGAGAATGAATTCTATCAGTTTTTCTTTGTCTGAAAAAGTTCCTATTTCTCCTACACCTTTGAAGGATAATTTCACAGGATATGAAATTCTAATTGGTGAATTTTTTTCTTCCAAAATTTCAGATATTTCGTTCTACGCTCTTCTTAGTTGAATGATTTCTGAATAAAAATCTATTTTGAGCATTTGTAATTCTTACTGTTGTTTTTCCAAAGATACGTTTTTTTGTTGGTGGTGATGGTGGTGGTGTTTTTTTGTTGCTGTTGCTGCTGCAGCTGTTGTTGTTTTGCCTTGTCTTCTTTCAAGATTTTTATTTTTCTAAAAATTGAAAACAATATATTCAGGTGTAGATCTTTGTTATTTATTCTACTTGGTGTTCTCTGAGCTTTGTGGATCCATGGCTTGGGGCCTGTCATCAAGTTTGAAAATTCTTGGCCATTATTACTTCAATTTATTTGGTTCTGTCTGTTTTTGCTCCTCTTCTGGCATTCCACTTACAGTATACATATTTTATAGCTTTTGAAAGTGTGCACAGATCTTGGATATTCTGTTTTGTCTGAGGGTGAGGAGAGTTGTATTTTATTGTGTCTGTTTCTAATTCTTTTTCTTCTTATATTTTAGTTTGGGAAGTTCCTATAAACATTCAAGCTTGCTAATTATCTTCTGGGTCATGTTCACTAATTAGCCCAATAAAGGCAGTTTTCATTTGTGTTACAATGTTTTTATCTCTAAAGATTCCTTTGGGTTTTCTCAGAGTTTCCATCTCTCTGCTCATATTACCTATCTTTTCTTGCATGCTATCTACTTTTTTCCATTAGTCCCCCTAACATGATCGTCATAATTATTTTAAATCCCTTGTCTGATAATTCTAAAATTTTTGTCACATCTGAGCTTGCTTCTGATGTTTGTTTTTACTCTTCACTGTGTGATTTTCTCTTGCCTGTTGTCATGGCTTGTAAATTTTGTTGCAAGTCAGACATAATATATTGGCTAATAGGAATTGAAGTACATTGGCCTTTAATGTGAGGTGTTTTATGCTAATGTACTTAAGACTTTCGGGCCGTGTTTAATGTTTACTATAGCCGTAGATGCCAGAGGTTTTAAATTCTTCTATAGTCATTATTTGAGTCTTGTTTCTTGACTTTCAGCTTCCCTAGGTACTCCTCTTAAGAGAGAGTCTGTGTCTTATGGCATATTCAACTGTAATTCACTGTTATTACTGGAACCCTGTTGGTATGGTGGTCCGGTTGTGAGGTAGAGGGAGTGATCTATAATCTTATGATTAAAACTCAGTGTTTTAGTGGGTCTTTGTGTCTGAGCTGTAACCTTCACAAATATTTTCTAGTAGTATATTTTTTAACCCCCTAAAGTTAGACAATAAGTCTAGAGGGTCTATAAAATGAGGAATTACCTTGCTCAGCTTGGATAAGAGTCTAGTAAAGCCATTTTCCCTGGAAATGGGCCCTGTTATAGAGAATGATCTAGATATATTTCACAGTGGTTACTCTTTTTCCCCCCCTGCCAATATTATGAGAGGATCTTTACTGAAGCTCCACTGTAGAGAACCTGGCAGAGTTCCTACAGGTCAAAGTAAAGGTAAAACTGAGGAAACTGCAGCCCACAGCAGTTTCTCAAGATAATGCACACATATTCTCTAGCAATTCATCAAAATTACTATTTAAGTATTATTGATCAGGTGCAGTGGCTCATGCCTATAACTCCAGCACTTTGGGAGGCTGAGACTGGCGGATCACCTGAGGTCAGGAGTTCGAGACCAGCCTGGGCAACATAGCAAAACCCCGTCTCTACGAAAAATACAAAAATTAGCAAGTCATGGTGGCATTTGCCTGTAATCCCAGCTATTTGGGTGGCTGAGGTAGGAGAATTACTTGAACCTGGCAGGCAAAGGTTGCAGTGAGCTGAGATCGTACCACTGCACCCCAGCCTAGGTGACAGAGTGAGACTCTGTCTCAAGTAAATAAATAAATACATAAATACATAAATAAATAAATAAATAAAGTATTACTAACAGCTTTATGGCCCCAGTAACTTCTAATCTAGGTAAGCAAAACTTGGCTATGCCACACTGTATTTCCCTGTTTCTCCAGATTAAACGATAGTGTTTTCCCAAAAATCTTACTTCTCTAAAAAGACTAAGAAAAGTTACTGATTTTCAGTATATTTAGTTTATTCTTGCCATAGGAGAGAGTAACAATTTCTAAGCTCTTTACACATCTGGACTAAAACCATAACTCTTTCACAACTGGCTTTGACAAAGACACAGTATTTCATAATAGAAAAAGATGGCCTTTTCAACCAATGGTACTAGAGCAAGTGGGCATTTATAGGAAAAACGTGAATTTTGACCTAAGTCTCACGTCTTAGAGAAAAGTTAACTCAGAATGTATCAGGGATTTATATAGAAACGTTAAAACTATAAATCTTAGGGGGAAAAACATAAGCAAAAATCTTTATTAGCTACACCTAGACAAAGTATTTTGATACCAAAAGTACGATTTATAAAAAGAAAATCTGTAAATTCGTCTTCATCAAAGATAAAAACTGGCTCTTGAGAATGATGTGACAAGCTAAATACTGGAATTTGCAAACCACATATCTGTCAAATGAATAATGTCTAGAATATATAGAGAACTCCCAAACCATGAGAGAAAAAAGCAACAGTGATCCAATTAGAAAATCGGAAAAAGTCATGAAAGTATATTTCACTGAAGAAAACAAACATACGTCCAATAAGCCATATTAAGATGTCCAACATCATTATCTGCTAGGTAATTGCAAATCAAAACCACAATGAAATTTGACTACACACCAATCAGAACAGCTGAAATAAAATGATGACAATAAATGCTTGTGTGGACCCTGAAAAATTAGATCACTCATATATTGCTGGTTATGATGTAAAGTGGTAAAGCTTCTCTCTAAAATATTTCGGACATTTCTTAAAAAACAAGACATGCAATTTTTACAGAAACCATTAATTGCACTCCTGGGCTTTTATTCCATAGAAATAAAACTTACATTAACACACACACAGACACACACACACACACACATTATTATGTATATAATATATATTATATTTTTTTGTGTATATACACACACACACACAGACACACACACACACTAGCACCTTGTTGGTATGGTCAGGTGTGGGCTATATCCATATACACAAAATTTAGAACAGTTTTATTCATAATAGCTCAAAACTGGAAACAACCCAGATGTCCTTCAACCTTCAATCATGTTCATGGTTAAACAAGCTGTGGTACCTCCATATCATGGAATCTTACCTATCAATAAAAGGGAACCTCCATATCATGGAATCTTACCTATCAATAAAAGGGAATCTCCATATCATGGAATCTTACCTATCAATAAAAGGGAATCTCCATATCATGGAATCTTACCTATCAATAAAAAGGAACAAAATACACACACAACCTGAATGAATCTCCAAAAAGTTATGCTGAGAAAAAATATTTATATTAAGAAGTTGCATATGCTATGATTCCATTAATATATTATTTAAATGACACAAATTTAGAAATAGAGAACAGGTTAGTGGTTGACAGAGGTGAAGGACGCAGTGGGAATTGTAGGGAAGCTGATGTGGCTATAAAATGACAACATGAGGAATCTTTGTGATGATAGAAAATTTCTGTACCTTGGCTGTCTCAATGTCAATATCCTGTTTGTATTATTTTATTTTCATTTTGCAAGATATTTTTATTGGAAAAATGGGTAAAGGGTCTATGGAATCTCTATTATTTCTTGCAACTTCATATGAACCTATAATTATCTCAAAATAAGAAAGTTTAAATATAATTTTTTACAAAACCTCTTTCACTGTGACTATTTTTATTTTTATAAATTATTTGTATAATGATTAAACTATATAAAAATCCAGAAAGGATTCACTGGATTGAGATGGTAAATAGTAATGACTATTTTTCCAGGTATACTGAAATATAAAAGTAAAATTAGAATATACAACCTGAAGCAGGTTGACAGTCCATTCATTTCATAATCCGTGTCTTTACAACCTTGAAAATGCATCTAGAGAAACAGGTTAATTTTCTTTGATGTCATTGGTTCAAGCTATTATAATTTGCTTATACCGACTTTTCTTTATAAATGTGAGATAGTTATCACTTCTTAAGACTGCAATTGAAGCCTGTAGAATGAAGTATTTTTCTAAATAATGATCTACAAAGAAAAGAGTACATACTATTATAAATTATAAATAATGATTCCTGTATCATTGACTGGCAAGAGTGTTATTTGAATATTGCCTTTTAAAATATTAAATTACTTATTTGTCACACATTTGTTACCCAGAAGCACATATGAATCAGAATTTCTTTACATAAGTTAACTTACGCAAATATTCTTTAGCGTACATCATGGGCTATTACATTTTCCTGGACATAAAATTGCCTTCAGGCTTCAGGTCAATCATCTTGCATGGAAATTTGTTTTTGTGATTTACAGGAGACATCACATCTGTTTCCTTGCCTAAAATCCACAGGGAAGCGGCTACCTTAAATAACAAAATACATTCACATTATTGAAAGCCGGGAAGTTTCCCAGTGTAAGCGCATCTCCTAGTCTGACACTATTTTTATTTTTTCCTTAAATGTAAATTCTATGGCGTTAACCTGAATGATAAATCATGTGATCCTGTTCTTTGTCACTTCTGAACACAGCGATTCATAGAATTTTGATACTATAAATCAACTCAGAGATCAAAATTTAGTTTAAAACCCATATTTTACAAAAAGGGAAGTGAAAGTCAGGACTTATCGTAACCCACTCAAAGCCTCAGAGTATGTGGAGTAGGGACAGGGTAGGAAGAGACCTAGTTCAGGAAGAAAGCATACATATTATTTTAACATTACCACTAGAGTACATTACAGAAAATTTTACACCTTGTTATTCCATGAAACTAAACATTAAAAAGGAAGCTTGTTGCTCATAATTTCACTATCAATTTAGATTTCATTTTATATGAAAAGATATTCTAGAAGCCTGTAAGAGTGTATTAGATTCCCCTTTGATGCATTTCTGTGGGGAATTTATGAGGATATCTGCTGGGTAAAACGGATTATTTTTTTAAAGGTCTGTTTTGCAACCCTTTGCAATCCTCATCAGACAAGTCCTTGAGGGAGATTATGAAACTACTGATCTGTATTATTAAGCAATAAAAGGGCACATTCAAATTTAACCTTAATAAAGGCAATGAACATGTGTTCTACGAAGATATAGCTTAAAATAATGTAGGTTAACATAGACTTTGGAACTGAAAATTCAGAACATGGTCCATTTATTTACAGTGGCCTGTCCAAGGACTAGAATAGGACACAGAAATATGTCAAAAGTATGCAAACCAGTCGCAGAGCTTCATTCTTTCTTATGTTTACAAGCCCAAGAGAACATAAAAGGATATAACAGGGCTTCAGTTGAGAGGGTAATGTAAAAGTGCCTCATCCTTCAAAAAGATCCCTCCATATGCCCTTAAATCTAGAAAGTTGTCTGCATTATGAATCTTCTCTTAATTTAAGCACCATTCTGTGATATAATTAATTACATTTCATAACAAATTTTTCCCCTCATACTTGGGAATTATTTAAAGTCAGAGAATTATGCAAATTGATTTTGTATCCATAGCACATAAAATAAAAACTCGTTCATAGAGAAAAGTGTGTGATACTTGCTAAATAAACATTTAAATAGGTTGAAAATAACTAAGCCTATCATACCTTAGAGTGAATACATTTTATTCAATTAATATTTTTATTGAGTAACTACTACATTATACGATAAAGCTTTGCTTACAGAATAGATTCTTGTATTGACATTCAACTATAAAAGGTAGGGTAACATTAAAGCATAGGACAGGCTGGGCTTAAATATTTGAGGAACAGGTTTTATGCTAGCAGAGGAGAACATGAGGATAGAGGAAAAGATGAGAAATTTATAAATTTTGTTTCAAACCCTAGTGGTAGCCCCACACTTGCAGTGAATATCATCTGAAAAGCCAAATGTTGATAGTGTCTGGCTAAGGCAGTACAGCAAAGCACAAACTTTGCTTCAAGAATCTTACTGACCAGCTAAGGAAACACTTTGTGTGTGTATATATATATATACACACACACACAGCAACACAATTTATAGAGTGTTAAGCACTAACTAAATGACCTTGAACATTTATTTTAAATTTCTCCAAACCTCAGTTTCCTCATCTATAAAATGAAGATAATACCTATCATCTGTCTATTTCTATGATCTATCTTTTTCATCAGTATTATTATCATTTGTTATGCATGGCACTGGGAACATCTATGCTACGGCTAATTAAAAGCATCCAAGAAAATAGGGTCTAAACCTCACCTAATCAAACAATGTCAAAATTCACTAGGTCATCCACAATTTATTGAGCACATACTCAGTACCAGTACTGAATATACAAAAATGCATTTACATAATTCTCCTTCTCTAGAAACTCAGATTTTTTGAGAAATAGAGGCTTGGAAAATTATAACAGATTACTTCAATGCAGTGAAGTAAGTGACATGATAAGGAAAGGATAGGTTGCTACAGGGACAAAATAAAATAGTTATGTAACGCAAGATTTGGGATACATCGAAAGATTTTCTAGAGGAAAGAACATCTACATTGGAACTACATTTAGAAGTAAAAGTGATCCTGGAGATAGCATGGTGCAGAGAATGTTCTAAACAAAACTAAGTTTATAAACAAGAGCCTAGCTGCTGGGCACGATAACTCACACCTGTAATCTCAGCACTTTGGGAGTCTGAGGCGGGCAGATCACTTGAGGCCAGGAGTTTGAGTCCAGCCTGGCTAACATGGTGAAAACCCATCTCTACTAAAAATACAAACATTAGCCAGGTGTAGTGCTGCATGCCTGTAATCCCAGCTATTCAGGAGGCTGGGGCAGGATAATCATTTGAACGCAGGAGGCGGAGGTTGCAGTGAGTCGAGATCGTGCCACTGCACTCCAGCCTGGATGACAGAGTGAGACTCCATTAAAAAAAAAAAAAAAAAAAAAGTAAAAAGCATAGGTCAGTTGAAAACTGATTAGAAATCAGTATAACTTTTATTTATTATGTTACTTATTATTTTAGCTACAAATAAGTTGGAAATAGGAGACAGACAAATAAATAGATGACAAATGATAATGGTAATAATGAAAAAGATAAATGGTAGAGACAGAGAGATGATACACATTGTATTCATTTTAAAGATGAGGAAACTGAGGCTTGAGGGTATTTAAAATAAGTTTTCAAGGTCAATATACTAAGTGTCAGAGCTAGGATTTGAACTCAGGTCATCTACTTTAGAAAACATGCATTCCAATGATAACACATGGACAGAGGGAGGGGAACAACACACACCCGGGGCCTGTTGGGGGTAGAGGGGTGGCCAGGAGAGGGATAGCATCAGGACAAATATCTAATGCATGTGGGGCATAAAACCTAGGTGACGAGTTGATAGATGCAGCAAACCACCATGGCACACGTGTACCTATGTAACAAACCTGAACATTTGGCACATGTATCCCAGAATTAAACTAAAAAAAATTTTTAAAGGAACAAAAAAAAACTGAGTTTCTAACAATGCCAGTGCCTTCTGAACGCAGACTGAAGCCTTTATAATTATTTTAAAAATCCAACTTTAAATGATAGTAAACACATTTTCACAATGTCCTCTGTATATGTTAAGCAATAAAGAGTTTATAAATTATCATAAGGACAGTGGAAAAATACAGTCATGTATTGCCTAACGGCAGGCACATGTTCTGAGAAATGCATAGTTGGGCGATTTTATCAGTGTGTAAACATCATAGAGTGTACTTAACACAAACTAAGATGGTATAGTCTATTACACATTTAGGCTATATATTATAACCTATTGCTCCTAAGCTATAAACCTGAACAAGATGTTACTGTATTGAATACTATAGGCAATTGTAACACAATGGTTATTTGTTTATCTAAATGTATTTTAAAATAGAAAAGGTACAGTAAAAATGCATTATGATAATCTTAAGAGGCCACTGTCATCCATCCACATGCCATCCATCCTTGACTGAAACATCGTTATGATGCATATGACTATATTTAAAGATTCTACACTACAAAATGTTTTGCAATTCAAAAATATCTCTTTGAATAAAGCTCGGAGAAACTTATTTAGCAGGGGAAAATTGGAAACCAAAACGAGTGTTAGAAAGTTGTTTTAGAAATCCAGGTGACAAAAGAAGAGGCAGATACTGAAGAAAGAGAGAAAGGCACAGAAAATTATAAAATAAAAGTGTATATGATATATTTGGAAAAGTGTGATTGATTTTTACATGAAAGAAAGTATTATAAATTTGGAACAAATGAAAAAGCTACATTTGAATACCCTTCCATATGAGCCAAAGAAATGTAAAATTCAACATGTATGTAAGAGAATCCAGAAATTGTTAAGCAAAGAAACAGTTGTACAAATCCATTTAACAAAAATAAACCTATGAATTGTCATTTGGGTTTTAAAAAGGCCCATTAAATTTTATTTTTGGTTGAATGTAATATTACCTAGCACAGAAATCATTCCTTGTACAGCATAAGTAAAAAGTTAGCTAAGTAAAAACTATATCTTTTGATACATTGCTGAGCTTTTTGTGGGAAAAAACATGGGAGTGAGTTTCTCAAGGGAGAGAAATTTTAAGACATACACACAGAAAGTAAGTGAGAATGACGAGTGTGTAACGAGAGTAAATCTTTATACACAGTGTGCAGAAAAACAAGAGACTGGTCTTGGGGCCTAGGTAGACTAAGAGGTCAAATCAGAGTCTGTTATGTCAGCCCAGGACACCTCCTCCATGTGATCTTTCCAGTCTCTACTTCTAGATGAAAAAGAAAGAAAGGAAAGAAAGCACGAAAGAAAAGAAAGGGAGAAAGAGAGAGAGAGTGAGAAAGGAAAGAAAAAGAAAGGAAAGAAAGAAAGGAAGAAAGAAAGAGAAAGAAAGGAAGAAAGAGAAAAAAAGAAAGAAAAGAAAGAAAGAAAAGATGGAACAAAACGAAGGAAGAAAGGAAGGAAGGAAGGAAGGAAGGAAGAAAGGGAGGGAGGGAGGGAAGGGAAGGAAGGAAGGAAGGAAAGAAGGAAGGAAGGAAGGAAAGAACAAAGACTCCCAAATTTCTAACCTACAGCCTTCATTTTAATGTATTTTGAAGTACAACACAAAACATATTAAACCAAAAATATAATTTAAGGTAACTTGGGCTAGTAGTGTTCCAAGGTGACTGTAAGAATCTAATAGAAGGACGTTTATAAAGGAATGCAGGTTATGAAAGACAGTCTCAAAGTTTCTTATAAATAAAATTATAACAATCAAGCAATCACATTAAAAAAACTTACTAAGTAAAAAAGAATCCACCATCGATGAGTCCCCCAAGATAAATAAAGTAATAAAAAATAAAACCCAGCAAAAGTCAATGATACAAGAAAAAATACATGGAGAATCAGTTGTGCAAAGATTGGAAATATTAAAATGACCATATAACAAAAATAAACTAAATATGTTCAATATGCAGAAAAATAAAATACATGACTGAAAATCAGCAAGGCCAGATGAGGCTCAGAAAGTGATGGGAGAGATTTAAATAGTAAAAAAAATGTAAAATCACTATAGAACTATTATAAATCAAAATATAATGGTTGAAGAAAAAACATTCAATGGATATATTAAACAGCAGATAGACAAAGGTACAGAAAAATTTAGTGAAGTTGAATACATATCGAAGATAAACATATGGAATGTCATGTGAAAACAAAGGGATATGAATTTTAAAATAGAGATCAAGAAATGAAATGTATAGGCTGGGTACGTACAGTGGCTCACACCTGTAATCCCGAGGCAGGCGGATCACTTGAGGTCAAGAGTCGGAGACCAGCCTGACCAACATGGTGAAACCCTGTCTCTACTAAAAATACAAAAATTAGCCGGGCATGGTGGCAGGTGCCTGTAATCCCGCTACTCGAGAGGCTGAGGCAGGAGAATCGCTTGAACCAGGAGGCAGAGGTTGCAGTAAGCCGAAATTGCACCACAGCACTCTAGCTTGGGTGACAGAGTAAGAATGCAATTCAAAGAAAAAAAAAAGTGAAAAAGTGACATATATAAAATGAAAAAAAAAAAAATCTAATTGTATTTGCAAAAGTGGATAATAGAGAAAATTTAAAAGAGGCAATGAAAATGAGGAAAGTGATTGACAAATTTTGTGATTTGGTACACAGTAGTGGTGATCAGTGACTAATGAGTAAAAAACTGAGATGAAGATAAATAAATTTACACCTAATCACAATATAACTACAGCATGGTAAAGAAAAGGTAAAGATCTTCAAGATTGCTATAGATGCAAGAAGATACCCTACAAAGGAACGACAACATAGAAAAACACACCATTAGTCAGCTTTTCAATGAAAACAAAAAAGCGAGAACGGATTAGAATGACATACCGGCTCAGATAAAATACATTTCCACATAAAATTATACATCCAGAGAAGCAAATATTTAAAAAGAAAGGCAAAATAAAGACATTTTTGGAGGCAAAGCAATAATGAGCAGTTCTTTTTTGAAAGAAACTCTAAAGAAGGGACTTAAAATAAAAATATTTTCAGATAATCTGATATAAAAAAGGAATTGTTAAAGTAAGTAAAGAAAATTGCACAAAATAATAACATTTGACTTGTGAAGTTAGAAAGAAATGGCTGAATTAAAAGACTGAAAAATAACATAAATTATGAAAAAGATTTCAAGTTAAAGAATTACTTCCATTTTTTGGACAAAGAATAAATATATTTATTAACTCCTAAACATAAGACAAAATACTAAATTTTCTTGATGACTAACAAACGAACAAATTGTTTAAATTCCAAATTAAGAGAGGGACATATTTAAGGAATGAATTTTTAAAAACTGAATCCAAATGAAAGAAAAGCAAGAGAAAAAGAGACACTAGAAATAAAATGTAAAAATTATAAAATAAAATTATAGAAAATAATTTAAATGAGTTATCAAAATTAATGAAAGTAGAATAATGTTACATTTAAATTGAAGTAAATATTAATTAGCCAAATGTTTTAAAAATTCAATTATATTCTAGTTAAAAAGACATACCTGAAAAGTAAGAAAACAGAATTTGAACACAACAGACAGGAAAAAAATAATTACATGGCCTAAAGGCAAAAAATAGAAAATTTCCACATAGAAAACCAAAAAAGAAAGTGTATTTAGAATAGAAGAAATTTTGTTTATTTTATGAAAACTGAAAATCATTTAAGTTTTAAAATTACCAAAATGAAGAACAAGAAGTTTACTGAGCAATCACAATAACCAAAATAAATAAATAAATAAAGATTTGGACAGAGAATCAGAGAACCAGTTATTCAGAGTGGTTGACAATGTTTTCCATGATATGAAACTTCTGAAGTTTAAGTCTTGACTCTCCCACATTTTTGCTGTACAACATTGGACAAATTCTGTGTTCCTGTTTCTTGTCTTTAAAGTGTAGATTGATAATAGTGCATATTTCATAGGACTGTAATAAAATCCATGGGGTTAATTTATACAAAAGCACACAGAAGATATCTGGAACATCAGAGTTCAGCGAATATATAGTATTATTGTCATTACTATTATTGAAATGCCCATACTCAGTAATCAAAGCAATACAGAGTAAACTAGAATTTGATTCAATTTAATACCCAACTGACTGGAAAATTCTGAAAATAAATTTGCATCAATACACTTAATACTGTTAATTGATAGGAGACTGTAAATTAGTATAACCATCATGGAAAATGACCACAAATAAAATCATTAAATTCAATCTAAACATTAATAATATTATAAGAAATGAAATCTTTCTCCTTCATACACTTACAAACAGCAATCTGCTAAAAGATAAATTTGAATTGAACTTGCAGAATTTCTAGAAGTCAACAATAATATTTAAAAACTCAGAATTTATTATACATTTCTAAAGAAGTGTTCACATGAAGAGTCATTGTTTCAAACACCTAGATCAACACAAATTAATAAAGATCATCTATATGTTAATGACTTCCAAATTTATTTCTCCAGTCTAAATGCTTTGCCTGACCTTCAAATGTAATCAATCACCAATTATTGCCTATTTGGCATATTTTTATTGATGGCTAATAAATTTCTCATTCTTAGCATTGCAAGCCGCTGCTATAGTCTCCACATCTCAGGTAAATACACTGAGATAGACACCACTTTTTCCTGCTTTTCAGGACTTGAATCCTATCACACCTGATCCCTGTCAGCGAATTCTACTGGCTCTACTTTCAAAAGATGGCTGCAATTTGACCCCATTTCAGTACCAGCATTGTCTTCCTCCTGGTCTACGCTGACACCTAGTTCTTGTCTTGACTCTCACATAATCTCCTAACTGGCTGGGGTTCCTGCTTTTGCCTTTGCCTAAATCCTTGTGGTCTATTCTTAGCGCATGAACAGAGTGATCCTGTTACAATTTAGAATTGATCATGTCTCTCCTCTACTCAAAGTCCTCCAAAGGCTTCTGGGTAAATGTCTAGAATCTTTACCAGGCCCCACATGATCTGGTTACCATCACCTCTCTGATCCCATGTCCTTCAGCCCTCTCTCTGCCTGGCTCAGCCTCTAGCCACATGCTTCTCTTTGACATCTCCTTGTCACCTCAGGGACTTTGCATTTTCTATGTTCTATTTCTCTTTATCTGCATGACTAATTCACTCACTTCCTTTAGGTCTTTAATCAAAAGTCACTTTTTCAGTGAGGCTATCCCTGACACCTTAACTAAATGTTTTAGCTTTATTACATTTTGTTATTTTGTATCAATTTTTCCATTTGTGGACATTTAGCCCATTTAGCCACTCACAAACATTCTCTTCTCCTTAATTTTATAATTTTTACTGTAATAAATACTAACACTGAAAAAATACAGTTTGGCGCATAATGGATACTCAATGGATATTTATTGAATGAGTAGACAGATTCTGTATGTGTGTGTGTGTATATATATATATACACACACACATATATTGCCAAAACACATAACAGCAAACAATTTATTGTTCAGAGACAAGCATGAATATTGCTTAAACATGAAGAAATACAGTAAATCATAACAAAATTCATAGTAGTAGCTATCTCCGAGAATGAGACAAGGCAATGTAATTGGGAAGTCCCCAGGGCTTCAAAGATATTAGTAATAGTTTTTCCTTAAGATGGGCAGTGGCTGCATGGTGTTTATTATTATTATTATTTGGATTATACATGTGCCTTATGTAAATCGTTTAATTGTTTTAATAAAAATAATAAAAAGGATGGGATAGAGTTAAGGGAAGGATATCCAATAAAAGATTAATGATATCAACTCCTGCATTTGCATGGGATAATATACAAGTCATTTCTGGATGATATCTGGGTAAAGCTACCCTAAAAGGCAAAATAAACTCATGTGGCTTAAACAATGAAATCATGTTTAGATTTGTGTAAAAAGATTTAATACTTAAAAACAAACTGATACATATATACATATTTTTTGCCACTAATGTAACCTCAAAAAGGAAACAATGCATAAATATATTTTCATTTTTATGTATTTTTTAAATACCCATGCATATCTTCTAAGAAAAAAAAACAAACATTTTTGAAGAGCTGGTCATGTATAATGAAGTAAGAAAAAGATTTATCCCATGAACGAATATATAGATAGCAGTCTAAAAAGCAACATAGCATGGGGTTAATACAGTTATTATCCACTTAGTTATTTGGTAAATGAAACACTTCATAAACCTGTATCCTCCTCAGAAATTACCGAAGGCAAGTTTTCCCAAAATAAATAATGTTAAATTGTATGGAGCATTAAAATATTAAACCTAATTAAGTAATGACACATTTACAAATGCTCCATAATATTACTATGACTTTCTGAGACCTGGTCTTTGTTAATATCTTCGAGTGCTTGTTCTTTATACAAATCACAACTAAATAGATTTCAGGAGAAACATTTTACAGTGTGATTTATGCAAATTACTTGATTTAGTTTCTATCGAGTTGCTTTGGCAATTTAAACAGCTAATTTGATTAGCTGAAAATGTTTTCCTTCGTTAGGATTTATAAAAACTTTAAATCAGTTCCCCACTGTAAAATTGTAAGATGACTTTATTAATTTGTACAGCACTATAAGATATTTCTTCAATTTTAACAAGATTCATTTTTGTGTGCTTTAGGCTCATCATGTATTATGTGACTGAAGCCCTTGACATTAAAGTTTATAAATCATATAGTATAACAGAGATTATAGTGATTGAACAGTATTGTGTGGCATTAAGGTTTTCAACTTTGACTGAAAATTTGAATTTGACCAATCATGTCTGAAACAAAAGGAAAAAGCAAACCTTTTTCAAGAAGTTATGCATCATATTTATGCTTGTGCAACATTTTTTATTACTACTGGTAATCTTTTTGAAAGAAAATCAACAAAAGAAGAACTCTAAACAGGACTTTTATTTCTCTAATGTGTTTAATAAAATCCAGCAAACATATTAAAAAGTATAGTTTTTATTGGACAGTGGGATGGATAGTAAGACTTTTCACTGGAAAGTGCAATTAACATAATCAGTAAAGTTTTGATCAGCAGTTTCCAATCCAGATTGTCAGCTGTGTTGTACAGGTATGTGTAGTAAACACTGCAAAAAAAGAGGTGTGGACTTCAGTCAATTTGATGAGTAACTGAATACCTGCATTCTGAAAGTGATTCTTTTTGTTTGTTTGTTTGTTTGTTTTGAGACGGAGTCTGGCTCTGTCGCCCAGGCTGGAGTGCAGTGGTGCGATCTCGGCTCACTGCAAGCTCCGAATCCCGGGTTCACGCCATTCTCCTGCCTCAGCCTCCCGAGTAGCTGGGACTACAGGCACCCGCCACCACGCCCGGCTAATTTTTTTGTATTTTTAGTAGAGACGGGGTTTCACGGTGTTAGCCAGGATGGTCTCTATCTCCTGACCTCGTGATCCGCCCGCCTCGGCCTCCCAAAGTGCTGGATTACAGGCGTAAGCCACCGCGCCCGGCCAACGAAAGTGATTCTAAAATAAGTTCAAAACCATTTTTGGAAGATTTTTATTAACTGCTTTAACAGAATAAATTATTATTTCCACTTTTTATCTTGCGCTCCCTTTGCATTTCCTCATTTCTTTCGTTATTTTGTTTTCAATGGTTGCCGGGGGGTGGGGGGTGGGCAATGGGTGTCATAACTTTCTCCATATCAGACTCATCACAATTTCATTTCCAGTCTTGTCAATTCTGTGAAATGTGCCATATCTGAGATCCACACAATTGATTTTTTGACACTAAGGTCACTAAGTGGTAGATACTAAGTAATAGTAGTAAGGGAAGAAAATAAAAGCACATGGAAAGGAAATACACATGCAGAGAAGAAATATTTCATATTGGAAAAATATCCAAAAAAATCCAGGGGTATTTGAAGATGTGACTCTACCAGATAAATGCCTCTCTGACTCTTCCTAAAAGTTTTCACTTCTGAAATGTACAATCTACCAAGCCAATCGAAGCAAAACAAGAAAAAACTGTCTAGTGTTTTTTTTTGTTTGTTTGTTTGTTTTTGTTTATTTGCCAGTCCTTAAAGATTTATACTTTAAAAGGTAAATATACTAGCATAAGAATCAATTCATTAGATATCTACTCCAGCAATTAATAATCACTTTTCTTGAACCTGCTCAAAATGACATTTTGAAATGTCACTAATGTAATTTGACTAACTTCAGATTATAGATTTCACATAATCCTGGCCATACTTCTCCTAGGAGTTTCAACCTAAGCTGTACTTGATCCATAAAGGAGTGATTCTGTACCTAATCCTTTTTCATTTTGTTCTATTTTTTCCAGAGAATGATTATAATAACTTCTCAAAGGAATAGTATAAATCATGTAACAGAAATGTTTTACTTCATATTCTTTGACAATTTGCAAAACATATAATTCTGCTGTGTGTGTGTGTGTGTATATATATATGCATATACACACGTATTTGATTCGACTCCTAACTACTTTTCTAGGAGACATTAGGTTAATTTCTTTAATTCAATAAGGGCAACAAAATATCAATCTAAAGTAAATTTGGGAGACTATACATACTTAGTTTTGACCAATTGGTACATGACTCTTGTAGGTTGATTGTTAAAATGGTTATAATTATTCATCTTCCCTCTCTACCAAGGAGACTTTGCATCTCTGAACATGAAGAATTGGGAATTATTTTCTCTACTCTTGGGTCTGTTTTGACCCTATGACATGCAGTGTCCAATTAAGTAAGACAAAAGTGCTCTGCCAACCTAAGTCTAAGCCTCCAATGGACCTTGAACTCTTCTGCTTTCTCTCTAGGAAACCTGACATTGACATGTGGAAGAGACCAGCCATTATGGTGAAGGAAAAGAGACCACAAGAAAGAGACCTTTAGATTTCTCTAACCATCAGCAAACCCCAAGAAGCAGAGCTATCTAGCTGATTCTCAGCTAATTACAATGCTTGAGGAACCCCAGCCAAATCAGAACTTCTTAACAGATCATAGCCTAAATTGGCAACCAAAATATGAGCTAAATATGTGGTTACTATTTTAACTTATTTATGCCTGAGGTTGCAATTTTTTTAATTTTTGCAATCAGACTTTGGCAATGACTTTGAGCAGTAGGATATAAATAACTCCCACATGCTTAGTGTTCCAATAATGGAACACCAGGCATAAATGGGGTTAACCATTTATGCCTAGTTTTATTATTGGTGACCTCATTTATGCCTAGTGTTCCATTATTAGGACACTAAGCATGCTAAGTTTTAGGGTTGTTTCTTATGGATAAGTTAGGTAATTGACCAAGTATACAAGTAATTGTGGAAGAGACTGTTAGTTGCCTATCCCAATATCTACAAAGAGTTTACACTTTGATGAAAAACCTCTTATTTTTAGTGGGTAGTTTACCACTCAAAATAAAAGCTATTTCCCAGGCTCCATCGGGTCAAGTAGTAACCATTTAACTAAGTTCTCACAAATGAAATATAAGAATAAAAATTATAAGAGATTACTATGAACTCTACTTCAAAAGAAGAGTTTAAGCCTTTTGTTTCTCAATTATTCTTTCTAATTCCCAGAATATGACTTTGATAGCTGGAATTCTAGTAACCATCTTGAACCATGAAATATTCTTGATGATGGAATACATGTACTGAGGATAACAGTAAAAAATAGAAGCTTAGATTTCTCATTTTATCTAGAGCCACCATACCAGCCCATTGATTCCAGTCTTTTTGCATATAAGACAAATAAATATATGAAGCACTAATATTAATAGTATAATTAAGTCATTGTTATAATGTGTTTGTTTATGCAAATACATCCAATTTTAATACAATAACAATTTTTTATCCAAAAAAATATAGAGAATACTTGCACATCAAAAATTAAAAGATTAATAATGCAATAGAAAAATTTGGCAAAGATATCAAGGCAATGAATGTACAGAAAATAAAAGTCAAATGGCAATTCCATATAAAAAACGTGTTTCACCTCACTGTATTTCAGAGAAACAAACCAAGCAGCAATGGAATATCATTCCGTATTATAATGGTGAATGTTTTTAGATTTGATAATGCCAAGTATTGGTGAGTCTATAGAGCAAGCAAAAATAATAGAGGTTTAGTAACATAGTAATTTTAAAAATGAAAGCAAAACAGGATAAGAGCATTTTATTTCTAAATTAAAAACAGAAATTTAGCCAGCTGAAACTCAATAACTGACTTGAAAGAGCTTCAAATAACCAAATCAATAAAATGTAAACAGTAAAAATAATACTAAATTATAACTTATGTGACACAATAACTATTCAATATCCATGAGTCAATACAGATAAAAATAAATAATTTAATAAAATATGGGAGAGAAATGACAGTTTGTCCTCTCAGAATAATTCTTATTTAATTCAGAAGAAATTAGGAAATAGAAAGTCATTATTTGGAAACCACTAAAATAATTGCTGCAAGCAAGATTAACTGATAAATATTAAATTTAGTGAGTGAGAGTTCAAAGAGAAATGGGATATTTAAATAGTCTAATACTGTCTCTTCCAAGAAATTTTTTAGTTACTAGGTGAATATTGCAGTTTTATAGTTGAGAAAATTTACAGACACTCCCTTAATCAAGTGATCAAGCTAATATCACCATTAATAAGACAAATTGAAATCATGAATCTCATGCTCACTGAGAAGAGCAGAACTCTTCAGTGGGATTTTCACCAAAAATGAAAATTCTCAGTCTAATCATGAGTAAACATCAGAAAAATCCGAATTGCAAGACATTCTAATAAATAACTGGCCACTAGTCTAAAATGTTTCAAGATCATGAAAATCAAGTAAAGACTGAGGAATTGCCATAAATTAGAAACTAAGGAGTCATGAAAACTAATTTAAAATGGGGTCATATTATTTAATTATAGGTTGGGAATATGCAAAAAAAATCACCATATAGACATATTATTTAGAGATAGATACACACACAAAGTAATAGGAGACAACATGAAGGTGAAATATAAACATCAACCTCAGAAGAGGTTTTACATCTCAGATGGGAAAGAGGAATGGGGTAATAAAATGGCATGGAAGGCTTCAACTTATCTTAAATGTATGCATTTTTAAATTAAAAAAAATAAATATTGCAAAATATTAGGATCTGCTGCGACCTTGGCGGAGGCCACACAGAGACTATTACTCTTATTATTTCTACATTTTTCTATTTTTGAGAATATCATAAGAATAAAATAAATATAACAAAGTACAGAATAAGATAAACAAGAACTTCAAAAAGAAACAAGAGTAATCTGAAAGATAGCAATTATTAATTCCTAAGTTAAGCTTATGGCATAGGAAGTACAAAGGTAGGACATATGATCAATATGATTCGGTAAGTTATCTTATATATGAAGCATTAATAGAAAATTGTTCTAATATTTCAAGTTTAAGATTGTGTAAGTTTGCTGACAGAGAATATTGAATGGCCAATAAGGCATATGTGGTTTTAGATAATTGAACACAGTAAGAAGAGATAAAATAGTCCACCAGGAAATCTGAAACATAGGATTGGATCTCATGAAAGATATTATGAATGGATGGGAGGGGACATAATTAATACTATAGTTACTTGCAGACAAAATAAAGGAAAACAAAAGAAAAAATAAGGACGCAAATGGGAGAGCAACGACATAGAAAAATGAACCTCATTTCGAAGTGCCATATCATTGGAGGAAAGACATTTTCAGGTAAGAAGGAGAACAAAGCCAAAGATATGAAATGGAATCAAAAGGGTCATGAAGGAAGGATAAAGAATTTTATAAAGGAAAATTACTCTGTTGGGTACTATTTACATTTAAATATTTATTTCTTCTTCAACTTTCACTTAGTAACAGGTCCTGAGAAAATAAACCATTGTTTAAAAAATTAAAGAAGATTTTTTCTTTTTTTAATTTTTTAAAATTGTTTTATTTCAATCTTTTTTTGGGGAACAGGTGGTGTTTGGTTACATGAATAAGTTCTTTATTGGTGATTTCTGAGATTTTGGTGGCCCCATCAACTGATCAGTGTGCACAGTAACCAGTGTGTAGTCTTTTATCCCTTGTCACCCCACAGGCTTTCCCCCAAGTGCCCGGAGTCCACTGTATCATTGTTATGCCTTTGCATCCTCATAGCTTAGCTCCCAATAAAGAGTGAGAACATACAATATTTGGTTTTCCATTCCTGAGTTACTTCACTTAGAATTATAGTCTCCAGTTCCATCCAGGTTGCTGCAAATGCCATTGTTTTGTTCTTTTTTATGACTTAGTAGTAGTCTATCATACATATGATGGAATAGATATATATACATATGCATGTGTGCATACACACACACACACACATACACATACCACATTTTATTTATCCACTCATTCATTGGCGACATTTGGGCTGGTTCCATATTTTTGCAATTGTAGACTAAAAATTAAAGAAGATCTAAATAAATTGAAACATTCATGTTCATAAATGTGAAGACTTAAAAGAGCTAAGATGGCAATACTCCCCAAATTGATTTACAGGTCCAATAAAATTCCCAGCAAACTCATGACTATATTATCTGCATAAACTGACAAACTAACCCTGAAATTCTTATGGAAATACAAAGGACCCAGAACAGCTCAAAAAATATGGAAAAGGAAGAACAAAATTTGATGATTCTCATCTTCCATTTTCAAAACATGCTACAAAGTAATAGTAATTAAGCAAGTTTAGTACTGGTGTAAGGACAGGCATAAAGACCAATGTAATAAATTAGACTTTAGAAATAAACCCTTACATTTATGGCCAGATGATTTTAATGAGGCTGCAAAGGGGGGAATGAATAATCTATTCAACAAATGGTGCTGAGATAACTGGATATCTATATGCAAAAAAAAAAGATTGTGAATCTCTACCTCATACTATATACAAAATTAATTCAAAATGAATCATGGAATTAAATATAAATGCTAAGCCTATAAAATTAATAGAAAAATAGGACTAAAATATTGTGAATTTGCTTAGACAATGTTTTCTTAGATATGATACCAAAAGCACAATTGATTTTAAATAAATAAATTGAACTTCATATAAACTAAACTTTCTTCTTTAAAGGAACATTTGAGAAAGTAAACAGAAAACATAGATAATGGGGAAAAATATTTTGAAGTCACCTATTTGATAAAAGTTTTATATAGAATATTCAAAGATCTCATTCAGTTCAATGATGAAAATGTAAAATAATCCATTTGAAAATGTGCAAGGGATTTCAACTGATATTTCTACGAAGAAGGTACAAAAATGGCAAACACCTTAAAAAGATGCTAAACATAATAACTAGGGAATTCTAAATTAAAAACACTGTATTATGTAACTTTTCACTCATGGTATGGTGAAAAGATAACACAGTCAGTAGCATGTGCTGGTGAGGATATGGAGAAGCTACAATTGTTATACATTTCTGTGGGATTATAAAATGCTGAAGCCCAAATAAATGAAAAACCTATCCTGTGTTTCTAAATGAAGATAATTAATATTGTTAAAATATTGATACTACACAAAGTGATGTACAGATTCAATGCAATCCATATTAAAATTTCAGTGCATTTTTATAGAATAGAACAAATTTCTAAAATTTATATGGAACAACAAAAAAAGGAATAGTCAAGGCAATAATGAGCAAAAATAATAAAGCCAGAAACATCAGAGTACCTGACATAAAACTATGCTACAAAGACACAGTAATTAAAACAGCATAGTACTGGCAAAAAAAAATAAAAATAAAAATAAAAATAGGCAGACTAACCAATGAAACAAAAATAGAGAGCCCAGAAATAAACCTATGCATGTATGGTCAATTGATTTTGACAAAGGTGCCAAGAATACACAATTAAAAAAGGATAGTCTCATCGATAAATGGTTTTGGAGGAACTGGAAATACACATGCTAAAGAATGGAATTCGACCCCTGTCTCACACCATATACAAACAGTGAAAATGCATTAAAGATTTAAATATAAGATGAGGAACTATGAAACAGCTAGAAGAAAACATGAGGGGAAAATACATGACATTAGTCTAGGGAATAATTTGTTTTATTTAACTCCAAAAGCACAGGAAACAAAACCAAAATAAACAAATGAGATTACATAAAACTGAAAAGCTTCTTCATAGCAAAGGAAATAGTTAGCAGTATGATGAGATAGCCTATGGACAGAGAGAAAATATTGGCAAACCACACATCCAGTAAGGAGATAATATTCAAAATGTATAAGGAACTCAAACAACTAAATATCAGGGAAAAAAAAAAAAGAAAGAGAAAAAAATGGGAAAGGAAACTGAATAGACATTTCCCAAAAAGAAAACATACAAATGGCTGATAGATATACGAAAAAATGCTCATCTCTCATCATTAGAGAAATGCAAATTAAAACCATGATGAGATATCATTTCACACCTATCAGAATGGTGATTATCAAAAAGATATAAGATAAGTGTTGGCAAGGATGTGAAGATAAGGGAAATCTTATACACTGTTGGCGAGGATGTAAATTAGTACAATCACTACAGAACGGAGATTCCTCAAAAAACTAAAAATAGTATTACCATATGCTCCAGCAATCACACTTCTGGGCTTTTACCCAAAAGATTTGAAATCAGTTTGTTGAAGAGATATTTGCACTCCTATGTTCATTGCAGCATTATTCATGGTAGCCATATGTCCAAGAACAGATAAATGGAAAAGAAAATGTGATATTATACACAATGAAATACTATTCAGCCTTTAAAAAGATGAAAATTCTGTCATATGGGACGACATGGATAGTGTGAAAGGAAAATAAAAACATGGCACCCCAATTCACTAGGCCTAAAGAAAAAAAAAGCTGAAAGCTGAGTCATGCAAACAACTGCCTTTCCTTTTGTTCCTAAGCAAGTAGCTACAGATAAAAGGTTAACTATCTCCTCTATGTTCACTTTATATTATGTAAAGTGCCAATTTACTGAGTGGAAGACGAATGCATAATTCAAAATTTCCCTGCCTGCTCCTTTTCCCTCGCAACATGTGTGTTACCATGTCCTCCCTCTTTACTCTCCAGCCCACTTTTCCCCTTTAAATATGGAAGTCTTCAAAATGATCCTTTGGAGAAAGGCACAGACCACAGACTATTTCTGTGATTCTGTCTTTATTTCTCATAGACATTCTCCTTGACCCTGGCAAAATAAACTTATAAATTAAGACCTGTCTCAGATACTTTTTGGTTTCCACCACTCCTTTTCTTAATTACTTCATACTATAGCTCTCAATATTTCTTGTGGTTTGATCCATGCTTCGCTTATTATCTTCTGCCTGATCTCACTTGCACCATTCATCCTCTTTGACCAGTGAAAATAAAAATATTATGTTCTGTTTCCTTTTGGGATTTCATATTTTAAACCAGGCATTTGAAAACTTTTTTCATAAAGGGTCAGATAATAAATATTTCATTTTGCAAACCATATGACAGCCACTCTATCACAACTACTCAACACTGCTGTGTAGCATGCAAGCTGCCACTGCAAAAATTAGTAAATAAATAAAAGTTTAAAAGGTGGATTTACTTCTTTTATTAAATGGGTTAATAGTTCTAAACATTAGTTCTTACTGTAATAACAAGAAGAAAATTCATATTAGGTATCCAGTTAGCTGTGAGTGCCACAAATTTTTTGAAGAAAATAACTTTTTTCTTCAGGCAAATCAGCTAACTTTCAGTCTTAGTCATTCAAGATGCTATAACAGAATACCTATACTGGGTGATTTATAGATAACTGAAATCTATTGTTCATAGTTATGAAGGCTGGAAAGTTGAAGATCAATATACCAGCAAGTTTTAGTGTCTGATGAGGGCTCACGCTCTACTTCAAAGATGGCACCTTCTAAGTGTCCTCATATGAACTAAAGGAGAAACAAGCTCTCTCATGCTTCTTTTTTTTTTTTTTTT